>NC_136061.1:1188182681-1188705181 GCF_964261635.1 Lissotriton helveticus | reverse complement strand
TTTAACATATATCCTAAAGCTGGATGGGGCCTACAGAATCCCCTGGATTAAATACGTACACAACTTTATGAATGATTTGGGCCACCTCGAATACCTTACCACCCCATCGTCAATGATGATTATTACAAGAAAGACACTAAAAAACAAGGGAATGCAGTTCTTAGAAGCAAAAAGAGTTTATGAAGAATCTGCAACTAAAATAATAGTGAGAAATCATCAGTTGTTACGTACTACCCTAGGAATGGAGCCCTATTTATCTTATGTACCTGGAACTTTTGACAGATTTTCCTTAGCAGGTTAAGATTGGTCTTTATTATTTATTTTGACGATGTTCCCAAAGACGATTGGTCTTGTATTCTACCACTGTGCCCCTGCGATAACTCCTCTACCCAATCTACAATGCATTTAGGCCTATTTTGTAAATTTTATCATGGGCATAGGAAAGTTTGGATTATACCCGTTTTAAGAAAACTTGGGCTTAGTCGGTGCCGTGAAGCAATGCTCCAGTTCCAATTGCTAGAGAATGAGCATATAGCATGGAGGGTAGCCCAGTTCTTAAAAGCTGCATTTTACATTAGGAAAAGTATTATTTTAATGGAATAGTATTGTAAAAATTGACTCCATTGTGTTTTTTATCTGTAAATAATATGTTGTGTCTTTAAGTTATGTGCTTTTTATGACTGATCTATAAATTCACACACACATACTCAATCAGGACACTTCATACAATTTTCATAGGTGTCCGTGTTATCCTATAGGAGGAAACACACATACTGCAAACAAGTTCTTTGTGGTAACTTAAAAGACCAATCCTCAGGACTTAAGGTGAGTATGAGGCAAAGTCCAAGGCAGCACCAGCAGGTCACGTCCAGCGGCATTAGGGCAGCTGGGTGCAGTGGTGCAATACAGCGTCAGGTGTCCAATGTTAGTCAATGTCGAAAAGAGGCTGCAGGTTTGGACTGGGAGGCACGTTGAGCTGAACCAATATGGGGGCTCAGGCCTCACGATGCTCAGGGACGTGGAGACACCTTTGGTCCAATTCTGCTTGGCCAGGCTCGAGGGGTGCAGAGTTGTCTTAAGGCATTGGGTTTCCTTCACGTAGTCAGTCGCCGTAGAGGGGGCCTACACACAGGCTGCAGGTGGCAGTGGGAAGTCCACAGCTGGATAACCCAAGGTGGGCTTCGGATCTGCAGAGGCGTAGGACCACGCTGGCACTGTTGACCCACTTCAACTTGGGCTAGGCAGTTCGGGTGCAGTGGTGCTTTCCCTTGTTGGGTCTTTGCGGTACAGAGTCCTCAAATTTCTTTCTTGGGATGCATGCAGGATACAGAGGAACAGCTCTGCTGCTCCACGGGAGTTCCTAAGTATTTGAAAAAGGGCCAGCCATCCTCCAAGACTGTGGAAGCTCAGCAGCTTGCAGGGTGAGACGACTTTGGCGCAATTGTCAAAAATAGGCTAACAGGCTGGCAGGGTTGGTGCCAAGTCAGTTGCTTCTTTTTCAGTTCTTGGTTTTCGCAGCTCTTCTGTCCTTCTTCTTTTGGGTTGGTAGGATCTGATTTCCTGGTTCCAGGTTGTAGTAACCACCAATGAGGCGAGGGAGGCGATGACTAGAAATTTCAAGTATTTATTATCAACATACAAGTCAGCGATAGAATACACGACCCCAGCCACAGCTGAAGCCAAGCTCGAAGACAGCTTGTCAGGACTCCTTCCTGCGCTTGCCTTGGAACCCTCGCAGTGGTGACATTCTATATGATGTCACCACGGAGCGTTCCACGGCATGTAATGGGACAGGAGGGTGGTGGCGGCACAGATGGAAGATACCACACATCCCCCTCCCCTACATAACAAAATACATTAGTTAACATGAACAATGTGCGAGACTACCTGGATTATTTAGTCACGTATTGCTCCAGATGTCTGGGCGGTCTGACCACTCTCTGGCTGGTTCTCCTGGCGGGGTGCGATACTACAACTCGCTCCCTAGGAGGCAGATCTCCTCTCACAAGGGGTCTATTCTCTCTCTCTCCCCCACTGCCAGTGCTTTCATTAGGAGGATAATACCTCCCTACTCTTCCCAAATTCCAAATCTTTCCCTCCTGGGTTTTCACAGCATTTCTAAATAGTTTAACAATCTTAGTGGGTCTGCTGAACTCCGACCACCTTGCTCTGCCTGTGGGTGCTCTGATTTTTATATCATCTCCCACCCTGAACCCTACATCACGAGTGGAGTGCAATCTATCGAACCTTTCCTTTCTCTCTAACATGGCCCTGCTCTGCTTGTCTAGCACTTTTCACTCCCTAGAGTGATCTGTCCATCCTTTGTGCCAACCCATCCATCCCGGTGAAAAACTGTGTTGGGTCTTCCTGCTCTGAGCAATTCAAAAGGGGTTGCCCCCGTCGTCTGGTGAGGGGTCAAACGGTAGGCTTCCAAGCGTTTTCTGATTTCCTCCCTCCAGTTCAGCCCATTAGTTTTAGCTAATTGGATGCTTTCTTTTAGGGTCTTATTGAACCGTTCTACCATTCCGTTGGTTTCGGGGTGGTAAAGCGCGCAGCGCTTGTGTACAATCCCATACTTCTCGAGAAAGTCCTTCATTTCCTTCGAGCACAGCTGCACTCCGTTGTCCGTTAGCAGACTGCTAGGTAGTCCTTCTCTGAGGAATATCTCTTGTAAAAACTCAATGACTGTCTTCGTGGTGATTTCAGGTACTATCTTCACCTCCGGCCATCTTGAATACAAATCCACCAGAACTAGGATGTACGGTGTGCGTATTTCTCCCTTCAGTGGGCCTATTATGTCCAGTGCTACTTCATCCCATGGTCCAGAAGGGGGTGGTCTGCAGATCATGGGTGGGGTGTGTTGTTTCAAGACCTTGTCACTAACTGTACAAGGGACACAATCTCTTACTTTCCTCTCGATGGTATGATCCATGCACGGCCACCAGTAGTCTTCCCGCATCCTCTGTTTGGTCTTGGTGATGCCCAAATGTCCGTCATGGGCTAGATCCACCAATTGTTCTCTCACCGTCTTGGGCGGGATCAGCCTCGTTCCTCTGAACAGACACCCATCAATGATAGACAATTCTTCTCTGACCATCCAGAATGGGCGTAGTGTTTCGTTTTGTTTATCTTCATGTCTTCATTTCCCTTTTACTCTCTCACACACACCCATAAGTACGTTGTCTGCCTTCAGGGCCTCTTTCCAGGATTCTTCTTTGATAGCCCCTTGAGTAATCACGCACACATTTTCAGTTTGGTAGTCTTCCATGTCTTCCAAAGTCTGTTAAACACTTCAACCAGAGGCTTGTGGTCTGTACGCAGGGTGAATTTTGTACCCCAGATAAAATCTCTGAACTTGCTCATGGCCCAGTGTACAGCCAACGCATCCTTCTCTATTACGGAGTAGTTTATCTCGGCCTTCTGTAGCGACCTCGACGCAAACGCTATTGTTTCTTCTCCACACACCCCCACTTGGGTAAGAACTGCTCCGAGCCCTTTCGAGCTCGCGTCGGTTGTCACCACCGTCTTCCTGTTGGGTATGAACGCTTTCAGGCTGGGTGCTTCTGCCAGTGCTTTCTTCACATCCTCGAATTCTTTCTGGTATTCTTCATCCCAACTGAACCCTACATACTTCTTGAGTAGGCGTTGTATAGCGAACGTCCTGCCAGCGAAGTTCCTTACAAATTTGCTGTAGAATTCCAGCATTCCCATAAATGACTTTATTTCTTCTTTGTTCCTCGGAGGCATCAAGTTTATAATGGTGTTCTGTAGTTCGGCTTTCGGACGGATCCCTCCTGGTGTCACCTTGTGCCCCAAAAAGTCTAACTCCTTGCACCCAATTCTGCACTTCTCCTTCTTCACGGTGAGACCTTGGTCCTTAAACCTCATCAACACTTGCCTCAACCTTCTGTCATGTTGTTCGTCGTCATTGCCAAACACGAGTACGTCGTCCTGGTAACATAAGACGCCGGGAATTCCTCTTAGTATGCTTCCCATGATTCTCTGGAATACTGCCGCGGCAGAGACCAATCCGAAGGGCATTCTTTTGAATTTAAATGCACCCATGGGTGTCACGAACGATGCGAGTTCCTGTGAGTCTTCATGGAGTTTGATTTGGAAGTAGGCCGAGGTCAGATCCAGTGTGGAGAATACCTTTGCTCCTTCCAGCATACTCATCATTTGTGTGATGTTTGGCAGAGGGAATTTGTCCACGACCACGTCCACGCCCTAAGGTCGATGCACAAGCGGACCGATCCCCATCCTTTTTTCTTGCTGCGACGATCGGCGCCAGCCATTCCGTAGCTTCCACTGGTTCTATGACTCCAAGGTTGCACAATTTTCCTAGTTCGTCTCTGACTGCCTCCTGAATAGCTATAGGAAGGTTCCTAACCTTGGTTACCACTGGTACTGCGTGCACCTTCAGTTTTATCTTGTGTGAATAATTTTTTAGGCACCCTAATTTGTCATTGAACACTTCTTTGAATTCTGCCTCTATGCTGTCCCTGGTTCTCTTCACTTCCTGTACCAAAATTTGTGGGGTTCTATTAGGGTTAAGGTATATGCCTAAATCCTTTTGTGCTTGCCATCCCAGAATGTTGTCCCCCTTGGAGGATACATACACCTTAGACACAGTAAGTCTATCTTTGTATTCTACTGTGCCCCAGAAGTAACCCTTCATGCTAATGGGCTGACCACTATACCCCCCTGGTCTGACATCCATCCTGTTCAATTTGATTTTACCCTTTGCCACTCTTTCAAATTATTTGGCATTGATGATCGTGATCTTGGAGCATGAGTCGAACATGGCCTCTAAACCAGTCCCCTCAATAGTTATGGTGTCTTTGGGACTGCTGACTTGACTCCCCTGGACTTGCAGGGTGATTTCGTCAACCACTCTATTCGTGTTATCTCTGGTTTGCTTATTAATGCCCTGACCACTCCTACAGTACTGTCTAAAATGACCCTTCCTACCACACTTATTGCATGTGTACTTGAGCGCGGGGCAAACTTTATCGTTCGCCATATGTCCTTGCTTACCACACCTGTAGCAATTCCCTTTAAAGGACCATCCCTCCTTACTTTCCTTCTGCTCTTTGTGTCCCATCTTCTGTCCTTTGACTTCCAGCACACTGTCGCTTTCTGCCACAACTTCACTCACCTTGACCTTGCCCTCACTGTCCTTGTTCCCACTATCCTATTTTATTTCACTCACACATAGCATCATGTGTTCCACCTGCTTAGCCACTATAAGTACTTCTCTTAGCGGAGGATCATCTTTTAACCACAACTCCTCACGTACTCGTTCCGTCCTGCACGCTAACACAAACTGGTCCCTGATTCTCTCTTCACTTGAACCCCCAAATTTGCATGTCGCAGCAAGCTTACGCAAATCTGACACAAAGTCTTCTATAGATTCTCCTTCCTTTTGACCCCTTTTCCCAAAATGGTATCTCTCCATAATGGTGCTAGTTTTAGGGAGATAGTCTAGGTCTAGTTTTTTAATGCTGATTTCAAATTCATTCAGCCCCTAGCCTCATGTGCGCCAAGTTCTGGGAGATGCTCTAACACTTCTTCTCCCTCTGCTCCCAAATAATACGCTAATAAAGCCACCTTTCTCTCTAATCCCAGATTAGGCCCGCATACAACAGCATAGTTCATAAACATTTTTTTCCACTTCTTCCATTCTATTGAAGGGTCCCCTGGATTCACTAGAAACATAGGGGGTGGCGTCACGTTTTGCATGCCTAAACCGTATCTTGCTGTGAGCTCTATTCAAAATTAGATAGGGTTCTACTACATATGTTAAATACACTAGAAAGGTAAAACAGAGTTTAGACTATCTCCCAAAACACATTTCCATCAATATAATGAAAACCAAAAGAAATGTGCTTTTGAGCCCACAAGATGGCACTGTTCTTGGAGCTAGAATTCAGTCAGAATCCCCTCTGTAAGAATTACATCCAGATCAACTCTCTCTTCCGTGTGGCGGGAAGTGCTCTCGAAGGGATGAATAGAAAATTGCTTTACAAACAGTCAAGATGCAAACCCTCAAGGAACTTGTTCACCGTGTATGACAGCAGCAGCAGATTCCCAAACGAGGTACACGCGATGGTTTGTCCCTCAAACAAGCTTGTACAGATGAGCCACTATTTTGCTGTGATGCGCGATTTATCTTTGTTGTTCTCTCGCTCTTTGCCACACCATACTGGCTCAGTCCTGCTGTTTTTTCCCACGTCCTTTTCCACCTCCCACGTCACGATCCTCGAATGCTGTTTACTGCGCCACACGTTTCCACACAGAGAGGCTGTGTATTTCCTTTCCCTTCTCAAAAGCACCCTTCCATCACCAAAATAGTGCCGTTGCTCGCACGGCTAGTTCACTCGCAACACTCCTCCAGCAATGCCACTACTCGGCGTAATTCCACAAGTGGTTGCGAAACCACACGCTGCTCCATAAGCATCCGCAATTCCCTCCTGAAAGCGTTTCAGGATTTATAACACGGTCAGTCACGCAGCCCTTAGCCTCGACCTCCCTCACGGTGACACACATGCGTGGGCTAAATCTTCAAATAAACATTCAGAAGACTTTTAATGCGCTTAATCCTCTCTCCGCCACACTTTGCCGACAGTACCTTAAATTGCAGCATGCGCTACGCTTCAAACTCTTCTTATTTACTGGTGCAGTTCCGGACCTTCACAATTCTTTTTCCTTTACCTCCGTACTGCTCCGTGTTGAGGTCGTGTTTTAAATTGATCCCGGTCCTCGTCGCCAGTGTAGTAACCACCAATGAGGCGAGGGAGGCGATGACTAGAAATGTCAAGTATTTATTATCAACATAAAAGTCAGCGATAGAATACACGACCCCAGCCACAGCTGAAGCCAAGCTCGAAGACTGCTTGTCAGGACTCCTTCCGGCGCTTGCCTTGGAACCCTCGCAGTGGTGACATTCTATATGATGTCACCACGGAGCGTTCCACGGCATGTAATGGGACAGGAGGGTGGTGGCGGCACATATGGAAGATAGCACACAGGTGCTTCTCTAAATACTGGATTTAGGGGGCGATAGGGGAGTATAGAGTAGTAGCCAATGGGCTACTTACCCCTGAGTCACCATGCCCCCTCTATGACCACTGAAGTGGGCAAAACCCTGTCCCAGAGTTCCTAAGTTTGCCATCACAAAGATGGCCGACTCTAAAATTTCACATTCACTTCAGGTATCCCAGGAAGGCAGACTTGTTTACCAAAGGTGGTGTGCTCTTGAAAGCCCACTGCCTTGGAATGCTACTTCAGAGTACGTCCTACAGGAGCGGGTGGAACACCCTCTGCCCAAGCAGGCTTTGTTCCTGACCTTCTGAGAGCAAAGGCCCTCACCACTGGGGTCAAAAACGTGTCTGTGGTTGCAGGCTGGCTAAGACTAGTCGCTCCGCATACTAGTAGTTGGTAGGTTTTCATGGAATATCTCTAAGATGCCCTTTGGGTGCATATAATAATACATCCATCACTGGAATCAGTGTTGGTTTATTCATACAAGTTGTTTGATAGCAAACATCTTTGGTTTCAGCAAAGCCATCATGTAGCTGGGAAACTCGTTTTCACCCGTGTCCAGCACATGTACTAAAAATGGCTTCCCTGGTTACTTGTACTGACAGCTGTCAAACTGATCAGCACCGGGGCATATCTGGTCATGCAGATATGTCAAAACATGTAGGATAGTGCACCCTGCCTTAGGGTTGTAAGGCCTGGTGGAGGGGTGAATTACTTATTCTGCATGCAGTGTTTGCGGACATGGCACACAGGGATGTGTGCCATGTTGTGTTTTCACTCTTGTGTGCACCAGTGGCAGTCTGTATGTGTTTGGTGAGGGGTCCCTTAGTGTGACACAATACATGCTGCAGTTCTTAGGGACCCTCTTTAGGATCCTTGGGCTAGGTTCCAGGGGTACCATTTGCCTAGGGACTTACAAGGAGAGCTAATGGTATTGCCAATTGGGCAAAGAATTGTACAGTTTTGGGAAAGAGATCTTGCACTGGGGACCTGTTTAGATGGAACCCAGTGCACTTCCAGTCAAAGTTGCATCGAATACCAGGCAAAAAGTGGGGGTGACTGTGTCAAAAAGGTTGCCCATTAGTACATCCCTGCTCCCATAAACGTGGGAAAATGAGGCTAACCTTTCCCAAGAGAGTCTTCATCATCCACATGGAAAAACCTGTAAAGATCATCTACATTGGCATTGTCAGTCCCAGGTCTGTGCTCCACTGTAAAGTCCATACCATATAGAGGGATGGACCACCTCAACGGTTTTGGGGTTTTCACCTTTCATTTGCATCAGCCATCTGAGAGGCCTGTGATCAATGTGAACAAGGAAGTGAGAGCCAACAAGTATTGCCTCAACCTCTGCAGGGACCAAACAACAGCAAATGTTTCCCTCTCAGTGGCACTCTAACACTGCTCTCTGGGTAATAACCTCATGTTAATGAAAGCAACAGGTTGGTCATGGCCTTCATCATGGTCTGGGATAGGACTGCTCCTATCCCATGTTCAGTGGCATCTGTCTGCACTATGAACTGCCTACAATAATCTGGAGCTTTTAGAATGGGTGCTGAGCACATTTCTTCCTTATTGTCCAGTTTACCTTCTTTGGCATTTTCTTGGTGGCTAGTTATGTGAGGGGAGCCACAATAGTACCATACCCCTTAACAAACCTTCTGTGGTACCCAGGCATGCCCTGACTTGAGTCGGGTGGTTGGAGCTACCCAGTCAGTCCAGGTCTGTGTTCTACTGTAAAGTCCATAGCCTATAGAGGGATGGACCACCTCAACGGTTTTGGGATTTTCACCTTTCATTTGCATCAGTCATCTGAGAGGACTGTGATCAATGTGAACAAGGAAGTGAGAGCCAAACAAGTATAGCCTCAACCTCTGCAGGGACCAAACAACAGCAAATGCTTCCCTCTCAGTGGCACTTTAACACTGCTCTCTGGGGAGTAACCTCACGCTAATGAAAGCAACAGGTTGGTCATGGCCTTCATAATTGGTTTGGGATAGAACCGCTCCTATCCCATGTACAGAGGCACCCGTCTGCACTATGAACTGCCTAGAATAATCTGGAGCTTTAAGAATGGGTGCTGAGCGCATTGCTTCAGTCAGAGTGTTAAAAGCCTTTTGACACCTCATAGTCCAGTTTACCTTCTTTTGCATTTTCTTGGTGGCCAGTTATGTGAGGGGTGCCACAATAGTACCATACCCCTTCACATACCTTCTGTAGTACCCAGTCATGCCCAGGTATGCCCTGACTTGAGTCGGGGTGGTTGGAGCTACCCAGGCAATAACTGTCTGGATCCTGGGTCGTAAGGGTTGAACTTGCCTCCACCTACAAGGTGACCCTAGTATATAACCGAGCACTGTCCTATCTGGCACGTGCTTGCCTTGATAGTGAAGCCTGCATTCTGTAGAGCCTCAAGGACCTTTCCACGGTGGATCAGGCCAAGTGTAGCTAAAAACAGCACTATCATCCAGAAAAGCTGCACTAAAGGACTCCAACCCAGTAATGACTTTATTCAACAACTTTTGGAAGGTGGCAGGGGCATTCTTTAGACCAAAGGGTATAACATTGAACTGATAATGCCAATCTGGGGTTGAGAACACAGTTTTCTCATTTGCTCCTGGAGTTGGACCAGTCTGCTAGCACCCTGATGTCAAATCAAAAGTACTGATAAATTTGGCTGCCCCTAATCTGGCAGTCAATTCATATGCCCTAAGAATTGTGTGTGCATCTGTCTTGTTCTCTTCAGCTCTGGTTCTCCACCCTTGGAATGAGTTTTGGGGACTAAAACAATGGGGCTGGTCCAAGAGCTCTTAGAGGATTCAATGACTCCCAATTCCAGTATCTTGCTGACTTCAGCCTTGATGCTGTCCTTGACATGGTCATACTTCTGTAGATTTTATTTTTGACGTGTTGGATATCCCTAGTGTCCTCATCATGCAGTTGGTCTGATCGTTTTCAAGAAGAAGAGCTTAGCCTACTGATGCAGGACTTGCCTGCAGTCAGCCTGCTGTTGGACAGAGAGGGTGTCTGAAAAGACAACTCCTTTTACTGACCCATCTTTTGGGTTGTGAGAGAGGAGATCAGTGAGAGGTCACTCTTTTCTTCCTGATTCTCCTTAGTGACCATCACCATGGCCCCATCAGCCCTGTAATAGGGTTTAAAGCGGTTCCCATGGATTACCATCATGTGAGTACCAAGGTCCACCAGATAGGTGACCTCCTCTTTGCTTTCTAGGATAGGGTAGGGTCCACTCTATTTGTCCTGGAGGGTCCTAGGAGCCACAGGCTCTAAAATGCACAACTTCTTTACTTGCTGGTACTCTACCACTGCAGTCTTATGGTCATACCAGAGCTCCTGGAGCTCCTGGCTGGCCTCTGGGTTTTTGGATGCTTTTTCCATGTGTTCAACCATTTTGTGACATAGGCCAAGTACATAGTCCACTATGTCTTGCTTAGGCTCTTTGAGAGGTCTCTCCCAGCCTTCCTTACCTAGACACAATGGTCTCCTTAAAGGATGACCGAACAGAAGTTCAAAGGGGGTAAACCCTACTCCCTTCTGCTGTGCTTTTCTGTAGACAAAAAGCAGATATGGCAATAGGACATCCCATCTCCTGAGTTATTAGGGAGCACACTGATCATGCCTTTCATGGTTGTGTTCAATCGCTCATCTAAACCATTTATTCGTGGGTGATAGGGGGAGGTGAACTTGTATGTCTCCCCACATTTCAGCCCACATAGCTTTCAGGTAGAGAAACATGAAGTAGCTACCTCTATCTGTCCCCATCTCCTTAGGGACACCCACTCTAGTAAAGATACTGATGAAGGCTCTGGTACCTGCAGGAGCAGTGACGGTCCTAAGTGGAATAGCTTCAGGAAACCTGGTGGCATGATCCACTACCACCAGTACAAATCTTTCCCCTGATGCTGTTGGAGGGTCCAATGGGCTAACAACATCAACCTCTACACTTTCAAAGGGAACTGCAACCACTAGGAGTGGAATTAAGGGGGCCTTTGGTTGGCCACCTGCTTTGCCACTGGCGTGGCAGGTAGTACTGGAGTTTCAAAACTCATTTACCTTCTGGGATCTACCTGGTCAGTAGAAGTGATTGACTGACCTACTCCAGGGTTTGGCCTGGCCAAGATCCCAGCTAAGAGGATGTCATGTGCCAAGGTGACCAAGAACTCTCTAATCTTCTAAGGCGCTTCCACTCTCCTAGTGACCCAAGGTTTGGGGTCTCTGGTCTCAGTGTACAGGAGTCCTCCCTCCCAATAGGTTCAGCGGGAGACACTGACATCTTCCTTTTCCTGATTAGAAGCTTGCTGTCTCAGGTTTTCAAGAGTAGGACAGGTCCTCTGCCCTTTGCAGAGCTCTTCCCTAGAAAGTCCCCCTGAACTTAGGAGCTCTGCCAGGTAAGGCCTAAGTTCCTGGGGTTCAGCTCCATCTGGGGCTGACAGGTTTTCTCCCTGAGGAGAGGTGACCTGAGCTTTTGGCTGATTTGAAGCTGGTTTCCCAGTCTTTCTGCCTTTTCTCTTGGAGGGTTGGGTCATCATTTCAGACTTCATCTCCTTCTGTTAACCCTGGATTCTGCACTGTGCTCTTGTTTTTACACACACCCATTCAGCAGCATAGCTGCATGGGTGTTTCTTTTGAACTCAGCCCGTGCTGAGGACTCCAGATCATTCCCTAAAAGACGAGCTAAAGGAATTGCCACCACCTTCTTTTGGCCAGCAACCCTACTCCATTCTAAGGACACCATTGCTATGGGAATGAACTTAATTTAGTTGTCACATTGACGGCTGGGAATGTGTCACCATTTAAATACTGTTTGGGGATACCAGTTTTCCAGTTACCATTGTGGCAATTGCTCATGTATCCCTCATTGTTTCAACTCTGATCCCATTTATATGAGGCGGTTGTCTGTATTTTTTGAGGTTACTGGTCCAGACTGCCAGGGCAGCTACATCCACCCCACCCTCTGAGACTAAAGTTGCTTCAGTGATCTCTCTGACATGGTCAAGGATCACCTGGGATCCAATCTGGAGACTTACCATTGCAGGTGCACTAGGGAGATTCTTTTTGGTACAGCTAGGGTCTCCAATTCGGTGCCCATTGACCTTGCCATCGAAGAGCCAAGCCTTTCTGGGATACCAGTTCTTACTCTGGTACCCACCCTTAGACTGTGTATTGGCTTGGGCTCACACTCCTGAACATGTTTTTGGGGGTCTTGAGAAGTCTCTTTATTTTTTTTATTTTTAGACTGGTCACCATCTCTCCCTTTGGGGGCTTTCTAACCCCTTTAATTTTCTCATGGTCCAGATCCTACCATTGATCCTGCTCTGGATCCAACAAAGGTGAAAAATTATAGACCTGTATCTCGCCTACCTTTCCCTGCAAAAATACTGGAGAAAGCAATGAACAAGGAGATGCTAGCCCTTTTGGAAGCTGACTTGCTGCTTGATTCCTCACAGTATGGTTTCAGAGCAAATCATGGCACAGAATCTGCCTTAGTAGAAGCCTCAGAGGAAATAAGAATGGCAGTCACCATGGGGGGGGAAGAGCGGCATTGATTCTATTGGATCTATCTGCCACTTTTGATACGGTTCACCATTCACTCCTCATAAAGAGGCTCCACTTTTTAGGCTTTAGAAACTCGGCTCTGGCCCTGTTGAGCTCATTTTGAGTAACGGATGACATCGGGTGGAGATGGGGAATGCAAGCTCCATGCCATTCGCTCTACCCTGTGGTGTTCCACAGGGGTCCTCCCTTAGTCCCACGCTGTTTAATATCTATGTTAGCCCTCTTGCCAATCTGAGTAGTAGCTTCGGACTGGTTGTATTTTCCTACGCTGATGATACCCAGATAGCGGTATCTATTTCATCTGACGTAAACAAAGAAGCAAGACATTTTTGTAACTGTATGTCCCAAGTTGGACTATGGATGCACAATAATTGTCTGAAAGTGAACTCTGACAAAACCAAGGTGATGCTTTTCGGTAACTAGACCAACTTCTGGAATGACTCAGGGTGGGCGTCAAGCCTTGGCATGTTACCTATTCTGGTCCAGAAACTAAGAAATCTTTGAGTTTTTTTTGACTCAAAATGATCCTTTTTGGAGCAGACAAATTCAATCACCTCTTCAGGTTTCTTTGTGCTGAAGGTCTTTAAAGAAATCTTTCCATTTATTCCCGCTGATCTGCAAAAAACAGTGATAACAGCACTTGTGTTCTCAAAACTAGATTATTGCAATGCTCTGTATTTGGGTGCTCATAAATGTGTGATCAAGAAACTGCAGGTACTACAAATGCGGCGGCGAGATTACTACTCAAAATCCCTAAATTTAACTCTGTAGCAGAATCACTGCAGTATCTTCATTGGCTTCCTGTGAAAAAAAGAATAATTTTTAAGGCAATGTGTGTATTCTATAAGGCCCTATATCAGACTAGCCCTAAGTACTTTCAGGTACTGTTCTCCTGGTACAGGCCAAGCAGGAATCTCAGATCTAGCTCTTCACGAGGCGCCATCATTCCCAGACCAAATAAAGCAAGATGGGGAGGCAGGGCTTTTTCGGCAGGGGCAGCAAAGTGCTGAAACTCACTACCCAAGCTGTGTTGTCAACCTTCTCTGATGCAATTTAGGAAGCAGTTGAAGACTTGGCTATTTACCGAGGTAGTTGATTAATTTCGCTGTTACAATCTATTGCGTTTCAGTATCGGACTGGTTTCTGATGTTCTGCCTATAGTTCTAAAACACCGCAGGGTAATTGCGCGCTTTATAAAATCTTTTCATTTATTCATTCATCCCCACCATGGGTTGTCTTGGTTATCCTTGTCTTGACCCAGTGGTCTTCCTTCTTTCCCAAATATTTGGGAGAAAGTGGACCTATTTCTACCAGGTACTGATACAGCTTTTCAGGAACACAGTTATTCAACAGATACTCTTTCTTAATAAGATTATAAAGCCCATCATAGTCTTGCACCTTGTTACCTTTCAACCATCCACCTAGTATTTTTTCTGGGAAGTCTACAAAATCTAACCAGGTCTGACTCTGGGTTTTTTGAGTTTCCCTGAACATGATCCTATATTCCTCAGTGGTGAGTCCATAGCCCTCAATAAGGGCATCCTTCATGAGGTCATAGGACTTCGCATCTGACTTTATCAGTTTCATTATCCTATCACTACACTTTCCTGAGAACAGCTCCCAGAGAAGAGAGCCCCAATACATTTGGCTGAGTTTTGTCATTTTACAAGCCCTCTCAAAGGCTGTAGACCATTTGGTGATATCACCCTCTCCACACTTGGGGACAATCCCTTTGGGGATCTTAGGGTCAAAAGCGTCTCTATCCCTATTTAAAATGTTGCTGCCACCTGAGTCCTAGGCCCATCTCAACTCTTTTCTTTTCCATAGCCAAGAGTTTAGCCTCTAATTGTATCTTCTTGGCTAGTTTCTGATAATCTGCATCTTCAGTCTCTCCTTCTGGGGTACAGTCAGTACTCCCAGTGCTGCTGTCAGTAGGATTGCTGCTGGAATCATTATCTAAGTCTACATCCAATTCAGCGTACACCTCACCTTCTCCAGTAGTGGTTTCTTCATCTGCCAGGGACCTAGCATATTCTGGAAGCAACCTTTGCAGATGTGCCGTAGTGGGTCTAGGTCCAATGGTGAGGTTCCATGCTTGGCAGAGGGACTTGAGTAGGTCAACTTAAGTTTCCCGTAGGACCCCAGTTTGATCTCCTAGGAAAGACCTGTTACCTCGGTCACGGTTTTAAAGTAGTTGGGACCTTTTTAGGAATGTAACCAAAAATCCTAAGCAAGGTTTTCTAAAGGGCCTATCTAACTTAAAATACTTTTTGAATTCTAAACAGTTTGACTGGGGAACTTAAAACACCACCCTATCAGTTATTTGTAAACAATTTAGAAGAAATTGAAATTGCCAAAAATGTTTCTAGCTGAGGACAATTTTGGATTCCTTAGTGGTATCACCCAATAACCAAGTGGTAGAGCAAATGGCAAGTCTTGTATCCCACTGCTGCACCACCAATGTAGGACGCTGGCTCTTTATATAGTTTACCAAAAAGAGGAATATTGAGCAAAGAGTCCAGGTAGTCCACCTTGAGTGGACAGAGGCTTGCTCTAGCAAGCCAAAGGAGCTCTTTTAGGGGGTAGTGTGGTCGAGCAGCCTTAGGCTTATCAGAGAGGAGTGCAATACACACACAGTCAATAAATAGAACACACAACCCAATAAGGAGATCCGTACAAACGTATAAAAATAGTACATATCTTTATATATATATTTTGTCACCCGAATCAATATGATCATGTAAGTATGTTTTGAGAAAGAAATACTTTTAGGTTTCAGAAATGGACATGGACGCAGTGCAATTTTCATAGGCACTAATGTTATCCTATAGGACGAAAAAGAAATACTGCATACAAGTTATTTCATCGCCTCGCTAGACCAATCGTCCAGACTTAAGGTGACTAAGGGACAGGGTCCAAGGCAACACCAGCAGGTCACCTCAAGCGGCACTAGGGCTGCCATGTGCAGTTGTGCAGTGCAGCATTGGTTGCCCAATATTAGGCAAAGGGGATCGGTCCAGTCGAAAAGAGGCTGCCGGTTTGGACTGGGAGGACAGTCTGGCTTCACCAACAGGGGAGCTCAGGCCTCATGATGCTCGGGGAAGTGGGGACCCCTTCTGTCCACTTCTTCTCGGGCCGGGGCTGCAGCGGTGTCTTGAGGTGTCAGGTTTTCATCACCTGAGTCAGTCACAGTAGAAGGACCTGCACACAGAGACTGCAGGCGACATAGGGAAGTCCCCAGCTGAATAATCCAAGGTGTGTTTGGGTCTCGAGGGGCTGGAGACAATGCTGGCACCGTTGGCCCACTTCAACTGGCTAGGTGGTCTGGGTGCCGTGGTGCTTTCCAGCGTCAGGTGTTTATGCTCTAGAGTCCTTTCAGTTCTTTCTTGGGGTGCCTGAGGGATGCAGGGGAACAGCTCCGCTGCTCCACTGGAGTGCCTATGAATTTGAAAAAGTGCTGGCCATCCTCCATGGCTGTGGAGGCTCAGCAGCTTGCAGGGAGAGGTGACTTTTGTGCAATTGTCTAGAATAGGCGAATAGGCAGGCAGGGTTGGTGCCAGGTCAATTGCTTCTTCAGTCTTTGCTTTTCGTGGCTCATTGGTTCTTCTTTTGGGTCATCAGGATCTGTCTCCCTTGGTGTCAGAACCTCATTAGTGGTGGCAGGCCGGCTAAGACCAGTCAGTCAGCACACACAGTAGTTTCTAGGTTTTCAGTGAGCACCTTTAAGGTGCCCTCTGGGTGCATGTATTAATAAATCCATCACTGTAATCTTTGTGGGCTTATTATTATGAGATGTTAGATACCAAACATCTTTGGTTTCATGTAGCTGTGGAACTCATTTTCACCAGTGTCCAGCACATGTGCTACAAATGGCTTCCTTGGTCACTTGTTCTGGCAGCAATCGAACTGAGCAGCACAGCGGCATATCTGCTCAAACAGATACGTCCACACATGTAATATAGTGTACCCTGCCTTAGGGCTGTAAGGCCTGCTGTATGGGTGACTTACATATACAGCATGCAGTGTCTGCAGGCACGGAACAAAGGGGTGTGTGCATGTCGTGTTTTCACTATGTCTGCACCAAGACACGCCGTCTGTATGTGTTTGGGAAGGGCCACCCTAGGGTGGCAAAATACATGCTGCATCCCTGAGGGACCCATTTTAGCCTTCTTGCACTATGTACCAGGGTACCACTTACTAGGGACTTACAGGGAGAGCTAACGTTATTGCTGATTGGGGAAACAATAGTACAGTTTTGAGAAAGAGATCTAACACTGGAGATGTGGTTATCAGGAACCCAGTGAACTTCCATGTAAAAGTTGCATCGAATACCAAGCAAAACGTGGAGGTGACCATGTCAAAAAGGGGCATTTTCCTTCAGTAAGAATGACTTATTTCTCTGATTCCAGACTTGATTCAATCTGAGTTTCAATTTAGTACAACTTTTCGCTACCTACAGCGACTGAACTGCATTTCATACCACTTTCTTGGAATATGCATTTTATTCGAGTTTTCTGACATTTTGGGTAATTAAGTACGAAGAGTTCAGTAGAAAAAGAACATTTGTTTGATATTACTGAGTTGTCATTCTTTTCATATGTAGTTCAACATTGTGCGGGCATTTTAGTCCAATGTGTATATTTGTAAGGGAGTAGTTGTAGTGTTCTTGTATGAATTTTTAATAATGGAAACATTGTGGCCCCTGATGGACTCCGCAGATAACACTGTGAACTGTGAACATAAGTGCTGTGAGGCATATATCAACCAGGTAAACACAAGGAGATGATGGACGGAGCGCAGGAACTTTTCAGATGCTCACCTCTAGTCACAAATCTGGGTTCAATCCATCAGCATTCTTTAGCTCACTTTGCCACCCCAGTTCAGACCCAGCTATATGCAAATATTGACCCTGTTCCTCATGGGAACACTCCAGCCCGAATTGCCAAGCCAGGTCTTTGCCGGACCGGAAACATGCATCCTGGGACAGGTTTTGGGTTAACACCCTTCATCAGCCAGGCTAGCTTGAATGCAGTGGCAAAGTGAGCAAGGGACAAACGTCCCGGCACACCCTGTCAACTTATGGCAAATAAAGCAAACGCAAGGAGATGATGGCTGGATTGCAGAGACTTTTCAGACATTCTCCCCCAGTCGCAGTTATGGGTTGCATCCATCATCATTCTTTAGCTCACTTCGCCACCCCAGTTCAATCCCAGCCACTGTGGCAAAGCATAGATCAGCCAAGTGAGGCGCCTAAAGGCAAAGTGATACAAGAAACGGTCATCTGCTTACAGTAGGACTTAATAAGAGTCCTCATGCCATAGCGCTGAAGAGAGTGACCCCAGAGGAAGCACAGGTTGTGCTTGCAGAGCCATCCATACCCAAAGCGGGATCCCACCGAAGCTGCCTAGTGGGGCTCAGAACAACTCTAAGGATCTGTGAAGTCCAGGCAGCCGAGAGTGGCTATCGGAATTGTGAAAGTAAGCTTTTCAAATGGAGACCAAGAAAGGGGTCAAGTTTCTTGTCCTCATCAAAGATGATCCAGAAGCCAGCATGTTGCAAGGCCTCAGAGATTGGTTACATAAACAAGATCATCGGGCAGCGTTGGAAAGAACTCTACTCTCCACATCAGTAAGTTCCAACAAAGGTTGCAATGCCATTGCGTTCCTGAAGCCACCATCACCGTTTGATACTTCTAAAAAGATGAATATTGGCAACAGATGGACTGCCTGGATAAAGACACTCGATTTCATTGATGCAATTGAAGAAGTAGATAACAAGAAGAATATTAAGTACCTTAAGAATCTTATTAGTGATAGTGTAAAAGAAGGCCTAAAGAAAAATCTGTGAACTGACGAAATTACATACACTAAAATCAAAGCCGCATTGAATCTCAAATTCAATAAAATGCCAAATGTAGATTACAAAAGGTACATATTCAGTCAAGAACTACAGAAATCCGGTGAGACCTTTCACATATTTGTTGAGAAACTAGATACGCTTATCAAACACTGTAAGTTCAATTAATTTAATGATAAGGAAGCTCCAAGCCTTAAAGTGATTGACAAATGCTTGTCAGATTCCTTCAGACAACGAATGCTTAGTCTGGAGCAAGTTCTAATGGCTGACGGAGCTGAAGAGCATGCTGACAGACAAGCAGCTGACATGGTGGCTGGAGGTGCCCAAAGTGAGTCAGTCATGACTGTTAAAAGTAACCCTAAGCACAAGACTGAAGGACGCAGATTGAATTCTCCACATAAAAAAAACGTTTTGTTCCAGATGCGGATTTTTGTTTCTACGCGAAGTTAAGTGTCCTGCCATTGAGCTAATCTTCCAAGGCTGTGGAAAGGAGAACCATTTTGTAATGGTTTGCAAGGCAAAGGAAAATGGGAGTGTGTTACAGTGCAGAAGATCAAATGGCTGGCCGAACATTCTAGAAACGATGTTCAAGGCACGCCCATAAGGCCAAGTGACCACATCTGAGGCAAATTGACACCAAACTAAGTTGATCTTCATCAAACAGTTCTTCCATATCAGTGTTGAGTGAAAGTAAAGAAGGTTGTTGTACCATGTCAATGTTTACCTCAGAGAAACGTACGCATGTTGGACTGGCCGCATGTGAGGAAAAATACCAGTCCAAGAGAAGTCGACACAACAAAGCACCAAAGTCATTCAAACATTGTCCGAAAATCCTACTAAAAAGTTAGTGGTTGTTCAATACCTTTCATTATCGATAGTGGTGTGCCAATAAATATTATGCCTGAGGAGTAATATAATGAACGGTCTCCACTTACACCATCTAAAACTGAAGTGTATACTTGGGCTGCATCGATGCCACTAAAAAGCCAAGGTTCATTTGTAGCAACTCTGAACTATAAAAAAGCAAAAGTATACGGAGTCAAGCACCATTGTACTCTAGTTCAGTACAGCTGCTGATATGGGACTGATATCGGTGAACTATAACATTAATGCTCATCACAAAATAGTTATTCAATTCCCTTCCTTATTTCATGGGTTGGGAAAACTATGAACTCCAGTTACACATTAATGAGGACGTAAGTCCTATTGCTCGAAGACACTACGAATTGCCTTTCACTTACAGGAAGCTGTTGAAGAGAAACTTTAATCCTTACTCAAACATGATATCTTTGAGCGTTTCACTGGTCCAACTCCATCGATAGTACCCAAACAAGACAGTGAAGGAGCTGTACCCATCTGTGTGGATATGCGTCAAGAGAACAAGGAAATTGAAAGAGAACAACACCCAAGTCCGCACATTGCCAACATGATCATACAATTGAATAGTGGGAAAATATTCTCTCGCATTGATCTGAACAAAGGATATCATCAGTTGGAACTCGAAGAGAATTGCAGGTGCTTTATAACCTTTTCTACACATTTTGGTCTGTTCCATTATAAAAGATTATGTTATGATGTGTCATCAGCTGTGGAGCTATTCCAAGATGTAATTCGACATACCATTCAGCTTGTCATGAATGCATTCAATTATAGTGATATCATAGTAGTTTTTGGAGCTACATTGGACACAACAAAGCTTTCAGGCAGTATCAGTTGCTCACTGATGCCAGTTTAACTTTGAATGCTGAGAAATGTGAGTTCCATAAAGTCAACATTCTTTGTCCTTATCTTTTCTGATGGGGGCATGACACCTGATCCAGCTAAAGTTCAAGCGCTGTCAACTGCCACTCCCCCACAAGATGCTTCCTTGTTGCGTTCATTCCTTGGCATGGCCAGTTATTGCTCTTGATACATACAAGGTTTTGCCACTGTCAATGCGCCATTAAGAGATGTGATGAAAAAAGAATGTTTATTTTCTCTGGTCACATGATTGAGAGCAAAGCTTCCAGAATATCAAACAAGCAGTTTAGAATGCTAAAGCATGGTTAGAATAGCATACTCCGATCCAAAGCTGCATACTGAGGTTGTTGACGTTGGCCCGGTTGGGTTAGGCGCCATTCTTGCACAGCACAACGGACACCTAAATTCTCAAAGACGTATTGTGGCATATGCAAGTCAAAGTTTGTCCCAAACTGAATGTGCTTATTCACAACCTAAGAAATAAAGCTTAGTAGGGGTGTGGGCTTGTGAACATTTCCACGTATTCTTGTCTTGGATGCCCTTCATGCTTGTGATAGATCATCAAGCATTGTTGGCTATCTTTGGCGATCCTAAGGCAACCATGCCTCCTCGCATTTGTCAGCGCCCAAAACTTGTGGCATCCTTCTGTCTTAAGGCAAATGGATCTTTGCCACTGTGATACACTGGAGCTGTAATACATTGCATTACAAATAGAATCATCAACTTTCGATATCTTCATGTTCAGTCAATGATGAGAGGTTTGGAATAGTTTCAAAGCTTTATCTCATTAAGAGATTAGTATTGTTTTTGTTGCTTTATACAGATTAGTCCAATTAAGAATTATCAAAAAAAGGTTTTGTTGGAGTCCGGATAAAATCAACAGCGTGTTCCATAAAGGAAATAGTCCCTATCTTAATCTAAGAGTCCTAACCTAAATAAGAACCCATAAAGATTTCTTTTGGAAAGAGCAATATTCTGGAGCTTCTTAGTTAGTCAAAGAATGAACCCCTCCATAAAGAGTAGTTCTGGAAAACTCAGCCGAGTTCTCCAACAAGTTGTAGTAGCAACTGTCTGTAAATAAAAAGAAAATTAACCACAGCAGTAGCTATGATCAACACGAGGAGAAAATCTCCCTGTAATAGGGTCAGAGTAAAAGGGAAAATCGCTCGCCATTAGCAGTAGCATACAGCAATCTGGTCAAGAATCAGGGAAAATAATGTATAAAGCATTGAGGAATCGAAGAATATGGTTACAATAGACTAATGTATATGTATGTGTATATATATATATATGTATTCCTTTGGAGTGATGGCTCTGGACTACGGGCGCGTCGTCTTGAGGGTAACGAATATGCAATATATATATATATATATATATATATATATATATATATTTATAATGTATGTTGAAGCAAAAAGCCCTGAGAGCTTCGGAAAGGCACACACGCTCTCTCGTGCCATCCGGCTGTATATGCCTCGCTGTTGCATGCCTTCTGTCTTCCTTGGTTTCAGGTAAAAATCCGACGCGTTTCGAGGCAGAACGCCCCGTATTCATGGATGGGTAAGTAGGGGGGGAGTGACGTCTTCATGCTTTAAATTCATGTCAGTTGATGAATAGTTACTGCCCTAAGTGGGTGTGGGTGTGGGCTTCTGGTTGCACGCTACGCATGCTGGTTATTGAAGTCCTACTCAAGAATATTAACAGATGAAATAAAGAAGGGGGGACTGAGCCTACTTAAGGTTTGAATTAATTCTGTGCTAATGGACTTCAATAACCAGCATGCGTAGCGTGCAACCAGAAGCCCATACCCACTTAGGGCGGTAACTATTCATCAACTGACACATTGTCCACACATATACCATTGTGTGGACAATGGCTAGTCTATAGAAACGAAACATTTTTATCAGTAAAGTGTTTATTAGATCCTGCAAAACCATATCTTCAATAAGCTTAACATTACTAATACTCTAGTCATTATAAAATATGGCGAAGTACATTGTTTAGTGAAATAAGGAAATCATATGGTGTGAGCAAGAAAAGAAATACATTTTTCTTAGTGCAGCACATTTTAAAGTGATGAGCAATTTTGCAGTCAGATGATTAGGTCAGTAGTTTTTAAAAAACATTTCGTTTTATGGCAAACAGAAATCAAAAGAAATTTTCAGGCCTAGTCAGTGAAGCACATTAGGTATGATGGCCTACTACTTTATTTACGATGCATGTTTGTTTTATACATTCAAGATAGCATCTTCTCCTTCGATTTAAAGCTGCATGCTTTACTTATTACTTTTTCTTTTTTTTAAAGCATTTCTATGTCTTTCTTTATGGTTATGATACGGTTAAACACATTTTCAAATGGTGGGCCCATTTTCTTCGGTATTAACCCAAGTCAATTTTCATGAAGAATTTAGAATTTATCAGTTCCTCCTGATGATTTTTAAATCATAACTCAATAGGGTTTCACATGCAAATGTGTTTCAGAATGCACATTCGTCATCAGTTGAGTCCTGTCATTTTCTTTTTATCCCCCAAAATGTTAGAAATTTTATGTAGTCATCATTCATAATACCATGCATTCCCATATCCCTTAATTTTTTGGGGGAATATTTCTTTATTGATTTTCAAATAAACATACAGAACTCTGTTCACAGTGGGAGAATACAATATCACATAGCAGCAATTTAACATATAACCCTTTAATAACGTTAACAGGAGCATGAATGCAGTAACAGTACAGTGTTCAGTGCTACGCCGTACATTCAATGCATTAAGTATTCGGGAGCAACATTTTCAGTCGCTTCGATGCACTTCAAGAAATATTCCAAACAACAGTTAAAGGAGAGAGAGAGTCTTAATGTGCATTTTGTGTCCATCTTTTTCCGAATGGGTAGCTACAGACCTTCGCTGTGCGTGTACAGGGTGGGGGTATGGTGTAAGAGTACCAAAGCATTGGCAAATCTTGAGTATGCCCTGGATGCGGGGGTGATATTAGGAGGTGAGGGTGTGGAGGGTATGTCAGGGTGACAGGGCAGTTCCCAGTGATTTTTGTCCCCCACCTAATTGCCATTCCTGCAGCAGCACACTATAAATCTGGCAGTCATGTGGGAGTGCCTGTTCGCTTCGCCTCAATTGCGGTAAGGTAAGCTTTCCAATTGGGGGTTTGGTTGTAATTGGGCGGCCTGGAATTTACCCATGGAAAATCTCAAGTTCGACTATGAGGGCTCTACGCAGGTCAGCTAGCCACATTTGAGTGGCAGGGGCATTGTTTGACTTCCAGTGCATAGCTAACTTTTGTCTAGCTATTACCAATGCCAGATCTAAGAATTTATTTAGGGTGCCAGTTTTGCCGATCGTGAGGTGACACCGAACAGAAAGTGCAGGACGTCTAGCGCAGTCGCCCTGCCTGTGGCCTCCTTGAGTGTGTCGGCTGTTGCCAACCAGTATGTTGTTAATCGCTGGCACAACCACACACCATGTGCATCAATTTGGCCTCAGTGTCGTGGCAGCGAGAACAAACATCTGGAGAACCAGGATACATCCGTTCAAGTCATTGGGGGTGAGATATGTATGGTGGCGATAATTAAATTTTTTGTATTTGAGCCTGGCGTTTATCAAGATAATCTTTGGGATTCCCAAACACTGCTCCCATTATTTGTCAGTTAATGTTTTTGAGAGTGTGCGATCCCAATAAGCCCTGAGCGCCGTTAGAGGGGTTGCGCCATCCTGTCGTATTGAATTATACAGTATTGTTATTGCCGTTCAGCCACAGCCATGTACGAGTAGTGTTTGAAGGAGTCCGGATGTATAAGGCTCATCGTGTGTCTTGCCCTATACCTTGTGTAATTGGTGTGTGAGAGCTGCATTCAGGATCTGGGAGGAATACCATAATCATACATCAAGTTCTCGAAGATACAGAGGATCGAGTCAGAGGACTGGTCTCCCTTGAGGCAACACATGTCCTGGTCCAATCTGCCGCATCCAGGTGAGGGCCCAGTGTCTTACAACCAGGCATCACCCAAAGAGGTTTGTCGGGGGCATAAGATGGGAAGGTTGTCTCTTATGCAGGTAGCAAGACCAACAGGAACGGGCCATCAACATTATAATGTTCCCTGGTCTCTGTGGGATTGTGGTCTCCGAACCCATCAACCACTCCAACACACAGTGTATTAACGCAGTCCGGTCCCCAGCATCCTAGTTCCATGACATTGTGTCCGGCCAGCCAATGCATTGGCCACTGCAACTGCGCAGCTGCTTTATAGTTAGGGGCTCCCAGTCCCCCTTCAGATAATGGGGCATACAGTTTCTAAAGAGAAACTAGTTTCCTATTATTTCCCCATATAATGGATGTCAGCAATGACTTAAGATCTCAGACGAATTTCCGGGGCAGTAGAAGAGGGAGGGCAGTGAAAAAATCCAACAGTCTGGGCAAAAGCAACATTTTGGAAATGGCTTTGCGCCCCATAGGTGAAAGCGGTTACTCCGTCCAGAATGATAGAGAAGATCGGGTACTGGCTACCACTATCTCATTCCTGTGCAAGTAAATCAGCACATCATCAGCATATAGTGAAACTGCATGCCATTGATTATATCCCCCTATACCCCAGTCCGCCTCATTCTGTCGTTGCGCATGAGCTAATGGCTCCATTGCCAGTGCGAAAATATTTGGTGACAGAGGGCATCCCTGTTAGGCGCCTCATTCTACAACAAAGGGATTCAATATTATGGATCTTGTCTTTAATCATGCCATTGATGACATATACAAGGATATCCACTTTAGAAATCTGGGACCTATCACAAAGCCAGTGAGCATGAACTGTATGTAGCACCAGCCAAAGGTGTCAAGCGCTTTCTCGATGTCCAAGGAGGTGATCCAGGAGAGGTCGCCCTTTGTGTTCGCCCAATCAACCAACAGGAAGAGTCTGCGCAAGTTGAGGAAGGTTTTTTTTTACCAGGTATGAAGCTGTTCTGGTCACTGTGCACAAAAAGTGGGGTTACTGCAACTAATCTATTAGCCAGAACTCTGCCAAGAACCTTATAATCAGATTTCAGGTGAGACTGTGGGCGGTAGGATCTGAAAAGTATTGGGTCCCTGCCCGTCTTGGGTAGGACCACCAGTACTGCCTCCCAGAGAGAGAAGGGTAATACACCTCTCTCATAAGCATCAATGTACACCTTAAGCAGGTGAGGGACCAGTTGAGAGTGGAAGGCTGTGTAAAACTCTAAGGGCCAACTGTTAGCCCTGGGGGTATTACCTCTTTCGATCTGCTGGGTGGCATCTACTATTTCAGTTTCAGTAATAGGGGATTCCAGTTCTGCGTATTACATGGGCAGCATTCGAGGGAGGTTGCTGTCCTGAAGGAAGAGTTGTATCTTGGTTGGGTCACACTCTTGAGGGGCTTTATACACAGAGACATACCATGAGTGGAAAGTGGTTTTCATTTTGTCCTGTGTTTTAAAAATGTGCCCCTCTTTGTTATTAATGACGGTGATCGGATTCCAGAATCCGACTGTAGGAGCCACGCCAGCAACTTACCAGCCTTGTCTCCTTCTGCGTATCGTCTAGCCAGGTATTACCTGTGATCAAGAGCGTCCAATTGTTCGATTGTTGTATTAAGTTTTAATCTTAACTTGGGCCAGTACAGCTGCAGCCAATTGAGAGGTGTGAGATTTTTGTTCATACCGAAGCTTGTCTGATTCCAAGGTGCCTAGTTCCCTGCGGAGGGTCAAGCAAGTGCCGTTTACCACTTTAATCATGTGCCTGCGGCGCATGACCTTAAGCAAGTCCCATTCCATCCCAACACTGGATGCGGTACCCTTGTCTTGAAAGTAAGGAGTAATAGTCTCTGAAAGAAAGGAGCGAAGCGGGGCATCACAAGCTTCTCTAGGGATATTCTCCATGTTGGGATTTTAGGGTTTATTTCTCCCCCAGGTCAAACAGCAACTGCAGCGGACAGTGATCCAATAAGGTGGGTCCTATATATTCAGTTTGGGACGCCCTGGTAATAGCATCCCATGAACAGTACAGTAAGTCTATCCCGGTGTGTAGAACGTGTAACCCAAAATAATGAGTATTCCCTAATGTGTGGGCGTAAGCCACGCCATGCTTCCTGTGCTGGGAGGTTGGTTGCCCATTTCTAAGTGTTGTGCAAGTGCAATTGATTGGGCGCCCAGGAGGAGGGGAGGGGCGTGAGCAGTCCCTGTCTAAATCAAGAGTGCAGTTAAAATCCCCACCCCAGTTAGCATTGACAGTGTTTTTTAGAGCAGTCTGTAGCCAGTGACTGCCGGAAGGGTGGACTGGTTAGTATTGGGCTTATACAGCGACACCAGTGAAATCAGGAGGCTGTCCAACAGCCCTTTCAGCACACATAGCGCCCCTCAGTGTCAGTGCGAGTTTGTAAGACATCCAGCGGAGTCCCAGGGGCCACCCCTTTCAGTGCACCCCTAGCATAGCTAGAGTACGTGGTCCCCATCAGCATCCCCCATGTTTGTGAGGTAAGATGGGTTTCCTGCAGGAGAGCTATAGTGATCCGATGTCTATAAAGGTATTGGTATACACAGTAGCGCTTGGTGTACCCGGCAAGACCACGGATATTCCAAGTTCGTAGCAGTCGTCAAAGCGATACTATTGCAAGCAGAATCAGCCCCACAAGTGATAAAAGCACACCCACCATTGAAATCCATCAACTTGCACAGCATGCAAGGTCCCACACTTAAGATAGTTGAAGTGTTGTCCTTTTTTTAATCTAAACAATAAAAACTGAATAATAACAATTTCCAACTCCCACTTCCAGGCCAGTATGCCAACTGGTGGCCTTTGGTACTTTAAGGCAATAATAATTGATCAAGAAAAGTGTCTATAGCAGAGGTATAGTGTAGTTGGGGGGTGTCCGGTTCAGTGGCCATGGTAGGCCAGAATGACAGATACCTCCTCCTATGACCTGATCTATGTGAAGTAATTAGGCGGCAGTGCATATCCTACCATTTAAAACTCTTTTCAAACCACCCAAAACCTATTCGAAGTTTATCACATCAGGTCTTTGGATGTTTGCGGAGTGACAGCGAGGCCCCCGCCCAGCACGACTGCGATCTGAGTGTCTGATATTATTTGTGAGTCTTCATTCAGGTTCTCCGCCTGCGAACCCGAGGGAAAAAAGTGATGTAGCATGCTTCACATCTTTTACTGCTCAGACCCTCTCCTTTGCCGCTTTCTCTTTGGTGGGACCCTGCGGTTGGCGACTGAAGCATGTTGTGCGTTGTCTCTGGGTTTGTTATGGAAGGGGGGAGCCAGGTTTATCTCCATGTGAAGGTGCAAGCCCCTTATGCTCCAGCCAGGTCCAGGCCTCCTCCGGAGTCGTGCAAAAAGTGGTGGTGTCCTCTTGCTGCACCTGAAGGGTAGCAGGAAACTTTAGGGCATATTTTATGTTGTGCTCACGTGGGCTTTTTTTCACCTCAAGGAAGGAGGATCTGCCTCTCTGAACCTCCAGAGTGTAGTTCGAATACATATGTACAAGGAAGTTCTCAACTGTCCAGGGACCCCTTCCTCTCATCGCCTGCAATATGTTATCCCTTGCTCAGTATTTAAACAAGCTTGCCACCACTGGATACGGTACAGCGCCTGGGTGGGGTAGTGCCCTGTACCCTGTGGGCCCTCTACACTGAGAAGAAGGTGGACTGTTTCCATGTAGGATTGTGTGAGTGAACCAGTCTCCCATATCTTTTGTATAAATTCTTCTGGAGATTTTCCTGCAGAAGAAATACTTATAAATTTAGACAAAGTCCCACTATCACTATTTCCATTAATATAGCTTTCGATATACCTTTCCCTGCTGTTGAAAACCAGTTCCCAATTGTGGTTAATCCTTTTCCAAAATGTTCATACATACTTGGTGTTTCCAATTTGGGATATAAACCTGAAATATTCTTTAGATAACTCTCTATTTCTTTGCTTTCGTCAGGTATGTACGAACAGCAGTGAGTTAACTTAAGTATCTGGCAAACGCCTCCTTTTTCTGCAAGTAGTATGTCGAAAGCGAGACGGTCCTTATAGCAACTAATTCTGTGTTTATTACAAGCAAAGCTCTAAGTTGTGCTAGTTGCCATTTTGTTGACAACTGTTGCTAACTTCTCAGTCTTTTAATCATGTATGATGACTCCTACAGGTGGAATTATTGCTCCAAATAGGTCTCCTACTAATCCAGTTCCAGCTTCTGCACTATGTCTGTCTATGTGCTGTTGTTCATGTTAGTGCATCTAAGCTTCAAACAAGATATATCTTCGGGATTAATATGCCTAACTAGCAAATTCCCTCCCAATCAGTTGGCAACAGAAAATACATGTTTTGTCCACAAATATAGTAAACCCATGGAATTGCATTTTCCTATCTCTGTAATACCTGCTAAGATTCACCTGTCAATGTGTTCACAGCTACTAATCCCTACATAGCTATCCTTTTTGGTGTTCTCCTTATATAAACAAAAATCTTCCCTTTATGTCAGCTGTCTAGTCGAAGTTTAAGATAAACATCTTATTTCTAAATTTGTTTTCTTCTTTCTTCCAAGCATTCTCTAAGACATCACCCTTTCAGTCTATAGTTTTTGTCATGTTAATGTACCTCTATTCTAATGCAATTATGTTCGCCTTTTCTACAGGTTGTATCAGACAGGTTAAATTGGTTTTATAAGCTTTTACACTATCTATAGGTGCCTGTGGAAAGAAATGATACCAAGCAGTGCCCATCTCCTTTGCTTGCGGGAGTACGTTCATGCTTTCTGTCAAGGGTACTCAGAAAGTACCAAATCATATTTGGAATAAGAGTATTCAAAATGTCCTCCTCTATAAACTAATGGTAGTAAAATACTATAGGAAACCACATAAGACAGAGGTATGTGATAGTATGTAACCTCCTTTGAAACAGAAGTAGATAAATGAGCACAAACCTGGCAATCCTTTACACCCAAATCATTAGTGTGTTCTTGAACTAATCTAGAATAACTGTTAGTAGTAGATTGATCATTTTTATAGCTTACAAAAGCATAAGAAAAAACACATTTCCTCTAATGTCAATGTGTATTAGTAAAATTCTTCGCTTTGAGTTCTGAATCGGGTGTCAAGTAAAACCCTATTAGTACTATAGTGATCCTTATTACTGTTATTTCAAAAACCGATCCCAGGATATATTTACACTTATTTCTAATAAAACACATTCTCTATGAGTCAACCAAAAGCTTAGTTCAGTAGTTTTAGTGAGTGGCTTCACTGATACAGTTAGGATTTTTAGTTTTTTTCTCTCTCTTCAGTTCAGATTTCTAAATAAACAATCCTTAAACCTACTTTGTGTTCTTCTAAAATGTTCTGTAGTTTTTCCTCGGGCCAGGTTAGTCTTCTGTAAAACTGTTAACGAAAATAATAAGCCTAACAGGGATAGTAAGTCTTTTCTCAATGTCTTTCCAACTTCTATTACTTCAAAATTATTTTTGTTTCCGAAATCTTTTGGATTTCAGGGTGACTCTAATAGTTCAGGATTCACATTGCGCATGTCTTCTAATGTAACTTTCAGAGCAGTGTTCACGTAATAGGACCATTCAAGTGTGGAGTATCTGAGACAAGGAACTCGTTCTCTTTTGCATCTCCATTTTACTTGTTGATTTGGATCCTTACCGTTTTCGTTGTCTGTCTCGTCTTCTTAATGTATAATCTCTGAGATACGAGCAATTGAGATACTCCTCCTTGGGTTCTTGTGTTCATAACTTTTTGGCCACTCTGTTTGTCAATTTACTTACCTTACTCCGGTTCTTGTTCCTTCACCTGTATCATTTAAGTCTCCTTGCACCACTCCTTGAGTACTCTCAACCTGTGCTTCGATCTCTGCTTCACTTTCGTTAGATACCACAATACCACTTTGTGTCACTTCAGGCACTTGCACTTGTCTCTCTGTTTGGTGATCTTCACCCCTTTCTTCTTGTGGCTAGACTGTCACTGGTGCTGCTGGTCTGGGTGGTCTCTCCTCTGGCTGTGCGACCACCAAAGTTCTTTATTCAGGATCAGAGACCAAGGGCACTTCTTCTGGATTGCTCACTCTTTTAGTCAGTGAGGCATGAATCCAATTTGCATCTCCAAAACGCTTAACAGCAGTGTTCATAATCAAGATCACTTGGAAGGGGCTTTTCCATTTGGGTTGATGACAAGTATTTTGAATGTGCTTCTTGAACACGACCCAATCTCTGGGATTGATTCCATGGCAATGTTCTTGGTGGAAGTCTGGTGTGGCCACTGATACCTGATGAGAGACAGAACGAACCACATTGGCCAGTTCTTTGCTGTAATCGATGATGATGTTGTCTGTAATATACACAAGAGCATTTGTAGGTACAGCAGGTAATCTCACCCTCCTGCCTATTAGGATTTTGTTCTCCTGTCTGGGGTACTTTGAGTGCTCATTAACACGACAGGTAAAGAATCTGCCCACTTTAGTGAGCTTGAAGCATTCACTTTTGCCAATTTGGGCTTGATGGTAGCATTAATTAGTTCCACTATACCTGATGTTTCTGATCTCTAACTACATTGTAATCTTTGCTCAATCTGTAAGACTGTACAGATCGTTTGTATCACTTCATTGTTGAAGCATGAGCCTCTATCTGACTCAAGAGAAGGCGTCATGCCGTGCTTAGGGATCAGTACCCGCAATTATAGCTTGACTATAGTCAGACTGCTGTTTCTTCTCGTCTGGTAGGCTTCCATCCATCTCGAGAAAATACAGACAGTCACCTGGATATATCTCAACGCTTTATGTACAGAAATCTCAATAAAATACATGTGCATTCTGTTAAAAGGACCACCTGATTTCCCTATGTGTGTCAAAGTGATGTTTTCTTTTCCCTACATTCAGTTACTGTCATATTACATGAATGAAAAATCTCTCCTACAAATATTTTGAACCTGGGGTCGTACCATCCCTGTCTGAATGGTCTCACCATGGCGTCTCTCCTCAAATCTGTAATACTCACAAGAAGCTATGGGGCAACACTGGCCTCCTGTCAGCGGGCATCCAAATGCCATTTGTATCTTTCTTACATCCTCCTCTTACCCATCTATTCTGTTCTACCTCTGACACATTTTCCTGTACTTGTTTCAGCTCATCCCATGTGTCCGTGACTTTCATCAACATGGCAAAAGAACTCTCGTCCTTAGATTCACATTAAAAGAACAAGCTAACAGTGCGCAGTACCTTGCTACTGAATCAGCGCATCGGTTGCCCATGGCAACGTCTCCGCTTCCATTTTGGTGACCTGTACATTCAATGACAGCAATTTCTCCTGGCAATTGTAATGCTTCTAACAAGTTGTTGACATGGATGCCATTCCGTATTGGCGTTCCTGAAAACCACGCTGAGACCATAGCTGCCTAGAATAATGGACTACACCAAACCCGTATTGGCTGTCAGTGAATATGGTAACTCATTTTCACATTTTCACAGAGTGCAGGCTCTGGTAAGGGCAATTTACTCACAACTTGTGGGGAGAACACTTTGAAACTGTGATGCTTCTATAACATCATTTATGGTGCACACGGCATATGCTTCTCTCAGTGTGCCATTGTTTCCTCTTAGGCGTGAACCATCCACAAATAACACATGGTCGGGCACAATTAGAGGTTCATCCTGGGAAACATCCTTTACAACGCAACTTTTACCACGCAGTGCCTTTACGACGCAACTATTACAATGCATGTCATTACAACGCATAGCGCTGGGGGGTGCTCTAGGATAGGGAATTGATTTAATTTACTATCCAACACCGTCCCTACTATCCACGGGGACTGGAGTTGGAATAGTAAATTAAACTATTCACTATCCAGCACCCCTAAGCGCTATGCGTTGTAAAGGCATGCGTTGTAAAGGCATGCGTGGTAAAAGCATGCGTTGTAATGTCATACATCCGTTCATCCTTAATAGCGGGACGGGGTTTGGTGCACAATTCTCTGACATCTAGGCAATCATGGTGATATCCATCACATTTAACATTGGTTTCAGTTAACAGGCAATAATGTTTTAGGATTAAAGATTGTACAACGTATTAATGTGATATTGTCTGCGGACAAAATACTCTGCTCATAACGGGTCAATCTGTTATGAGTCATGTACTGCGTTTTAGTTCTTGTCGTCAATAGCTACTCAGAGTGTGGGTCCATAGCAGTTAAAGAGTAGCCCATCACTATGTTTTCACTCATTTTCAGACTAGTACTTACCGCTGCTACCGATTTTAGGCAACCAGGAAGACCTGCCGCTACAGGATCAAGTGTAGTGGGAAAATAGGCTATAGGCTTTCGAGCTTCTCCGTGCATTTGTGTCAACACTGAGAGTGTGCACCCATCTCGATTGCTGCAAAATAAAGTGAATTCATTCGTAAAATCAGGCATTCTTAGTGCATGGACACTACACACATTTTCTTTCATTTCCAGGAATGCTTTTGTACATTTGTTGTCCTAAGGAATCGGATCTGACACGTTTGTCAACCTCAGTAGAGGTTATGCCTTTAAGGAAAAGTTTCGTATCCACTGTCTTCATCAGCCAACCATTCCCAGAAACATTCTGAGTTCATTTTGAGTTTGTAGAAGATTCAGCTGTAAGATCGTGTCCACCCTTTCTGGAGACACCTTTCTAGCTCCTTCACAAAATGTCCCAGATATTTAGCTTCTTTATGACAGTACTGCAGTTTATCTGGAGACACTTTGTGTCCATTCTTAGCCAGGTGATACAAGAGTAAGGGGGTGTCATGTTTACACGCATCATGTGCTTCTGATGCCACAAGCGGATCATCTATGTATGGAATGAGGGTAGACTTACAGGGCATCTGTAGGGCTTCCAGATTTCTTTTCAGATCTGGTTAAAAATGGATGGTCTTTTTGTATATACTTGTGGGACACAACGCTATGTTCATACCTTCTGCTGGAACACAAAGGAAAAAGTATACAGGCTTTCTTCATGCAAAGGCACTGAGAAGAAAGCTTGACATAAATCAATGACAGTAAACAACTCTGCAGTACATGGTATGTGAAAAAATACAGTGGCTTGATTCTGTACCACGGGACAACAGGGTACCACTATCTCATTTACCTTCCTCAATTCTTGAACTGACCTGTACTTGCCATTGGCCTTCTGTAAGCAAATAATTGGGGAATTACTTGGCCTCCCAATTATTTCCCTTAAGACCCCCTTCTGTAACATATCCTGTCATTGGTTTTATTCCTGCACTGGTTTCTGGAGTCAAATGATATGGTGAAATAACCCACCTTTCAGCAGTCGATAATTCTGAGTTTCTCAGTTTTCTTAATTTGAAGCATCAGAAGAGCACACCTCTTTGGCCACAGGCCAATGGCCTTGTCGAACGTTTCATGAATACTATTAAGGAAGCTGCCCAGCATGCTATAGTAGCAAACCTTGACCTTATGACTGTCTTAAATTTGACTCTTCGAGCTTATCATTCAACCCCTCACTCGACCACAGGTGAGAGCCCTGCAACCGTGATGTTCGGGAGAGCAATGACGACCAAGTTACCTCAATGGACAAACCAAAGATCATACACTGAGGAAGAGACCCACATGAAAGACTTGGATAGTAAGAGGAAAAATGCCGGCCTATGAAGACAAGCATTGATTGATTGATTGATTGTGGGTTTCTAAAGCGCTAGAATCGACTCCCGAAGGAGTATCTCTGCGCTGGAGACCGCTGGGGAACCCGTCTTGGCTTTCCCTGTGAGATGGTCCCTACTGGGTGTCTCCAAGGTGAAACCAGGCATCCCCGGCTTATGTGGGGGGCCGTTGTGGAGATGAGGCAAGCTAATGCCCAGAGTTGCCGAGTGTGATCCCTAGTTAGAGTAGGCACCGAGGCGAGAATTATCGAGTCCGTTGACCCTGGTCCAAGACCCTGCCGCGTCGGGAATTGAACCCTGGTCCCGGGCCGTCCTCTGCTCCCGGGTCTGCCGCCTCTAACCAGTGAGCCACACCACTCCACATTGACATGCAAAAGACGTTATGTTCACGAAAGGAGATCTGGTGCTTGTTCAACAGCATAGAAAACGAAAGTCTAAGGCACCTTTCAATGCTGAACCATTTCATGTTGTGAACACCAAAGGACACATGGTGACTGCCCAACGTACTGGGAAGACCATTACATCAGATTCCTCGCATTTCCAACATGTGGCTCTTCGCTTGTCAGACACTGATGTCAATGTAGATATTGGATCTAAAAGGTCTCGTGAAGACCCCCCTTACTGCTGCGGTTTCTAGATCCCTAACGCCAGTCTAGACACTTATACTGTCTGTCCCGATTTACCGAAGACACGGTTGGTGCGTGCAGTCACAGCACCACAAAGGCTCATTGAAGAGCTTTGGTTGTGTATATATTTGTAAAAAAAAAACTTTACATTTTATTTAACAGAGGTGGAGATGTAGTGTTGTGTGAGTATGTAATGTTGGCACCCTTGTGTCTCCTGATGGATTCCGTAGAACTGTGACGTAAGCATTAGAGCATAGTGAAGTGAATGCAGGTTTAGAATGTTGAGTTTGTGGTTGCAAGCTGAGGAATAAAGACCTATTATACTAAGCTCCTGAGTGTGGCATAGTCATTTGACCAGTACCCGGGCTGGGGAGAACGCTACTGTAGTCATTGTCACTTAACTGTACTCTGCAAGTGCAACTCTGTCAGCTCATCTGAAATGTAGGTGTATCTTCTATTTGTTCAAATATTATAGTAGTATGTGCCTATTTAGGTCTTGCTAGAGATGTAGCTTCCATGCTGAGCTAATGGCTCTCAGAAAACTCTGAAAGCATTCTGCTTTTCTGCATTCATTGGTCTGTTGCAACCTGGCTTTCTGATTAGAGGAACTGGCTGTTGTACATGCATCCAAGAAGCAAGAAATCTTTGACGGTTGCAACTGTCATGTTGCTGTTAGGAACTAATTGCCCACCAAAATGGCCACAACACAATACAGGTAACGATTTAGAAAATGTTACTTTAATGATGTAGGTGGGCAGTGCTTCCAGTGCTCAGGCTGCAGTAAGTCAGTGCATGTTTTTTAAGTTGCGGAAGGAGGCCAAGTCCACAGGGAGCCACATGGCTCTAGTTAAGCCATGTGGGCAAGGACCTGTCCAAAAATTAATACAGCACAAATGTTTGGGCGCCAGCTCTTTCCGATGTGATTTAAAAACATACAACGATGCATAAATGGTCCGGCAGGGCCATGACTCCCCATGACCATTTGAAAATATGTTCTTCCCTGTTGGGCTTTACTTAGCACACTCCAGCTAATTCTTTACCAGTGAATGTATGTGTGTGTTTGATTGTGTATGCCAGATCATTTGTCATTTTCCTTTGTCCCAGAACATGTTATATGCAAAACATTGTTTGTTGTTGGAGGTTTTGCAATGTGTTTGAACGCTGGAAATCTGTTATTTTAATGCAATTTCGTTTCCCCATAGATGTCATTTTCCAACCCTGGAAGAAGGAAGAAAATGGGAACCAGACCCGTGTAATTCTATACACTATCACCCTCACCAACCCACTGGCTCCGAAAACTGCCACTGTCACAGAGACTCAGGTATGACGATTGAAAGGTTCTCCCTCTGCCTGTCAGGCATATGCCATAGGCATCGCCAGCTTCCTCACATCTGGGAATTAAAGCTGACACTCTGGTGCAAAGAACGCTGATATTTTTAAGTGTCTTACTCCACTAGAACTATTAAGTTTAGTCATCCCCACTACTAATCCCTCATTACGAGTTGGCTGGCTAAGGCTGCGGGAGTACTGGGTGCAGAAATCTCTGATTGTGGCCAGTATCCTAATAATCCAGACATTAATCTTTGTCCCTGGAACGAGTACTGTCTATGGATGAAAACGTGTATGCGTTCCATCCATTTAGAGGACTATTCTGCTGATAGGACGTTGCGTGCCACGTGGGCATTTGGCACGGAGAGTATCTGAGCAGCGAGGAATCTTTGACCTTGGTGCAACACCTTCTGGTTCCACCTGTGGCGTTGTAGCAAGCAGGAGTGGACTGGGCTCTACCTATGTCCACATCTCCTATTCCTCTTCACCTGCAGATATACCAAATAGGGATCTACATTCAGTAAAACTGGTACTGTGTTTCCAGACCTGGGAATTTTGGGTCCGAAACACAAGACCTGTTGTAGTATGGTGGAACACTATCACTCCTAAGGGCCTTAAATTGGTAATGAGGCCATAAGCGCCTATCATTGAAAGTCATCAGGTCACATGTGCAGTTTAGAGTGTTTCAGATGCATTGTTTATGTAAGATCATCTCTGATGTACTTATATCGCTTATGCCTCATGCTACCAGTTGACTTCACCAAAATACGTTTTTGGTAGCGTGATGAAGTACTTTGTTTTACATCACTATCTGATAGTCTTCTTTAAGTCAGATGACTCATTTATGACAACAGGAATTCCACTAAAATATCACTTTTAAATCGCTTTTCCAATAACAAAAAAAAATACTAATAAAACGTGTTTTTGGTTCCATCCGGTCTCCTCGATGTTACTCATCCTTTACATAGGGCTCTCAGAGTCAGCAGTCTGATATCATAGAGTAAGCGGGGTGCAGAGCAACAAGAGGACCTGCAGTATGAGACATAAAAAGGTACAGCACCTGGAAATGGGGTGATAAGTAATCGGAATATGAGCCTGCCGCATTGAGGTGCTTCGTGTATGGGAGGTGTGAGGAAGGCAACACACTAGTGTGTGCTCTGAGATGTAGACACCCAGCTGTTTTGCATAGAGCTAATGTGTATGGTGGGACCATTATTCCTCCAGGATCATACTGGACACAAAGGTGTTATATATTTAGATATGTCTTCTTACATAGCACACTAAACCCTGTGGCATAAGCACACTCTACATAAAACAAGAGAAGACATGCTTTAGCTTACATCAAACTGCATGGAAGAAAACATATTTTACAATTGAGCAAGCACAAACCAATAACGGAGAAATGTTCAGTTGAGTTGGTCCCAGAACGATCCTACATAAGGAAAGAAACTGAGTAAGGGGCGGGGTTAGAGAATCGAAAAAGAGAGGTGAGGAATACTTGAGGGAGATGTAGAAACCAAGAATGGGGTGGTAGTTTGAGGAGGACAGAAAAAGGAGCACAGCATGAGGTAAAAAAATGGGAAATTAAAATTATTGGATGGAGAAAAAAATGGAAAGAGGAAACAATATGGTAGCAGATGCAACTTAAAAGAAGAAAACTTCGGAGGAAATTCTGTCCTGCTGTAGAAAAAGAGGATGGACGCTCTCAGTGGGTTTCAAAGAGAAAAAAAAGTCACTTTTTAATTTTTTTTTAAATGAAAAATTAATAGAGATTCAGATGGTCGAAGTTTCATCATTAGCAAGTTCCAAATTGATGCTGCAGCTCCTGGAATGTACTGTATAACTGTGAGATGTTTACATGTATCATTTGATTTGCATATATCCGCCACAGCAAAAGTAATCCAGTGATCCTTGTTGTATGCCCTATAATGGTATATTGTATTAAGCATGTATTTGCATGTGTTGTAGTCGAACAAGATTATTCTCTGGTGTTTAACCGTGCCACCCAGGATGTTGTAAGGCAACATGGGTGTCTGTTAAAGTTCTCAAGTGGTGTGTTTTCTTTTCAGACTCTCTACAAGGCTAGTCAGGAGAGTGAGTGCTATGTGATAGATGCAGAAGTTCTTACGCATGATGTCCCATATCATGATTACTTTTACACCATTAACCGCTACACGCTTACAAGGGTCGCCAGGAATAAAAGCCGACTGAGGTGAGAGTTACAGGTTTCTTTATGCATCTATGAGGAATTGTAAGTTACAATCCCAGTTCTGTTACATGCTTCTTCAGCTTGGTTCTAGTAAACCTTTTTAAAACTGCATGCTTTGGGGTAGATGGCATTGAATTTTGTTACAAATTAATCTATGTGGCTCTGACTCCCATAATTTAGTTCCCAATTGTATTGTTAGGGGTCGGACCTAAAGTTAAAAATGCGCAAAGGTATTTAAGTACATCCAGCGATGACCCAAATAGAGCATGTTTTCCCCTTGTAAATAATTCTGGGTTAATTCAGAAGTGAGAGGCAATATAGAAACATTGATTCTTGGCAGATACAGGAAAATTTTGATTTTTCACAGCCTGCTGGGCAGAAAATCTGGATTTTATTAAGGACACGGAGGCTAATATTATGCAAATATCCTTTATTGCCACAGCTCAGCAGCAACAATTGAATAGAACTTTAGTGAACATTCTGAAGAGATGAAGAGTCCCTCTATGACCAGGTATCTTCCTTCTTTGACAGGTTGCGAAGAAAGAAATTCAACTCGTAGTAAAACATGACACCAAACGAAGAAGGTTTCTCAAATCCCAGTCCTGAGAGATGAAAATTCTTATTCTGAAAGAAGAAGAATACCATTTCGTAATATTTGTATCAGCAATAGGGTGGGATCAAAAAATATAGACCAAAAGTGGTGGGATAATATTAGCCTCCCTGTTCTTAATAAAATCCACATTTTCTGCCCAGCAGGCTGTGAAAAATCTAAATTTTAAGGCATGACACGGAGGCCATATTATGCAAGTTCAAAGTGCATTAAGAACATTATCAATCACATTAGAGATTGGCCTAAAATAACAAGTCTTAAACATACTATCATTAGACCAGTCTGCTGCCTTAAGAATTTCTTGTAATCCCCCACCAAGGAAGTAGGCTTTAGAAGCTGATGAGCCCCTGAGGGAATGAGCTCCAAAGATAGAGTTGTCCACACCGCTTTCACACATAACTCCCTTCACTCACCTTGCCAGGATTGGGGACGAAACTCGCTTCTGGGGAAATCTATAGGAAATTAATAATTGAGTCTCGTTCAATCTCAGATTAACCGTCCTCCTCTCATACTCTTTCAGACATTTAACCACGCAGAGTCTTTCATTCTGTGGAAAGAAGGGGTACAAAATAGAAGAGGACATAGTTTTGGTTCTTCTCTTAAGATAGAAACATACACCCTCTGGTTGAAAGGATCTACTAGAAATATCTAAAGCTTTGACATCAGAGGTTCTTCTGAAAGATACCAGGCATAATAAAACAGTGAGTTTAAAAGAGATACGTTTCAAGGAGAGAGAAGAGTTATCCAGTATTTGGGGTGTCTTTCATAGATTCACATGCCTGAATCATTCCCCGTCGTCGAGACGGGAGCCTCCGGTACATAAAAAAGTAATGTCCTATAGACATACATAGAGAAAATAGGCCTAAGGGTCTCACCTTAGTAGCCTTTCTTTGTCCTTATGCAAAAAGGACCAAACTCTCACAGTCAGCCAATCAGCTCCGACCTCCCTCTAGAACCTTCCTGGGAGGAGCCTCAGTCCCTCAGATTTTCTACCGCACGTTGTGCTAGGGAGTCTCCAGCCTGAGCTCTTCTCAGGATTCCTTATAAATCATCTACTTTCCTTTGAAAAGTGAATCTTCATTCTACAATCTTCAAGGACTACTTCAGTAACACTTTGAGGCAGTAAGTGTTTTCTTTCCACTGCTTTCTTCGATGTCTGAATCCCAGAAGAAAGCCCTTTTCAGGGCCTGCTCTTCATGTGGGAAGAAAAGGCTCCATGTGGATGATAAGCATACCTTATGCTTATATTGCCTTTATCCGGACCACGTCCCTGCAGACTGCAAAATATGTAGGTCTTTCCCTAGAAAGACCGTGAGAGACAGGGAAGGTCGCCTTCTCATCTGGCTCGACAGACTCAAGGACAGAGACACTCTGGAATCTTCCGAAGGTAGTGTCTCTAAAACCTCAGCAGTCTCTCAAAAGAGGCCAAGGGTAACTTCCCCTGGCCCCTCAGACACCCCTCCTAGGAAGACAGCCAAGAAGTCTTCAGAGGCAAGATCTACGACATCTTCTGTGTCTGTTAAGGATAATCAGACTTTTAAAAAGCCTGCTCAAGCATCTAGCAGACCTGCCCAGAGGACTACCTCAGTAACTACCACGGTGTCAACGACGTCAGCGTTGTCTCTTTCACCGTCGACGATGACATCTCCATCATCGTCATCGACAGGTAGACCTATTTCCTCTGTTTTACTGCTGAAATCGTCGACGACAAAGACCCTGTCGACGTCGAAGACTACTCCGTCGACGAAAATTACGCCGTCGACGACGATAACCAACCTATCGACGATGACGTCGACGACGAACCCACCACCGACGGCCCCGACGACGAAAGCATCGACGAGGGCATCGACGGCGAAGACGTCGACGACGAAAACGTCGACGAGAACGACATCGACGACGGGCTCACCGTCGACGAGTGCACCGACGACGTCACGGTCGTCGACGACCAAATTGCCGTCTACGGAGATTCCGTCGACGAGGACCCTACCGTCGACGAAGGACTCGTCGTCGTCGTCGAAGTTAAAGACGCCGTCGACGGAGGACTCGTCGTCGTCGTCGACGAAGTTAAAGCTGCCGTCGACGGAGGACTCGTCGTCGACGAAGACGCTTTCAGAAACATGGAAGAAAACCAAGCTCGTGGAGGTGTCATCCCTCACGCTACCACCGTCGACGACGCCGTCGGCGGCTTCCACCTCCAGTCCTGCGTTGGGCAAGACTACTAAGCCGCATATTACGCCGGAGACCACGTCTCCAAGCCAAGTGGAGATGCAACCGCCTAACGAAATCTTCCAGAGTGAAGACTCAGAAGAGGATGACCACCTGGGCCCTCTACTTCCATCTCGGACCTACATGTCAAATGCCAAAGCACTGACGAGGAGGTAGAAGAATTCTCTTACCAGGAGCACTCCGTCCACACTAAAGTCAGCACGGAGGTTACCCCCATGATATGCCTACCTGCTGCTCTGGTGAACGACCTGAAATTCCTTGTACAGGATTACAAACAACGCTTCCCGGACGCTGACAGTAGAGATCAGTCGCCGATCGTTCATAACCCAGCGGCAGCCCCAAAACCGTCTCGACCTCCCCCTCAGGCCCACCATGAGAAGATTCAACCTCAGGAGGTAGTGTCGTCAGACGAGGATGAGGAGGAGGAAGAATTGGAGGAAGGAGAGGTCCAGGAGGCCCACTCTACCCATGATGAGGAGGATGATTATGTGGCGTCCTCACCAGCATCGCCCCAACCGCGCCATGCGGACTCGCCGCCGGTAGACATAGGCGGCTTCCATAAAATTGTGGAAAGAGCGGCGAAGAGATTCCATATGGCTATCGAATCCACAGAAACTGAATGCTTCCTGCACGATTTTAAGGAGCAGACTCAAAAGACGACTAAATCTATTCCAATAATAGAATTTCTGTGGGAACAAGGCAAGAAAATAATGCTGACGCCCGCTTCTGTGTCTGCGGTTGTTCCGCGCCTGGACAAAAAATACAAAGCCCCACTGTCTGCAGCGGTTTGCCTAAATGGGCACCCTAAACCGGATTCAGTGGTCACACAAGCGGCCCAGAAACACTCCCGCAACCCTTCCTCCCCGCTGTCCGCTCCTCCGGACAAAGAAGGCAGAAAACTGGACACAATCGGCAAAAGGTTCACGACGACTTCGGCCATGACCGTCAAGGTGGCCAACTCCATTGCCCTGTTGGGGCGTTATAATCGCCAACTCTGGGAAGACATAGCCCCATATTTGTCAGACCTGCCGGACACAGTCCAAGGGGAAGTCCAGGCTCTACTAGTGGAGGGTCAATCTTCAGCAGCCGAAATAATAGACTGTGCTATCGATGCGGCCATGACTGGCTTTCGTCAACTTGCTGGAGCTGCGGTCCTACGCCGTCAAGGATGGCTTAAAGCGACGTCGTTCCGCCAGGAGGTGCAATCCAAGGTCTTGGACATGCCCTTCGATGGCCAGCACCTTTTTGGGTCCAAAATCGATGAGGCATTGCAAACCATGAAGAAGGACACGGATACGGCCAGGGCTCTGGGTACCTTACAGTCCCGGAACCAGTCCTTTCGAGGCAACAGATCCAGAGGACAGTCCTCGTATCGAGGTTCCTATCAGAATAGGTCCTCGTACTCCTATACTAACAAAGGTCAATACCAACACAAGCAACCTCAAGGCCGTCAATCATCCTATGGACGATCGAACTTCAGAGGCAAGAATGCAAAGAGGGGCACTGGCGGCCGCCAGTGACGAGCTACTCCAGCCAGTCCAGCCACCCTATCCCTCCTTACAACTTGGAGGAAAATTGACCCATTTCCTCAACAATTGGCAACTCATAACCACGGACAAGTGGGTTCTCCAAATTATACGTTTTGGCCATTCCCTCGAACTCACCACCATCCCTCCCAGGACTCCTCCTCGCAGGCGGGCGCACAAAAACTTACGCCTGCTTCTCCAGGAAATTTCTGTAATGCTGAAGAAAGGAGCTATCGAGCGCGTTCCGGCACCCCTGAAGGGGAAGGGCTTTTACTCCCACTTCTTTCTTGTACGCCAGAAAGAGGACAAGTGGCGGCCCATTCTGGACCTCCGGGCGCTCAACGTCTTCCTACGAAGCCAATCGTTCAGGATGGTGACGATTCAAGAAATACTAGGCATTCTAGAAAAAGGAGATTTCATGACATCCTTGGATCTCCAGGATGCCTACTACCACATTCCCATCCTCAAGTGTCACAGAAAATTCCTGAGGTTCGAGGTTGCAGGGCAACATTATCAATTCAAGGTACTACCGTTCGGCCTCAAATCCGCGCCGCGGATTTTCACGAAGTGCCTTGCACCAGTGGCAACTTTCCTGCGTCAAATGGGTCACCAGGTCTTCCCCTACCTAGACGACTGGCTGGTGAAAGCACCCTCGGAGGAAGACGCAGCCAAATCCTCCAACGCCTGCACAAATCTTTTTCAGAGGCTGGGATTAACCCTCAATCTCAAGAAATCCTGTGTCGTCCCTACGACAATAATTACCTTCCTCGGAGCAACCTTGGACACAGAGTGCGCAAGAGCCTTTCCCTCGCAGGAAAGGACAGACAAGATATTGTCCCTGGCCACGGCTGTGGCGAACAGGACACACCTGAAGGTCAGGACCTATACATCCCTCCTGGGCATGATGTCCTCCTGTATACTCCTCGTCCCTCACTGCAGACTCAGAATGCGCCCGTTGCAGGAGGCGCTCGCGAGCCAATGGACTCAAAGTACTGGCTCTTTCGAGGACACTGTCTGGATAACACCCAAAATGACCAAGAGTCTAACCTGGTGGAGGCGTCGCAAAAATCTGACCATAGGACTGTCATTTCTCCTTCCGGCAACACCTCTGGTGATCACCACGGACGCTTCCCTGGAGGGATGGGGAGCTGTCCTTCAGGACCTTCGGATCAGCGGCAAATGGGACACTCAGGAAAAACAGCTTCATATAAATCTTTTAGAGCTGAGAGCCGTGTATCTGGCACTACAGGCCTTTCTACCACGCATCCGGCACTCCCCAGTGCTCGTCAAAACGGACAACACCACGACGATGCACTATCTCAACAAACAGGGAGGAACGCGTTCGCTCTCTCTATCACGCGAATCGCAGAAGATCTGGAACTGGCTAGTGCTGCAGGGAATCGCACTCAAAGCCGACTATGTGCCGGGCAAGGACAATACCATCGCCGACGCCCTAAGCAGGCAACGATCACTCTCCCACGAGTGGGAACTGAGCGACAGCGCGCTGACTCACATCTTCTCTCAATGGGGAGTCCCAAGAATCGACCTGTTTGCCACCAAGGGGAACGCCAAATGCCCAAGCTACGCAAGCTGGCATCCCCAACAGGGATCACTGGGGAATGCCTTTTCCATCGGTTGGTTCAGCGTGTTTGCGTACGCTTTTCCTCCGTTTCCCATGATCCCGAGGCTCCTCAGGAAGATGAAGGCGGAGCCCTGTACCCTGATCCTGATTGCCCCGTACTGGCCGAGACAACACTGGTTCTCGGATCTACTTCGGCTCTCTATCAAGACACCGATTCGTCTGCGACAGCACCCGAACCTCCTGACGATGTCCAAGGGGCAGGTGCAACACCCGAACCTGCAATCGCTCAGCTTATCGGCCTGGCTCCTGAGCACAGAGAGTTCGGTGGCCTAAATATCCCGCAGGACTGCAGAGATATACTGGCAAAAGCGAGAGCAGACAGTACCAACAAAACCTACTCTCTCAAATGGAAAAGATTCTGCATTTGGTGTTCGGACCAGGGCCTGCACCCACTGTTCGTCACACCTGAACAGCTATTGCCATACCTGCTGCACTTGGCACGATCAGGACTGGCACATGCATCCATAAAAGTCCACCTAGCAGCTATATCGAGGTTCACCAGAACTTTCACGGGACCTTCCCTGTGGTCCAATAGACTTGTCAAACAATTCCTGAAGGGGCTTTATAGATCCTTTCCGAGGCCTCGGAGAGTCCCCCCAATGTGGCATCTGAACCTAGTTCTCAACCAACTTATGAGGCATCCCTTTGAACCCATTCATCGGGCTTCCATCAAATACGTCTCATGGAAAACTGCGCTCTTGCTCGCTCTAACATCGGCCAGGAGAGTGAGCGAACTTCAAGCCCTGTCCATTCAGGATCCATACCTGCAATTCAGACAGGACAGAGTGATGTTAAGACCGAACCCAAAGTTCATACCGAAAGTGCCTTCGGACTTTCATCTCAATGAGCCAATAGTCCTTAGGTCTTTCTTTGCAAACCCTTCCACCGCAGCCGAAAGAGCACTCCGTTCTTTAGATCTCAAGAGATGTCTAAAGTTCTATCTGGATAAAACCAAAGCCTTCAGAAAATCTTCACAACTATTCGTGGCATACAGCAATCCAAGAATGGGCCTGCCTCTCACGAAGCAAAGCATCTCGAGATGGATTTCCTCGGCGATTGCATTCTGTCATACCAAGGCCGGACGGCCTTTGACTGATCGTGTCACTGCACATTCCACCAGGGCGATGTCCACATCAGCAGCACTTTTCGCTGGAGTGCCGATCCTGGACATATGCAGAGCGGCGACCTGGAAGTCACCGCACACCTTCTCCAGACACTACTGCCTGGATCTCGAACTTCAGAAGGATGCAGCAGTGGGCCAGGCGGTGCTACGCCATCTCTTTCAGTGAGGTGAGCCATCTCTTTCAGTGAGGTGAGCCATCCAGGTATGCACATTCTCTGCTATTGTGATGCTCTGCTTATGCTGTCTTTTTACATGCTATAGTACAATGTGTGCATTGTCTAACATGCCTGCAGGGCACCTTTCCATCACGAATGTGCATTTCTAATTGCTAGCTACTCTGATTCAGGCATGTGAATCTATGAAAGACACCCCTAATACTGGATAAGAACTGCGTTACTTACCTGTAACAGCAGTTATCCAGTATTGGTGTCTTTCATAGATTCACATGCAACCCTCCCGCCTCCCCTGGGAAGTCTCACATCCCTCTCTCACAATATTACGCCTAACTAGCTGAGTGCGTACGAAAATCTGAGGGACTGAGGCTCCTCCCAGGAAGGTTCTAGAGGGAGGTCGGAGCTGATTGGCTGACTGTGAGAGTTTGGTCCTTTTTGCATAAGGACAAAGAAAGGCTACTAAGGTGAGACCCTTAGGCCTATTTTCTCTATGTATGTCTATAGGACATTACTTTTTTATGTACCGGAGGCTCCCGTCTCGACGACGGGGAATGATTCAGGCATGTGAATCTATGAAAGACACCAATACTGGATAACTGCTGTTACAGGTAAGTAACGCAGTTCTTCTCTCCCCAGGAGGATAAGGTTTGAAGTACCAGTGTAACATCCCAAAGGGCGGAGTATTTAGCGATTGGAGGATTAAGAACTCTTATGCTTCTCATCATCTTTTTAGTTAGCAAGCTTTGTCCAACGGAGAGACCATCAACAAGGCAGTGCCCTGCAGAGATTGCAGATCTGTAGACATTGACGGTTCTATAAGAGAGTCCTGAAGTAAAGAGTTCAGATAGGTAGGTAATAGCATGAACTAGATCAACTGAAACGTGATAATGACCTCGTTGAAAACACCAGCCAACCCATTTGTTACACGCCAGTCGATATGCCTTCCTTGTAACCGGAGCCCATGACTCAGAGATGAGTCTGAAAGCATTTGGTGAAAGCCCTGGGATTTGCCATTGTCTCCTGAAATCCTCCATGCCGTCAGAACTAGAAGACCCTGATCTACGAGGGGATATATGTCTCCTTCTGGACCCAAGAGTATCTCCCTGAACGAGGGTATTAGGATTGGAAAGTCTATGCTCCGCTCCAGAACGACCGGACACCAGGCTTGTGATCTCCAAAGTGGAGTTATTACAGTTATGTTCTCGTTGTAGCGTCGAGCGTGAAGAAGACGCCGGGGAAGCAATGCAAAAGGCGGGAAGGCATAGGGCTTCAAGCCCCTCCAGTCTTGGAGGAAGGCATCTACTCTCCGAGCTTGATGGTCCGGCCTCCAACTGAAGAATTCCTTCAGTTGGGTGTTCAGGCGGTCTGCAAAAAGGTCTGTCCTGAAAGGACCCCATATTGATTGGATAGTTAAAAACGTTTGTCTGTCTAGTCTCCAGTTGCTGGAGTCCCTGAAATTCCTGGAGAACCAGTCTGCTACACCATTGCTTAACCCTGGAATATGTTCTGCTATAACCGAAATTCCTTTCTTCAAACAATATTCCCAAAATCCCTTCGCCGGGTCCGTGAGGCCCTTGGAGTGTCTTCCGCCCAGTTTGTTGACATAGCGGACTGCTGACACATTGTCCATCCGTAAAGTCACACAGCATTTCACTGCTTTCGGTGTAAAACAGCGAATTGCAAATGAACCTGCCGATAATTCTAAGCAGTTGATATGCAACCTCTTCTCTTGGGCGGTCCAACGTCCACCTGTTGAGTAGTTCCCACATCTCGCCCCCCATCCTTCCAAGCTCGCATCTGATTCTATTATTAGATCCGGTTCCTCCCCGAAAATGGCTCTGCCATTCCATGCGTCCGCATTCTTCAGCCACCAGAGGAGTTCTGTCCTCGACTCTTGGTCTAGGGATATCATTTGGGAGTATGAATGGTTTGATCTTAGAGCACCTGCTTTTAGTCTTTGAAGTGCTCGATAATTGATGGGAAAATGCGGGATCAGAGCGTGAGCGTGAGTGTGAGCGTGCAGCATCATAGGCAGTGTGACTCAAGTAGGGCACGCGCGAGGGATCGGTTAGAGGTTGTTCCGATTTAAAATCAAACCGGAAATGCGGAATGAAAGAATTATCACGGAAAAGGGCATTAAGAGCTGTAACACGAGTTAGAGATGGAAAGAGAAACACATCAACATTGTCACTGCTGAAGACAGGGGAATTGAAAACACATCATCCAGCCTTCAAGAAGCACACTAAGACGATATAAGTCTCAAAAGTACATCAGGTAAACCACCCCAATACGATAAAAGCTTCAAAAGTACACCAGATATGCACGGATAGTGCTAGAAATGCAAAATCACAAGTAAAAGTACTAAGCTTGAAGAGGTAGTACTTCTCTTTCTGAGCAGCAGCAACAAGGAAGGAAGATACCTGGTCATAGAGGGACACTTCATATCTTCAGAATGTTCACTAAAGTTCTATTCAATTGTTGCTGCTGAGCTGTGGCAAAAAGGAGATTTGCATAATATGGCTTCCGTGTCGTGCCATAAAATTGCAATGAATGGAGTTACTGCTGCCATGTTCTAAGTCAGCAGTAATTTTAACCTAATATGCCTGCTAATTGAGGTTTTATAGAATCTGCAAGAAAATCCAGATCTTATAATACCTCAAACCGTTAAGTAACTCATTTTGTTTGATTAACTATGTTAAAGTATACACAACCACTGTGTGTGACTTTGAGTTTACTAATTCACCTCTTAATTTTAAGAACTATTTTCTTATTGCTTGATAAAAGTAGACGCGCCTTAAAAGTGTAATTTGCAAGTGTACTAATACATTTGGCCAGATATTGCCATCTTTATCGCAACTGTGAGAATTGTGTTGTACTGTTCCTGTACTTACCATATACCATATGGTCGAGCTAGGCCTTGAGTGCACCTCGATCCGGAAATTCTTGGTGATGTTGACTGTACATCACAAACGGAGTAGCCAGTGCTGTAGTTAAAATGGATCTCAATAATTCTTTTGTTTCAATTCCGGAAAATGAGCCTGATAACAGAACAGTGCTCTATCGTGGATAAACTAACAATGAAACATAGTCAGATCTTTCTCAAGCCTTGTGCCCCAGGCCATCAGAATCAATCACTGTCGACCTGACTACATCACCATGTGTGAATCCCCAAAATTTGCTTCAATGAGGACTTCAACCCATTTTCAAAGCAGGACAGTTAACAAGCATCTTGTAGGTCTAACATTTTAAGTTAATCCAAAAGGCACTGAATGCTTAAGTGGATCTGAAGCCAATGAATAACACAGTTGTTTATCGGTATATTAATAAATAGTAAATTGGAGGTATCATTTTGCTGTTCTATGAGAGAGAGAGATAATTCTGCAGTCACTATTATGTTGATTTATGTTTGTGTAACGCAAGGTAACACGAGTCCCTTAGCACAGTCTGAGACTCACTTCAACCTCAATAGACCAAGTAGGAATGAAAATATGTCCAGCTTTGTCAGTCATTCACATCTGTGACTGACAAATCGAAAAGGTTTGATGCTATGCTGAGAATTCTCTATAGACTGTTCCAAATTAAAGGAGCTCTGTGTGCCTCATGGGTACATGGATAAACCGTAGAAGATTTTGGTGGGTTTGTCATTTTGCATCTAAATTCAGGGTGGGGCCTCCAAAGGGCAGGGTGCATTCTGCAGCACCCTATATTAAGGGCAAATCTCCCAAAGAAGGAGGTGGGTTATGCAGCACTACTATTTACCAGAGTACCTCTTTTGTATTATCTTTTAGAGGCATTTTGTTTCAATTTCCTTTCCTGTTTTTATGCTGCAGGGTTTCCACAGAGCTTCGGTACAGAAAACAGCCTTGGGGGTTGGTGAAAACCTTCATTGAAAAAAACCTCTGGAGTGGACTGGATGATTACTTCCACCACTTAGGTATTTTTGTAGATGCATGCCTACTCATTTATTTTTATTTATGTATAGTTTTTACAGTGAGTTCAACTAAAGGTTGGTTCAAAGTGCTCAATCGGCAATAGTCAGAAACAATTAAACAAATTCAAGTCCGGATGGAGAAGGTGGATCTTCGGCTGTTTGAAGAATTTCTGTAGTCTCCTCGAGGCAAAGAGGCAAGTATCTCCAAAGGGTAGAGCCGCCAGAAGAGTGGCTGGACTTTCCCACCAAGGGGTATATGTAGGTAATTCACAATTTGCGATTCTCAAATAGGGATTTTTAAGGAATCGCTATTTGAGAATTGCAAAATGGAATGTAGGTAAAAAATCGCTATTTTTTTGCGAATCCCTAAAATTCCTTAATTGCGAATCGCAATTAAGGAATGAGTGTCCCATTCATTCCTATGGGCCAAGAGGCCCATAGGAATGAGTGGGGATACATTCTCAAATAGCGATTTTCGATGAGAAAATCGCAATTTGAGAATCGCATTTCCAAGGGTGCCAGGGTGTCCAAAGGACACCTATTGCACCCCTGGAATGTTCCTGTAAGTACATGTGGCGCACATACATGCCCTAAGGGCATGTCTGTGCGCCACATGGCACTTTGAATTTAAAAAAAAAATCATTTTGAAAGGAAATCGCAAAATACCATCTACTTGGAGTAGGTGGTATTTTGCGATTCCTTAAGACATATTCGCAATGTCAAAGGCACTCCTACATAGCATTTAAGGAATCGCAAAATTGTGATTCCTTAATTGCTTGAGCAAAATAAGGAATCTTAATTTTGCGATTCCTTATTTTGATATGTGGCACCTACATACCAAAAGGCCGTTTGCGAATCTCAAACGCCTTCCTACATATGCCCCCAAATCATTTGTTTCTTAGTAGTGGTGTTAGCCCAACCTTAGGCCTCTGCTCTCTTGGTATAGGTGAAACAGTTTGCCATGGTACTCTGGACATTGATGTTCAAGGCCTTGTAGACCAAGCAAAGAGTATTAAATGTTACACTTTATTTTACCAGTATACAATCTCATGTTTTAGAACAAGAATGAGTCTAGCCACAAAGGTTTGAGCTCGTCAAAGTTTACTCATTATTGAGGTCTGTTCATTGATGTATCAGCAGTAGTGTTACATTATATTATATTATGAGCTTTTGTAAAATGCACTATCACCCAGTAGGGTATCCTGGAGCTAAAAGCAGGTGCAAGCCACGCATGGCTTGGAAGTATGTTTGCACAGCTGTGTGTTCAGTGTTGTGCTTAATTGGAGAATGGAAGATGTGGCTCTGATGTAAAACGCCAGATTGTTCCAAGTTTTAGGAGTGATGACTAGAAGCCTAACTGCTGGCTCTTGTTCGTGTATGCAGGGAATGTATTTGAGTAGGAATCCAACAGAGTGAAGGTGCCTGGTGGGTTTGGGGATGGAGATTCAGTGGTGGAGGCAGTTTCATCAGCGTAGATGTTTGGCCTTTTGGTCAGTGTGGTTTCCTTGGACCAGATGGAGTTCATGTTGCGAGGTCTGCCTGGTCCGTTTGTGAGTTGAAGTTGTCATATATGAGTGTTATCTTCCCGCAGGGAAGCTTGTAGAACTTGGAGCAGGGGTCATGTGAGGGACTGATGCTGTTGGAGGTGGCCGCTGGGGGAGGTGAAACCTTTCAGTACGCCGAAGATCTCTTTACTGCTGTTTGAGCTGGTGTCAATGTGGTCCACAATGCAGAACATCTGGTGGTGTGGATCTGCTGTTGGTAGTGTCTGATTGCAGATTTGAAGGGGTACTTCTCCTCATTGTCGTGGCTCATTCGCCAGCTGTGCTCCTGTTGTTTGCAGTGGCGCTTCATCATCTTGAGCTCTGCCATGTACCAACTAGTCTAAATCCAGTGGCTTTTTTGGGTTTGATTGGAGCCAGGCTGTTGACACAGGCGGTGATCCAGTTGTTGAACCTTGTAATTGAGTCAGGTAGGCTGCTGCTGTGTCCAGGCTGGTGTTCCATTAATGTGGTTGGCAAATCTTCATCTAGGATTGTGTTCCAGTCCAGCAAAATGTTTGGCAGTGGCAGACCTGTATTGGCAGGATAGGGATGGGGAATTTGACAAAGAAGTAGTCGGTTCAGGTGACTGGCATGGGCTTGTTGATTGAGATGTTGTTGAAGGTGGTGAAATTTGTGTCCAGTAGGTGCTCGGCGGATTGTGTGGGTTCTGTACCATGAAGGGTGAGACCAAGGTTTTCCACATCTTTGAATAGTGTGGTTGCTTTCTAGATGGTTTGATCTTCCAGGATGCAATTCAGGTCTCCGAGGAAGATGAAGGCACTAGAGTCCAGGTTGAGGGATGCAGTGAAGTGCATGACGGTGTCAGCAAAGTTGGTGTAAGTTCCTGGAAGTCTGTAGATAAGGGTGCCACTCAAGGTGAAGTTGCCTGTGATGTGGAGCTTGGAGGACAGGTGTTCCTTGTTGCAGGGGGATGTGTCAAGGTAGGTTTGACAGATGTTGGAGAACTTGAAGACTATGGCAAATCCACCAAAGGGTTTGTGTAGTCTGTCCTGTCTGGTAGTTTTGTAGCTGGAAGGGGGGGCTGTGGCAATGTTGGGGCCACATGTGAAGTTAGCCAGGTCTCCGTGAGGAACAGAAGGTCCAGGGCAAGATTGTGTAGCCTGTCCCAGATCTCTGTGGCCTGTTTGGTGACAGGGCGGGGGTTGAGGTTGAGGAGTATGCAGAAGTGTTAAGGAGAGTGTGACTTGCGTTGTGGTTTGTGGCTGGTGAGTGTGGATAAGAGTGAGTCAGTAATTGGGTGCTATAAGTGCAGGAGTTGTGAGCATGGCACAAGAACATATAAGTGGTGCAAAAGAATGCCTCTTCAGTGTTGAGTGGTCCAAGCAACACCAGGTTTGAGAGTGTGGAGGATTTCGCAGGTTTGCAACAAGGGTGGGGTGGGGACGTGTTCATCCCCACAAAGGTGATGAAGGTGAAAGGATGCTTTCAGAGTCAATGACTATAGGTTTTCTGATTATGCTTAATGTCGTTAAGAGAGGTCCTAATTCATGGAGCTAGTCAAACAGGATGACCTGGCTTCCCCTGAGTGATTAGGATTTCAAGTTTGTTCCAGTTCATGGAGCAGTTTTTGAGCTACCTAATGTTGCACCTGCATGGGGCAAAATCATTCTAGATCATGTGGGTTTTTAATGTAAATCTGGATGTTGTTATCACACAAGTGATATCTAAACTTGTATCTACATAGAGTAGTTATTAGAGGTTCCAAATACACAAAGAAAGAACCTTGTGGCATACGACACATCATTTTATGGTGAAAAGGACATTGTTTTATCGGTTGCATATGTTTTGGGAGGAAAAATAAAAACCACTGGAGACTACTGCTTTAAGGAAGATGAGCTATACAGATGAATGAGACCAATATTGTCGGTAATAGCTTGAGAAAAAGTAAAACATGTTCAGTTTATTGGAGCAGTGGTAAGAGGTCAAAGTGTGCAGTACATTGTATACTGACCTTTAACTTCCAAACTAATATGACCTGTCATCATCTGATGATAAAACTAAGTATATGTTGATGAACAACCAATAGAGTACTTTCATCAGGTATTGCTGTTATGGCAGATATTCTATACATGTTACAAGGGTTACGGTAACTAATTATTAGAAATGCCTTTAATGCTGCTCCAACGTCAGACCTTTCTCCAAAACAAGCTGGAAGGCTAGAGTACGCAGCATTGCAATCTAGTCACAGTGCAAAAGAAACAAATTACTTTGATGCGACTATAGTTGTAAATTTTCGGATCTGGAATAAACTCATGTGAGTCGACTCAATTCTGTATTTTAAACTATAAATATAGAAAACAATGTGAAGAGGACACTGAGGCATGGTGAGTAGATGTTTCCTCTCATCAAGGAGCACATGCATAATATGATTCTTTGCCACAAAAATGTTCCCATTCTCCCCCCCCCTGTTGTTTTAGGAGTGTTAGAGTTGTTTTAAGAAAATGTTCACCCCGTATCTCATGTGCCAATAAACTCTTCTACCAAACAGATAGAATCCAAACGGTTTGGGGTGCATACTTATTACTTTGTAAGTATTATATTACATCATCATATTTTAAACATTTCTCAAAGAAGGATATTATCACAGAACCCAGTGCATGTTTTGTGTTACGTTTTTAGGAGACTTTGTTATCAATATAACATTTTCCGATGGTACCATTTAAGTAGCTTTCATAAAGGAGTCTCCTTACGGACAAACCCCCGAAGCTCAGAATTTTCACATAAAGAGCCTCATTTTGCTACTCAGTTATATGCAGCAGGATAATGCAAAATAATAATTTATAACAAATGTCAAGTTGAAAAAGTATTCTAACAAGTAAATGCTTCATCTCTTAGATCTCTGGTTGCTCCCAAAATGCTACAGGGTATATTAGTCCTTTCGCGTCACAGTATACGCGGTGGAATAACACCTAGATGCCAATAACTTGGTATCAGGTGTATTTTGGCATGTTATTTGATCTCACTATAAGAAATGGACAATAAAGAAAGCAAAGGGCTTCTGCAACTGTTTTGCCAATGTTATTATACCGGAATACAATCTTGCAAAGGCAGTTGATGCCAGCACAAAACTGGTGTAAGTGTCTGGGCAAAAATCAAAGCATCTGCAACCTGCATTTAGATTGTAGGGTTCACTGGTGCTAAAATGTACACAATTGCTACCTTTACCCTTTATAGTCCTAATACGGGTCTAAACTATATTGAAAGTACCTAGCCATTATGGTTTTAGAGTGCAAGCTCCACATCCAACACCACCTTGTCTGTAAGGCAACTGATCATCAAGCTGTGGGTCATGATAGACAGGTTCAAGGGAGAGTCTTATCTACCTATTAACTTCTAGTCATTCTTCAAGATGTTCAACATTCCTACTTATTGGTTGCAGAAGAACATCTAATGGCTAGTACCGTAGAAGATACAAGGTAAGCAACACTTTTTGTAATTGGAATTGCTAAGGAAGTAATTAGTTAGTTGTGAGAAGTATTGGTAGTGGTGGATGGATGAATCAAACAATTGTGTGCCACTATAAATTCATTGACATTCATGAACGTGAAATCAATGTTTATTTTTCAGAAAATGAGCTCACAAAAACTGAGAGTGCCTACCTATCTGAGCTCCATCGGCAATCCCCCAAAGAGAAAGTAAGTAAAGTAGCAGCCCTTCGGCGGAGGAAGCGGACCCATTCTCATTTACGTGTCCCTCATCTTGATGAACCACTTAGCCCAGTAACCACCCCCACAGATGAAGAGGTCATACACAGGATCAAGCATGTGGCAGGTGGGAATCTTTATCTCCTAATGATGACAATTGTGTAATCCGCCCTCTGTCAATTCCCTGGGTGTGTGTCTGTAGTCGCTTTATTCTTCCAGTCATGGAGAGACCCAGCAGATAAAACTGACAGTTATTTCCACCAGATCTAGCTGCTTTTGTCCACACTTCCAACACCTAGACAGAGAAGGCTTTTTCCCAACCATGAAACCTGCATGTGGGCAGGCTTCTCAAAGAACTCATTTGAAACTGCCATCATGGCATCTAATGCCGCAGCTAATGATGTATTCTCTTTTCCAAAATGATTTAGCATTTCTCTGCATTCATGGCCAATGCCTCTGTAAGAGAAATGGTATGTTAGTAGTTGTACACCGAAACGTAACTTCATTTTGCCCATGACTCAATGTCCTTTTTCACCTTCAGTATTTAGCTCTATCAGTAATTTAGTGGCCTGAATCTACCACCGATTCTAAAGGTTTCACCCAAAATGCCTCACATCTTATGTCTGCAAGAGCTGGTAGAAATATTGATATTACGCAAGAGCAATATTTCATAATTCCAAAATGTAGGGGTTCTCGAATTTCATGTAATGTCTTTGTAAAGCAGTTATGCCTTTTTGCTCAAATTTCTGTGGCAAAAGCCTACTGTTGAATTCCCCCGCACCCCCCCCCCCCCCCACTCACACACACACACTACATCATCAGTGAAAGCCAGGTATCCCGGCAGAACTTTTTTCGATGATTTGACCCGCAAAACCATACCCAAAAAAAATGCAAAAACATAGATTCTTTAAACAGATACACAAATAATGAAATATTTGTTTATTTCACAAACAAATATAACACATTAAAAATCTTAATTGTTGTGGGAAGTCTGAAGCTTTTCCAAATTCATTTTAGGGCACTCATTGTCCATACTCTAATCTGTTTGATTTACTTTCCCTGTGTCCACAAATCAGTCTGAGGATAATATCTTAATTTTTGGCCTCCAATTTCAGATTCCTTAACATTTACATAACATTTATAAATGTTCATCTTTACATTTTGCTTCTTTATATACACTTTATTGATCTATTAATATTATTTAATTTTCTAAACATTCATGGACCCCATTAGTTTTTGCGGACCCCCATGGGTCCCTGGGGCACAGGTTAAAAGCCAATGCTCTAACAAGTCTGCTATGGTATCTCACTTGACCTTTGTATAAGAGGTACGCCCTCGTGATAAAAATGTATGTTGGATATCAGCCAAATGCATGCTGCTTAATACACATCAGACATAATTTTCACAACAATTATGTTTATTAAAGGATGGAAACATTTTGCAGTTTCACCTACACTTTCTGCCAACCTTTTCGCTCATATTGCATATGCGTACGTTTTATTGGTCCCGAACATCCAACAACTGTCCTTCCATTTTTCCATTATTGTGGGGGGAAGCAGCTAATAACAGAAGGCAAGACAGAGACCTGACAAATCAACTGTTTCTCTTCAGGTTCCACACAGACCCGGCACTTCTCCGAGGAACGTCATGGTGGTCGTCACTTTCAAAGTGTGTCCAAGCTTCTTCTAGTAATCAGCTGTGTGTAAGTATTGAGTGTAAGATAACCAAGAACTCCTGTGGCTGGGGATGAGTTAAAAGTCAAAGTAGTCAAAGAGGTGGCAGGAAAATGGTAATTTGATATGCAGATTTCCTATACTAGAAAGTAAGGAAACACTGCAGTTTAAATAAATACCAATAGTGAAAGGTCGCATTGTCCTGGAAGGAAACAGAGGTGGCATTTGAAACTGAGAAAAGCGGAAATTCAGCGTAGACTTTGATGGAATTCTGAAGAGGAAGATGGAAAGGCATTGGGAAGGTGAAAGAGATATGCAAAATCAAATCAGTGGATGAGAATATGCAAGGACAATAGGACCAGGTAGGAATGCACAGCCTAAAATGTTTATGTGGGATTTAGAAAACAACAGAGACGGAGGAGAAATATGAGGCAATGGTAATGAGGAGAATCAGCAAAACAACTTCGTCTGGAGAGGAACAGCAAGCCAGTACTGACTGAATGTGAAAAGAGAAGATAAATGGAATGGGCGAGAAGGAGAAGAACAAAATTAGAACAAATAAGTAGTAATAAGGATGAACATGTAAAGAGAAAAAGAATGGGGCACATGAGAAAAGAAATGGTTCTCTGAAAAAGATAAAAGGCAAGATGACCAAGGTGGGAGAAAAGGCAAATGGAACAGGTAAAGAATAGGACGTATTGAGTAAAAAAGGGTAAATGATAGTATGGATGAACGGAAAACAGCATTTACAATGCTGGTGGAACCACACACTCTGTTACCCAGCAAGCATTACCACACTTGCCTTTACCACGCTTTTGCTTTAACCTTGCATATGCGTGGTAAAGGCAGTCAGCATTCTAGATTCAGAGTGGATGGGCAGGGAGATTGTGTGGAGGGACAGGAAGGATCACTACAAGAAGATTTGGGACGCAGCTTAGTAAGCAGGGCTGGGTTTAAGGGTCGTTTGTTAGGCTGGGGGCTGGTTTTAGGGCTCAGATCAAGGGGCTGGTGTTGAGGCAGTTTTTAGTGCTAGGGGCCGGGTTTTAGGGTTCAGGGCAGAGGTTCCCAATGGTTTTCAAGGCTGGGTTGTTTTGGAGGGCTGGGCACAGGTTTTAGGGCTCAGGGCGGGGTGCGGGGCTAGGTGTGATCTTTACCACGCATATGCCTTTACCAATCATGGATTTACAACCAAATTCATTGTAGAGGCATGCATGGTAAAGACACAGCTGTAGTAAAGGAATGTTATTTAGCATGCAATATAATCGCATGCATTGTTCCGTCATACAATCAAGATGAATGAATAAAGAGAAGGTGACTGTCATAGTTCTGGGAAAATTGATAGGCAGTGAGGATGAATATGTAAAGAAAATCCTAATGGAGGAGGGGATTATGAGAAGGATATACATTAAATGAATAAGGTCTGGCTGCTAGTGCTTTCATGTAGAGATGACTGAGAGAGGCAGGTAATGTGATGATAATAGCTAGTGTGCTTAAAAGGCTGGAGGGGCCAGAGTTGAAAAGACAAGGTGAATGAACCTAGTGAGTTTTGTGAATGGTTCACTGGGAATGACTTAATGAAGGTGCAAAGTGAAGATGAACGGAAGAATATGCTAGAAAACTGCAACAGGTAGGATGAAGGTATAAAGAGAAGATGATTGTGCAGGTCCGAAATGTGAGGTGTGTATTGAGAAGTAATAAAATGCCTTCGCAGACGCACACCATTGAACTATAATACTTTCTCTAATCTCTTCTTTCCTTGTTCTGTTTTTCTAACTTGCTCTGTCCGATCCCTTCCATGTCTGTTGGTCTTTGTCTCTCAGTGTGGTGCACGTTATCTTGTGCTACTGCAGGTTTTCTATACCTTTTCATCCATATTGACCTCTCTTGATTGTACTGCTTTTATTCAAGCCTTTGCCCCATATCTGTCCAATCACTTTGCCCAATATGCTGTCTGTGCCCTACTCTTCCTTTCATCCCTAACTCATTTCCCACCTGATTCATCTTCTCTGTCAGCTTCTCATACTCTCAGTTCGCTTTGAATTATTTCCTCCCTCTTGACTCCTTATCCACATAACAGCTTCCCCACTACAGTTTGTTTATACATTTCATTATTTCTGTTTTATTCGCCATTCCACCTTCTCTATTTAATGTTTAACCAACACACTGTTCACATCTCTTCCTCTGCTTCTCCTCTTCCTACGTTTCTCTTATATTTCTCATGCAGCTGTTGTCGTAACCTTATTGTTCCTCTTTTTCTCCAAACTTTTTCCATATTGTCTACACTAAGTGTTCGAGGCATATGGGCTGCAGATGGTACATTTATGAATAGATCGCCATCTGGTGTTGGGCTCGGATGATTGCACTTGTTTTTCTTCTGGAGAAGTCTTTGTCGTCATAGATGACTCCTCCTCTTGGTGTTAGTGCGCATGGGCATCGGCTCCATCCTTAGATTGTTTTTTTCCGCCATCGGGTTCGGATGAGGATCGAAGCGCTCCGGACCGACTTCGATAAAGAAGGTTATATTCGGCGCGTAACCCTTTCCAATTCGACGGTATTGTTATCGAACGCGACTTCACTTCCATACCGACGCGTTTCGAAGGACGACGACTACGAGAAACTCGAAGTAGTCCAGCCCGGGGTCCATGGAAAGGACTCCATTCAAAAAATGTCCAACGTGTGGTGCTAAGTTCCCACACAAGGACCTACACGAGGTGTGCAACCTCTGCTTGTCCCCTGAACACGAATCCAGGGACTGTGAGGCCTGTGCAGCGTTCTCTTCAAAATCGACGATTAGAAACCGTCGAGCCCGAAGACACGAGGTATCGAGAATGCAGTCACAAGCAATCCCGGAGCTGTTCGAGGACCAGCACCCAGAAGAGGAGGAAGAAGAGACCGGCGAGGCGGGGTCTGAAGTGGACGAGTCCGACGTCGAGGAAATCGACGTCCAACAAACCGTGAGTGACGACGTCCCTTTACCAAAGAACAGACCCCGCACGGTGTCGACCCCGCCCTCGAGCCCGGTCAGACAACCGAAAAAAGTTTCCGACGCCCCGCCTTCGAGCCCGGCAACGAAACCGAAACCGAAACACTCGGTCTCCCATCATGGTGGTTCCGATAAACGGACCACATCGACACCGAAGCTCCAAGTCAAGGAAAGCTCGAAGTCGAAGCAGTCCATGTCGACACTGAAACACGTTTCGACGTCGAAAACACCCTCGACACCGGGGACATCTTCGATACCGAAGACATCGGATCCGAATAAAATCTCGGTGCCGAAAATACAAATGGACAGTCAGAAGAAAAAACACCTTTCGGACCCGAAAACTGCGGTACCGACACAGGAATACAAGACCGATCCTAAACAAAAGACTCTGTTTATTGATCCAAAAACTGGCAAGGTAGTCACAGAACTACCTAAAAAGAGGAAGAATGAACATTCGGACGACAAAACTCATCCGAAGAAGAGAACAATGGGGACAAATACAACTCCTCCCCCTTCTCCAAAACCTAGACACACACCATCTTCTCCACTTCCTCACAATAGACCAAATATTCCTCCCACACGACCATCTACACCTACAACAGATGTAGAGAGTGACACAGGGGAGGGGGAACATCCTGGGGATGATGAAGACACAATCCCAGAGGAGGCAGACCCATGGGAAGAGTACAATGTAGGGTCAGATAACGATAACGACCCTGAATTGTATCCTTCAAAACCTTCACCTCCTGATGATAATACTGGTTTTGCGCAACTCATTAATAGAGCAGCAACATATCACAAGGTAGAACTACATGCAGAACCTCAAATAGAGGATTTCTTATTAGAAACACTACCTACTGCACAAAGAACATCAGGAACACTACCAATGCTTAAGGGCCTTCTCAGTCATACATCGGAGATATTCAAAGACCCAGTGAGGGCTAGGGTACTGAACCCAAGAATCGATAAGAAATATAGGGCATCTCCAAAAGACCCAATATACATTAAAGGGCAAATTCCTCTAGACTCACTAGTGGTCACAAACGCTCGTAAGAGAGCAAACTCTTTATCTACAGGAGAAGCTCCACCTCCTGACAAAGAGTCTAAGCTAATAGATGCCTCTGGCAAGAGAGTAGCATCTCAAGCGGCAAACAGCTGGCGCATAGCTAATACGCAAGCACTACTTGCAAGGTATGACAGAGCGCATTATGATGAATTAGAAAAACTCATCACACATCTCCCTAAAGAACATCAAAAGAGGGCAGATCAACTCATACAAGAAGGGAAGTTAATTACTAACACTTCAATAAAGTGCGCCCTAGACGCGGCAGACACTGCAGCAAGATCTACAAACACAAGCATCATGTTAAGGAGACATGCATGGCTCAGGGTATCAGGGTTCAAACAAGAGGTACAAACATCGTTACTGAACCAACCTTTTGATGGGAAAACACTTTTCGGCACAGGGACAGATGAGGCCTTAGAAAAGATGAAAAAGGATACCGAAACGGCTAAATCAATGGGAGCATTGCAACAGCCGACACAAAGAGGTTCCTTTCGTAGGTCCGCCTATAGAGGAGGATCCAAAAATACAGGTACAAGCCAGCAACAAACCTCTTTTACACCTACATCACCCAAAGGTAATTCTAGAGGTGGCTACAGAGGTAGCAACAACAAGGGTAGAGGTCGCGGAAACAACAACAACCGCAACTCTCCAACCCCAAAGCAGTGACTTCATACAGCTCCCCCCAGACCATATAACACCGGTCGGGGGACGCCTATCACAGTTCCTACCTGTCTGGGAAAACATCACATCAGACAGGTGGGTGAGACAAATTATCCAACATGGTTATTGCCTGGAACTCACATCTACCCCACCAAACATCCCCCCCAAACAGCGTCCAATGAAACAAGATCACCTGACACTGTTAAAGCAGGAAGTACTATCCCTGCTAGGAAAGCATGCCATAGAGAAGGTTCCACAGCACCAACAAGGAACAGGAGTATACTCCCTATACTTCCTAATTCCCAAAAAGGATGGGTCTCTAAGGCCGATACTGGACCTAAGACCTCTCAACGCATACATAAATTCAGAACATTTCCACATGGTCACGCTCCAACAGGTACTTCCTTTACTGAAGAAAGGGGACTTTCTTTCTACACTGGATCTAAAAGACGCGTACTTTCATATCCCGATTCACAAAGCCCACAGGAAATACCTCAGGTTTGTGGTAGAAGGACAACATTATCAGTTCAAAGTCCTTCCGTTTGGTGTCACAACGGCACCAAGGGTGTTCACAAAATGGCTGGCAGTGGTGGCAGCTCACCTAAGAAGACAACAAATACATGTCTTCCCATACTTGGACGACTGGCTAATAAAGGCCAAGTCACAAGAGGAATGTCTTCAAAACACACAAAAGACAATTCAGCTACTACACCAGTTAGGGTTCACGGTGAACTACACAAAGTCACACCTACAACCAAGCAAGGTTCAACAATATCTGGGGGCTACTATAAACACAGAAAAAGCCAAAGTATACCCCAATCCAGTCAGGATCCAAACAATGCTTACAATCATTCAAAGATTCCAGCCACAACACTCACTACCAGCAAGAGTGTTCATGCAGCTATTAGGGATGATGTCATCCTGCATACTGCTAATACCATATGCCAAACTACAAATGCGTCCGCTACAAGAATGCTTAGCGACACAGTGGAATCAGGCTCAAGGACAGATTACAGATCTGGTGTTGGTAGACGACCGCACACACCGCTCTCTGAAGTGGTGGAACACAACAAACATTGCCAAGGGGCGGTCGTTCCTAGAACCAATTCCACAGGTGACAATAACAGCGGATGCATCGCTCACAGGATGGGGCGCACATATGGAGAAATACACAGTACAAGGAAGGTGGAGTGTGCAGGAAAAAAGACTGCACATCAATTACCTAGAACTACTAGCGGTGTTTCTAGCATTGAAAGCCTTCCAAATACATGTTACCAACAAAGCAGTCCTGATCAGAACAGACAACATGACAGCAATGTATTATATTCAAAAACAGGGGGGGACGCACTCTCTCCAACTATCCAGACTAGCACAGGAAATCTGGAGATGGGCCATTCCTCAAAACATCTATCTGTTAGCCGAACACCTACCAGGAGTCCAAAACCAGATAGCAGACATCTTAAGCAGACAGTCGGAACAAATACACGAATGGGAACTGCACCAACAAATACTGCAGCCATTCTTCCAAAGATGGGGACAGCCAGAGATAGACCTCTTTGTCACTCATCAGAACGCAAAATGCCAAAGCTTCGCGTCCAGGTACCCGCACCACCTGTCGCAGGGCAATGCGTTATGGATAAATTGGTCCAACAAATTTGCATACGCTTTTCCCCCTCTCCCACTAATCCCATTAGTGGTCAGAAAACTACAACAACACTCAATGACCATGATACTAGTAGCACCCACGTGGGCAAGACAACCGTGGTTCACCACGCTCCTGCAACTCTCACAAGTGCCACATCAAAAGCTACGAATTCTACCCATGCACCTTACACAGAACCATGGAGAAATAATGCACCCAGATCCCACACAATTGAACCTAGCGATCTGGCTCCTGAAATCCTAGAATTTGGGTACTTAGATCTACCCCCAAATTGCATGGAGATAATTAAACAAGCGAGACGTCCCACCACCAGAGCATGCTATGCAGCTAAGTGGAAGAGGTTTGCTATACACTGTACTAATAATAATATCAACCCTCTGGACGTATCAACAAAGGAGATTATTTGCTACTTATTACACTTACAGCAATGTAATCTAGCGTACACATCTATCAGGGTACATCTAGCAGCTATAGCAGCGTACCTACAAAACAGGCAGCACATATCACTGTTCAGAGTACCAGCGATAAAAGCCTTCATGGAAGGCCTTAAAAGAGTCATTCCACCAAGATTACTACCTTCCCCAGTCTGGAACCTCAACGTAGTACTCACCAGACTAATGGGGCCACCTTTCGAACCTATGCATAGGTGCGAAATACAATTCCTTACATGGAAGGTGGCTTTCCTTATAGCCATTACCTCACTCAGGAGAGTAAGTGAATTACAGGCATTGACAATACAAGAACCATTCCTACAGTTACACCAGAATAAAGTGGTTCTTAGAACAAACCCAAAGTTCTTGCCTAAAGTAATTTCAGCATTTCACATCAATCAGCCAGTGGAACTACCAGTCTTCTTTCCAAAGCCACAGACGGTAGCAGAAAGGGCTCTACATACACTAGATGTCAAAAGAGCCATTTTGTACTACATAGAAAGAACACAAAACTTCAGGAAAACTAAACAACTATTTGTAGCATTTTCCCCAACACATAAGGGCAATCCTATCTCTAAAGCAGGCATCGCTAGATGGATTGTAAGATGTATACAAATATGTTACATTAAAGCAAAGAGAACATTAACTGTTCCTCCTAGAGCTCATTCTACACGAAAACTAGGAGCATCTATGGCATTCTTAGGGAACATCCCCCTAGATGACATATGTAGAGCAGCAACTTGGTCTACACCACATACATTCACAAAGCACTACTGTGTTGATGTACAGGCTGCACAACAAGCCAGAGTGGGCCAAGCTGTATTAAAAACTCTATTTCAAACAGTTGCGACAGACACTGGTGACCACCGCTAGGGAGGTAACTGCTGTACAATCTATTCATAAATGTACCATCTGCAGCCCATATGCCTCGAACGGAATATGCTACTTACCAGTATGCATCTGTTCTTGGCATAGAGGGCTGCAGAGTGGTACATGCCCTCCCTACCTCCCCGGAAACCTGTGTCTGTCCCAACATTATCTTATTTAGATACACTTACATGGGCATATCTTTATGTATTATACTACACTACTCCATCTAACCCTACTATGGCAAAACAATCTAAGGATGGAGCCGATGCCCATGCGCACTAACACCAAGAGGAGGAGTCATCTATGACGACAAAGACTTCTCCAGAAGAAAAACAAGTGCAATCATCCGAGCCCAACACCAGATGGCGATCTATTCATAAATGTACCACTCTGCAGCCCTCTATGCCAAGAACAGATGCATACTGGTAAGTAGCATATTCCTTTTACAGTATCTTTGCCTCCCCGCTAGACACTTTTTGATTGCTGACTTTGGGGACATAATGGGTATTTTTAAATGAGAAATTTAAAGTAACTACATTTTATGTAAAATGGTTCTTTCAGCTTGATTCTCTTTCGGGGTCACATACTCTGCATTATTCCATCATCTAATGGCTTCTAGACCTTCCCCACCTGATGACAACATCGGTTACCTTGAACTCATTAAAAGAGCTCCTAATTACCATGGGGTGGAACTTCACAAAGAACCCTTAGAAGAGGATTTTCTTTTTGAAACACTTTCCTCCTCCCAAAGAACAACTCAAACCTTACCAATGTTAAAAGGTATGCTTAAACATATGGACGAGGTCTTTAAGGATCCCGTGACTGGTAGTAATATCACTCCTAGGATAGATTAAAAATACAAATCAACTCATACAGATCCTATTTATATTAAAGGACAACTACCCTTAGACTATCTTGTAGTATCCAATGCACGCAAGAGAGCTAACTCCCAAGCCACAGGAGACACCCCTCCTTCAGACAAAGAATCTAAACTTATTGATGCCTCAGGCAAAAGGATAGCTTCACAGGCTGCAAATAACTGGTGGATTGCTAATACCCAAGCACTGTTAGCAGGTTATGACAGAGCTCACTATGATGAGCTGGAAAAACTAATCCAACACCTGCCTGACCAATACAAATCTAAATCTAACGACCTTATACAAGAGGGTAAGCTCATTACGAACACCTCCATAAAATGTGCACTTGATACAGCCAACACAGCATCTTGTGCTATCAATACAAGTGCATTACTGCGCAGACATGCTTGGCTCAGGATCTCTGGTTTCAAGCCAGAGGTATAAATCTCTATCCTTAACCAGCCATTTGATAAAGAGCATCTTTTTGGCCCAACTGTTTACACCATGCTGGAAAATATGAAAAAAAGACAGAGGTCGCAAAGTCAATGGGGGCTTTACAATTACCGGCCAGTAGAGGTTCCTTTCACCGCTCCTTTTACAGGGGTGCCTCAAAAGCTGTCTCCATTGACCAGGACTCCTCCTCTTACAAGGGCAACAATCAATCCCCCTCCCACTGAGGATATTCTAGATGAAATTATAGAGGGAACAATAATAGAGGCTGAGGTAATTCCACACGCTCTTCCCCTGCAAACAAACAATGACTTCCCTCCGCTACCCCGATCATCCCACTCCTGTTTGGGACGTCTCTCCCAATTTCTCCCTGTCTGGAACTAATCACCTCAGACAAATGGACACTACAAATTATCCAACATAGTTACTGGCTGGAGCTTACAAACACTCCACCAAACATTCCTCCAAGAGCACATACAATGTCACTGGAACATCTCACTCTCTTAAAGCAAGAGGTTCTAGTTCTGTTAAGGAAAACACGCGATAGAACCCATTGCCTTAAAACATCAAGGTACCGGGTTATACTCCCTGTATTTCTTAATCCCCAAAAAGGACGACTCTCTCATGCCTATATTAGACCTCAGTCAGCTGAACCTCTACATGCAGTCGGATCACTTTCACATGGTCACACTCCAGCAGGTGCTCCCACTACTTCAGCAAGGGGACTTCCTATCCACTCTAAATCTAAAGGACGCCTGATCCATATTCCCATTCACCCTGCTCACAGAAAATATCTCTGGTTTATAGTGAACGGACATATATGTATATATATATATATATGCACAAAGGCACCTCCCACTCAACCAACCCTGAGTCAACTATGGCTGATTAAAGCTCCATTGGGCTATCACTAGGTTCTATAAACAAAAAACATAATTTCATATTAGTTTATTGTTGTTTTTTTATGAGTTTTCTGTTTTTCATCCATCTTTAAAAAAAAAACTTAAATATAAACCGGGGGATAATATATTTTTTGTAAGAATAATAAAAAACCCATAAACTCTCTTCTTTTTTCATTTATACAATATTAGACCTGAATCATACAACATTGGAATATTCCTTATTAAATGTGCACATTCAAACAAATGATACAATAAATACATGCAAAATATCAAACTTAAATTTGTCCCCATGCCAATTTGGCATATACACTCACCTCTCATACAGTCAATGCCTACCAGACATACTCATACACACTACACAACTCATACAATAAGTTCCAGTTACAAACTGGCTTGCAGTTGAAAGACTCATGGGGAAATTTCTTCCTTAATTTCCATGATTATGCCACCAGCTGGAAAGGGATCATGGCCGACGGGCGTTTCAGGGAATACAATTAATTAAATCCACCTTCATCAGGACCGCTTTCTTTCTTTCTTTTAATGTATTTTGTACAGCTGGCGGCATAATCATAAGCACCCAGAGTTTTCACCAAGTGCATTGCAGTTGTCGCAGCTCATCTAAGAAGACAACACATTCGTGTCTGCCCCTACCTATACGACTGGCTAATAAAAGCTGCATACATCACACTCTAAAACAGTCCCAACTGCTTCACGACTTGGGGTTCACCGTAAACCTCGCCAAGTCTCACCTCCAACCATCCAACACACAAGCGTATCTGGGAGCCACAATAAACACTCGCAAAGCTTTAGCTTACCCGAACCCAGTCAGGATTCACAACATCCAAGCTCTAGTTTCACTATTTCAGCTTCAACACTCACTACCAGCCAGAGTGTTCATGCAACTACTCAGAATGATGGCTTCTTGCATTTTGATAGTTCCATATGCAAGACTTCAAATGCGTCCCCAACAGGAATGCTTAGGACGACCGTGGAACCGGGCTCAAGGTTAATTATCAGATCTGGTATTGATAGATGGCCGCACTCATCGCTCTCTGCAGTATTGGAACATAACAAACTTTTCCTAGGGACGGCCATTTCTCGATCCGGTTCCACAGATAATGATAACAGCAGACGCATCCCTTACTGGTTGTGAAGCACATATGGGAAGACATATCATTCAGGGCATGTGGACTCTACAGCAAAAACAACTCCACATAAACCATTTCGAACTGCTAGCAATTTTTCAAGCATTGAAAGCCTTTCAATTTCATCTAGTAGGCAAAGCTGTCTTGGTCCGTACGGACAACATGACAGCTATGTACTACACGCAAAAGCAGGGGCGGACGCTCTCTCTACAGCTGTCACAGCTAGCACAGAGCATCTGGAGATGGGTCATACCTCACAACATATATCTCCTTGCAGAACATCTGCCAGGAATACACAACCAAGTTGCGGATCTGCTCAGTCGTCAACGACCGCAGATACACGAATGGGAACTTCACCTGCAAGTTCTCTTATCATTCTTCCAAATGTGGTTCTTCCCGGACATAGACCTGGTCAGGGATATTTGCTTACGGTTTTACGACTCTCCCACTCATTCCATCTGTGGTTCAGAAACTCAAACAACACTCCCTGACACTTATCCTAGTTGCTCCAACATCGGCCCGGCAACATTGGTTCACCACCCTGTTGGAACTATCAGCAGTTCCCCACCAAAAACTACACCTCTCCCCCAAGTTCCTAACTCAAAACCATGGAGACATAAGACATCCAGATCCCAATCATCTCAATCTTGCGATTTGGCACCTGATATACTGGAGTTTGGCTACCTTAACCTTCCACCAGACTGAATGAACGTTAGCAAAGAGGCTAGGTGTAATACCACAAGGAAATGCTATGCAGCAAAGTGGAAGAGATTTGCTGTCTATTGTAACAACAACCACAGCAAAGTGGAAGAGATTTGCTGTCTATTGTAACAACAACCACATTAAACCACTAGATGATTCAATACAAAACATCATTTGTTATTTATTACACCTGCACTGTTCTTATTTAGCTTACACGTCCATACACCTGCATCTCGCTGCAATAGCTGCAAATCTGCAGAATAGACAGCACCTGTCCCTTCTTAGAGTGCCGGCTATTAAGGCTTTTATGGAGGGACTCCGAAGAATCATTCCTCCCAGACTTCCACCTTCTCCGGTGTGGAACCTTAACATAGTCCTTACAAGACTCATGGTCCGACCATTCGAGCAGTTGCACAAGTGAGCCTTCTTTAGAGCTATCACTTCTCTAAGGAGAGCGAGTGAGCTTCAGGCATTAACCAAGGAGGAATCATTTTTGCAAATACACCAAAGCGAAGTGGTCCTGAGGATTAACCCCACATTTTTACCTAAAAGTCATTTTTACCTTTCATACCAACCAATCTGTTGAGTTACCTGTTGTAATGGGGTGGGTAGCACAGGGGAAGGAAGTGAGTCGGAAGGCTGGAAAAGTGCTTTTAACGAAGGTTTCATTTTCAGATAGGCTTTCTTTCTCCTGTTAGAAAGTCTTAAGCGGGCGAATTCATCCGTCTCTGTCCTGACTCCTTTGGGGAAGAGTGGTAAGTCCAGGTGGGCTCTGTGACGTGCAGGTGGAGTCGCCGCCAGAATGTCGGGATCGCCGTCGACCTCCAGCCGGAGTCCGGGAGAGCACCACCGGAAAATGAAGAAGAAGAAAAGAAGAATTCAGGGGAGTGTTTTTCTCACACTCAAATAGGGACCAGGAGTGAGGGACTCAGTGCCACAGTGTATTTACAAGACGCGGTGTCGGTGTGCCAGTGAGGAAGGGGTGCAGGGAAACGTGCGGCGGAAACGGTGAGCGGATCATCCACTCCAACCCGCCCAACCCGCAACCTTGCCCCGTACCTTTGTTAGCCACGCCCCTCCCGCGGGAGCGTGGCAGGGCGATTCGCGAAACCGTAGGCCTCCTGGCTTGATGTCTTCCGTCTCACTCGTTTCTCTCCGAGCCGTCCTCAGCGTCCTCTCCGCTCCACAGCCGTCCTCCGGGGAAAGATTCTCTGGCGTCTTCCGGGTTCCACCCTCTTTTGTGGTGAAGAGCTTGTCCATGGGCGGAGTCTGTGCTGTGTAGCTGTCAGCGTTAAAGGTGCAGAGTCCTGAATCCGCCTCGCCACCCCACGGGTATGCAAAATCAGGGCTGGCCCACTCCTCTTCGGGCACTGATGCGGATTGCCGGAGGGGGCGAGAAAGGGGTAAAATAGGCACAGCTGACCACCAGTCTTGCGTAGCAGTTCCCCTTACGTCTTCCACCTCACAGGGGCGACCCGCCCCGTCACACCTGTCTTCTTCCCTCAACCAAATTCAGTGCAGGACGTGCCCTTCACACATTACATGTCAAAAGAGCATTGCTTTACTATATAGAAAGAACAAAGCCCTTTAGGAAAACTAAACAACTCGTTGTGGCTTTTGCTCCACCACATAAAGGCAATCCTAGTTCAAAATCAGGCATTGAAAGGTGGATAGTTAAGTGCATTCAAATATGCTACCTCATAGCGAAACGCACACTTACAGTTCACCCTAGTGCACATTCTACACGTAATCTAGGGGCCTCTATGGCCTTCTTAGGAAACATACCCATAGATGACATCTGCAAATCTGCAACATGGTCTACACCTCACACATTCACAAAACACTATTGTGTGGATGTGTTAGCAAAACAACAATCTAGTATGGGCCAGGCAGTTGTACGAACAATACTGCCGGACCAATCTGGCTTTGTCCCGGGGAGAGCCACATCTCACAATCTGCGCACGTTATTTTCTCTAATTCCTTCCATTGCACCCGAATTACCGGTTGCTGCTGTGTTTCTGGACGCCACCAAGGCGTTCGACTCAGTGGAGTGGGGTTATCTGCTGGCTATCTTGGGCAGAATGGGGTTCCCCCGGATATTTATTGCCTGGGTGACATTACTATACACTTCCCCAGTCGCCAGGGTCGTCGTCAACGGGGTGCTTTCGGCACAGATGCCGATCACGAGAGGGACTAGGCAGGGATGCCCCTTGTCGCCCTTACTATTCGCCCTGGCTATAGAACCGCTGGCCTGCAGAATACGACAGTTACACAAAGACAAGGCCTTTAACTGTAACCAGCGGCAGATTGGCATCTCCCTCTATGCAGACGACGTCACCCTATATGTGCGCCATCCACGAGACAACCTCAATCCGCTTCTGAGGGAATTTGTAGCGTTTGGAGGCATATCCGGTGTACATATTAATTGGCAAAAGTCGCAATTCTTCCCCCTCACGGCCTCGGTCACCCGATTTCCGCTGGATTACCCCTTGGAATGGTGCAGTTCTGACTTGAAATATCTGGGGATTGAAGTATCGCTTAATAAGGAGGACACTATCCGCTTAAACTATGGTGTAGCCATTACACGACTGGCTGACAATGTGACTCGCTGGCTGGCACTCCCGCTCTCGATGGCAGGCAGAGCCTCCCTGATCAAGATGGTCGTCCTCCCACGCTTCTTATATCTATTTCAAAACATACCATACTTACCCAGGCGCTTACTTTTTCAAAAGACTTCGCTCTGAGCTGCTTCGCCTTTTCTGGGGAGCTAAACAACCACGCCTTAGTTGGTCGGTCTTGATGCAGCCGTATGATAGGGGTGGATTCGATGTGCCCGACTTGGAAGTATACTATCTCAGTGCGCAGGCGCAGCATGCTTATCACTGGATTCGTCCCGATCCCTTTATGCCACAAATCGCTGCGGAGGACTGGATCGTGCATCCGCTCCCGCTCAAGGGCATGCTGATGGGACTGGTTGGGGATGTTGAGACGCCCGCCGCTACTGTGACCTGTACAATTGATGCCTGGCGGAGAGTGACCAAACTGCTGGACGCCCCCATGCTCTACTCGCCGGCATTGCCTCTGGCATACCATCCGAGACTATCACTCTTACTGGAGGGAGGTTTCCGATCGATGTGCCACCGCATACACCTCAATACGTGGGGAGACCTATTTCAGGATGGACTGTTCCGCACCAAGGATCAGATGTTCCAGAATGCTCCCCCGACTCCTATGGAGGTGTTCTACTACATCCGCCTCCGACAGGGTATGCGAGATATTCTCCCTAACTTCCCGGAGGAACCAGGGACGATATTACCATTGCATGTCATGCTCGTATCGGATGGCACGCACTTGGTGTCTAAAATCTATGCTGCCGTTCGTGAGCAGCGCCCGGTTGTCCTGTCTAAAGCACGGACTGACTGGGAATCGGAACTACCAGTCGCACTCACGGATGAACAGTGGAGGTACTGCTGCTCGGTCACGGCTAGAATATCCTCCAGTTGCCGAATGAAAATTATTCATTATAAGTTTGTACAAAGATATTATTATACACCAGTCAGAAAATTGAGGTTTCGCCTTTCGGCGGATGATAGGTGCGCTAGATGTCGGATGGAAGGCGCGGGTTTCCTGCATCTTGCCTGGGACTGTGGAGCAATTCAGACTTACTGGAGCCAGGTACATGCCGCCCTCCAAGTTATGATTGCTGGCCCTCTCCCTATGGACCCGATAGTGATGCTGCTAGGATATACCAGGAATGTGCCCAAATCGGATCGTAAATTTGTTGACATTGCGTTACTCCTCGCTAAGCGGAGGATTGCTTGCAGATGGGGAAGGGGGAGGGCGCCAAAGTTTAAGGAATGGTTGGACGACCTCCAATACTGTCAGGAACAACATGGCGTGTATGCGGAACTGCTACCCGCCCGCTGTGCTCCCGGTGACTTCTGGTCCCCCTTACAGGTATACTGGCTGGCTCAGGCGACGCAAAGTGACTCCTCTGGAGACGACGAGCCGGTCCCGGGCCCATGAGCGTATCGGTACTTTACACTTCATACACCCCACTACACCCCACACTACATGCTGAGCATAGTGCCACCTAACTCGGGATATGACGACGAGCCTGTTGGTGGAGTGCTGTGGGGGAGACTTGGGTAATTGTGGTCCATGAGATACGGCTCTAGTGACAGAATTCCGCTAACCCTCCCATCATCGTGGCACTAAGGGATGGTGGGAATGTATACACAATGTATACTGCAATAGCATGGAGCGAAGGGCGACACAGTGGTGGGAAAGTACAGCATACCGTCCTCAGTTGAATATCATGTTCTACACTCATATACATATCACACGCTGAGGTACAGAGCGGGAATGCGCACACTAGATACACAAGGAGCGTGCCACTGCACAAGGCTACGCAGTTAGCTGACTGATACAGACAACGACGATACAGGATTGGAACGGACCGCAATAACGTACCTATTTGACTAATGTCCCAACTGTACGCGGGGAGAGGTGGTTTCCCTTTTCCGTGTGCCCTCCCCCCGGTTGGATAGGATAAAAGGACTCTAGCCACTTGACCGCCCACTGTGGGACGTTGGGAAGTGTGTATACATTACGCTGGCCGCAGTATTGATGGTGAACCTAATGCTCATCTTTTTCTTTCTCTCTAATGAATGTACCAAACATATTGCCATATTGAATTGCAGATGCTGTAACTGTCATGCCTTTGTGTTGAACGCATATAATAAAGGTTTTAAAAAAAAAAACAAAAAAAAACATTAAAAAAAAACAAACAAAAAAAAAAAAAACCTGGACTTGAATGTCTTGCACATCGGAAGACAGACAGTTAAGGACAAGTTACAAGCCCCTTTAATGTATTTCTCCAGACAAACACACCTTCCGCACTAGTTCTATTCAGACGAGTTATTCCGTGAGCTTTACCGATATTTTATAATAGTTAGTATTCCAATTCAACAATGTGTATCACTTAATAAAGCTCATTGAACTAAAAAAAAAAAAAAAAAAAAAAAGCTACAGGTTAGGCACCGTGTGAGAAGTTAGCCTGGCATATGATGTCCACTAGTTCTAGTGGGCACCTTGCACCAGTCTAATCGACCCTTATTGATGGTGGTTGTAAAGTCAACCTTATAGAAAGCTATCCTAGTGGTTTCATGGAACAGCAGTCATCAGGTTTAGACTTCAGAGAGCGTATTAAGCAAGTTGTTTTACCAATTATAATCCCTTGAGTACCAAATAAAAGGACACCACACAAGGTATATATCAAATATATATGTATTTATTCTAAACACAACTCCTCTGCACTCTTTATGAGGTCAGAGGTAAAAGTACAATACAAGTTACTCAATTACTATACGATAAGTTGCACACTATATGTTATGCCCTAGGGGCCGCACAAACCATATACTAAAATAGTGGTATAAGAACCACAAGAGAATTAGAAAGCAGGCCTGGGGCCTGTGGAATCGCTGGGGCTACTCTAAACAACCAAAGGTTAGGAAATAGGAGGCCCACGGGAGACGCGTGCGGTGTCTAAACACAGGCGCGGGTTACCATTGACTTTCAATGGGAAACGTAGAAGTTATAAATATACAATTTAGGGACACTTCCGGATGGACTACGATGGAACCCTTATAAACTAGGATACTTCGAGAGTCAAGACCCACGGGAGCACCGGAGTACTCGTGTTACCTCACCCAGGGAAGCCGGGTGCATAGGTGTCTTTTCGCGTCGGGTTTCGTCGTCGTTTTCAATGGAGAGCTGCAAAGAAGTGCTGCAGGCGACCAGAGGAAAAGTGACCAGGTGGATCCAAGGGTGGATCAGGGACAGAGTCTGGGTCACTTGCCAGTGACCAGGGCGGCGATAGAAAGATGCCACCTGATGTCGGGTGATTTCAGGTGAAGATGTGAAGTTTGTCTCTTCAGCCACGAGGACCAGGAGGCGCGACGACGACCAGGAGCTGGATTCGAGCTGTCCCACAAAGGATCTAGTTGACTGCGGTGTCGTTATCTGGACTGGACCCAACAAGCCTTGGCAAACGCAACCCACGCAGGATGTCGAGATTGGCTTCGGAGCAGACCAGCAAGGTCTGAGGAACTTCTCCTTTGTAAGGAAGTTGGAGCAAGCCTGGAGCAACCAGGAAAGCAAGTTAGATGTACAGGAAAGCCTTTGGGGGGGCTCACTAGCCAACGGACTAGGAACCGCAAAGAAGCGTCGAGCTGAAATGCAAAATCGGGGCCCACGGGTCACTAGTGGAGTGGGGGCCTCTGAGCTTCGGTGCAAATGGTGCTCGGGTCTGGGGCTTCAAGCACCCCAATGCACGACTTCGAGTTACCTCATGAAGTGAGTGCAGCTTGCAAAATGCAGGATGTCCAGTAGTTCCGGTTCCACGTCTCACGTGTCCGCCACGGGTCTCAGCTTTGCTGTGAGCGTAGGTCGGGGTCAGAGATGTCTGGAAGTCCGTGTCCTGTGTCACAGATTCTTTGGGATCCGGCGGGAGCCTTGCAAATGCAGACCGGCAAAGTTGCTGTTGGTACCTGTTTGAACAGGGTGGTTACTCCTTGACCACAAGGGAGATGTCTTCCGTCTTCTAGTCGAAATGGAATGTCGAAGGTCCAGGATTTATGTTTCAGAGTTTCGTCCAGGGTAATCTAAAGTCCTAGGGACTGGGCTCCTATACTTATACTAAGTTTAGGGGCTTGACTACCCTTAAGGTTCCACCTATGGGTGGACCTGGGAAGGGGGTGGTTACACCCCTTTCCCTTTGTCCAGTTTCACGCCAGAGCTGGGGCAGAGTGCCCCAGCAACCGGTTTGAACTGGGAAATGCATGGAGCACCTTGTGTGCCCCAGGCAGTGTCTGGAAAGCATTCACTGAATGCAGACCTCCCTGCCCCAATACACTAACACCTGTCTGGGGAGATGCTGGCACCTCCCCAGACACGGGTGGCGCAATACATGCTGCAACCCCTGGTAGGCCTAAGGTGCACCTATGCCCTGGGTACCTATGGTACTCTATACAAGGGCTCACAATGGTGACCCAGTAACTAATCTGGTATGTACCTAAAGTACATGGTATCAATTTAGAAAGAGAACAGCTGGGCTGTGGGCCTGATTAGCAGGGCCACAGCCACACTAAAGTCGAAAAACCAGAGAATCACAGCAAAAAGTGGGGGTAACCATAGGAAGCAGACCCTACTCTCCTACACACCGCTTACAAATAACTGCTTTATAGTCTATGCTAAAGCATATGATCTACATCTCATATGCCCCAAACGGAAAATGCTACTCACCCAGTATGCATCTGTTCTTGGCATATAGAGCTGTCATATGCACCCACCCGCCTCCCCGGGTACCTTTACCTGTTGCAGTGATATCGTACTTCGATACAATCTACATGGACATCTCTTTTATTACTTTACTAACTCTATCACCCTTTATGGCAAACCAATCTGGGGATGGAGTAGATGCCCATGCGCACTATCACCTACCTCGTGACTACTAGACTTCTTCTAACAAAAACAAAGTGCAAACATCCGGACCCAACACCAGATGGCGATCTATGCTAAAGCATATGACTCTACAGCTCTATATGCCAAGAACAGATGCATACTGGGTAAGTAACATTTTCCTTAATATTGTAGATTAAACACTTGGGGCCAGATGTAGGTCAGCCAATACCGGTCGGTAACCGCTGATTTCGGCCGTTACGGACCGGTATTTGCAAATGGAGATGTAGGGGCCTTCAAATTTACAGAATCTGTAAATTTACCGATTCGGTACATTTACCGATTCTGTAAAATACCGAATTGGTAAATATACCGAATCGGTAAATCCAGATGTAGGTGGCACTTCAAACAATGCCACAGGCCATTACCGATTCGTTATTTACCATTTAATACAATTGCATGGTAAAAAACGAATTCCTGTGTACATGCACACCTGTGCACACATACATGCCCTAAGGGCATGTATGTGTGTCACATGGCACACAAGCCAAAATCAAGGGTGCAACAGGGTGTTAAAGTGACACCCTGTTCCCGTTGCAAAATCGGTAATTTTACCGAATCGGTATTTACCGATTCGGTAATTGCCATTGATTCCTATGGGCCTGTAGGCCCATAGGAATCAATGGCAATTACCGAATCGGTAAATACCGATTCGGTAATTACCGAATCATACAGATTTCGTAAAAATTACCGATTTTTTTACCTACATCTGATTTACCGAATCTAGAATACCGAATCGGTAAAATTCGGTATTCTAGAGTCGGTAAATCAGATTTACCTACATCTGGGTCTAGATGGCTAAATAGCACACTCCATGTACTCCACATCAACACGTCCTGCATACAATATGTTCAACAGAAAAAAATAAAATCAGGTTCAAAGTATTTCAAATGTGTGCCCCATGATTGATCACGTTCCCAAAATCCACAATGCCCATGACACATAACTTCGATGACCACAAAGGTTTCAGGAAAAACGTACATTTTAACCTCGAGACAGGGTATTAATGTGCTGTTCAACAAATCTGCACGAGAATTTCCACAAAAAAGTACTTCCACTTTGGGATTTTCATGGTACGTTTTGGGCAGATCTATCAAGCAGTGGTCTAAATAGAGGCAGGTGTCTCAAAAGTGACATTTCCCATTTTAACTTCCATAGGAAACTTTGCTCCCCAATACAAGAAAAAACAGCGGAATGGAGTTACCCCAATTTGTCTTGTAAATAGAAATGTACTCACTGAATGGCCTGTTCTTGGTTTGATGTAAAACTGATCTGTAATGTTCAAGAAATTAGCATTTAAATTAGCTTTTAAAAATGTGTGGGTCATTTGGGTATGAAGAGGTACAGCTTTAGAGATAGCTGGACCGTTAATTACTGGATCCTCCACTTATTAAAAAATAAAGGCACAACATAGGATAAGTTGTGCATTGCAGATTTACAAATCAGACCGAGACTTTGATTGGCGGGCGTTCACAGAAAAAATTCTCTTGTGGCTAACATTGCACAAGACAATGCACCAAGCATCCTGTGGAAAAAAGGAAAAGAAAAAGGGGTATAAATTAGCAGAGCGATCCAGTTATGATTAGGCCCAAGATCCATAACTTGCACAACAGCCAAGCAAACGATAACTCTCACACCATTTTTTTCAGTGTAATGTATACTTATCTATCTCTATATATATATATTTATATATACATATATATTCATTGAAAAAAAACAAAGGTTAAGTATAAGTTATAGTAAGGAAAACGTTATACATTTTTTGTATGCAAAACCAACTTAAACTACACAAGCATTACAAATTCTACAGTTGCATTTATAATTTACAGTTATAATTTGTGCCCTGGTTGAAACCCCGGTCACACTACATGAACTATAACTTGCACCTTCCCAATGCACTTCTTATACCCTTTCAGATTAAATCACTTATAGCATGTTAAATAATAGCCTTTATAACAACCCTCATGACATCTTAAATAGCTTAATTTATGAGAACAGGATGTATGATAGCAAGGCGAGTTGTAGTTCATGTAGTGTGGGTACAGAGGAGTAAAGTAGAATACAATTTCAAAGAGTGGAGTGTTGTGTGTAGTCTCGTACAGTAGAGTGAAGGGGAGGGTCGGACAGTGTAATGTCATACAGCGGAGAGTGTTAAAATGTTGTAGAGTGGTATAAAGGGGAGGGACATACACTAGAGCAAAGTCTTCTAGAGTAGAATGGCGTAGAGTGAAGTGGCATGTGGTGGAGTCTAGTGTTGTAGAGTGGGGTAGAGTTTCGTTGAGTGAAGGGGCATACAGAGGCATAGAGTCTTAAAGAGGGGAGTGGTATTGAGTGAAGCTGTGTTTAGTGGAGTACAGCAGCATACAGTGGAGTGTTGTACAGTGGTGTAGAGTTGGGTAAAGTGTCATGGAGTGGAGCTGACTTCAGTGTGGTGTAGCATGGTGTCAGAAAATGTCATGGAGTAGCATACCGTGGAGTGAAATAGAGTGAATTATCATAGAGTGGAGTGGCGCATAGTGGCATCTCGTAGTGTACTGTGTAGTGTTGTTGAGTGGAGTAGAGTGGCATTGACTGGAGGGGTATACAGTGGCATAAGAGTGGAGTACCATTGAGTGCAGTGGCATGTCGTAAGAATACAGTGGAGTGTCATAAACCAGAATGTTGTGAAGTAGATTGGAGTGTCCTAGAGTGGATTAGGGTGAAGTAGAGAATTGTCCAGTGGAGTGTCGTAGTATAGAGTTGAGTAGAGTGTCATAGAGTGAGGTGATGTGTTATACAGTTGAGTGGCTTGTTACAGAGGGGAGGGGAGGGTAGTGGAGTGCCATGTTTTACAGTGTAGTGGAGGGGCATAGAGTGGAGTACTGTGTTGTTGCGCAGTGTTGCATTGAGTAGAGTGTTGTAGAATGGAGCGGCATACAGTGGAGTGTTGTATAGCGGGGTAAAGTGTGGCACAGTGGAGTAAAGTGGAAAGGCATATCTTGGAGTGGAGTAAAGTGTCAAAGTGGAGTGGCATTTTGTACAGTGGACTGGAGTGACATTTAATAGAGTGTCAGAAACTGTCATGGAGTGGCATAGAGTAGAGTGGAGTGGCATAGAGTAGAGTAGAATGGAGTGGAGTGGAGTGTTGTAGAGTGTCTTATAATGTAGAGGCATGGAGTTTAGTGCTGTGGAGTGGTGTGTCGTACAGCAAAGTGGAGTGGTATTCTGTAGAGGGTTGTCATAGAGTAGCTTCAGTTTCAGTTTATTTATGTCTTTATTTCGATTTACAAGAAAAATCATAAAAGACATCATACATCAATTAAATATGTAGCCCAGTTTAGTACCATGATGACTGTGTATGAGCGGCATTAAAACTGTTTATGTACCTCTTGTATTTAACAATGGAGTAGAGATACACACATTGTAGTTTAACCTCCAGTTTTCTAAAAAAAAACAGTACGAATAAATAACTAAAATCACAGAGAAGTTTTTGCATCCGTCATAAAAAGAGTAAGCAACAATAGAAAGGGTACATTTGGTTTACCATGGGCTATAACAAATTAAATACAAATAGCTGTAGCAACAGTGACGAAATTGTATATTAAAAAGTGAAAATTATGTTAGCCTTCCCTCAGGTTTTTTCCGTCGGATGGCCCACAACCAACTCAGAAATTTGGCCACTGCTATAATAATGGGGGCATCTGTATTGTTTTTTAAGATCTTGAGAGCCTCCATAGCTACTCTAATGCCCATGTTCTTACAGATCGGCTTCAACCACTTATACGTAGGTGACCTATAAGCTGGGTAAACAAAGAAAATGTGACTTAGTGACTCTACCTCGTCTGGAAAAAAGGGACATTTGTCATCATCAGTATGGGTGTACCAACGTTTAGTGAACACTTTGGTAGGGAGAGAACCCACCCTAAACTGGTGATACAGCTTTCTGTCATCTGGTCTTCTAATGATGTCCCAATGTAGTTAAAGATTAGGCTCGTGTTTGAGATCGATGAAAACCCGAGTCAGGGAGCAGCAATGACGTTGTTGAATGTGCTGCAGTCTGACCATACTCCAATAGGCTGCTTTCAGTTCTTTTATTGTGGGGCAAGCAGCAACTTGTGGATCCTCCCACAGCTTGCTCATCCCCATATTAATCAGTGTGTGCTTTAAATTCTTTATCCAGGGTATTTGAGTTGTGATACCCAACCCCCTAACTTCGGAAAAAGCTTTGGCATACACGGCAAGCTCCGGAGTGGTCCGGAGCCTTCTCCAGAAAGTTACTGGTCTGAACCGTGCCTGGTCCATAATTTTTTCGCATCCCATGTAGAGTGTTGTCATAGAGTAGCATGCTGTACAGTGTCTTACAGTGGAGAGGCAAAGATTGGAGTGAGGTACAGTGAAGTGGCGTACAGTGGAGTGGTGTAGCGTGGAGTGAGATAAAGTACGGTAGTATGGATTGGCATACAGTGGATTGTCATGGAGCAGTACCCAGTGGAGTGGCAGACTGTGAAGTGGCATAGAAAGGAGTTGGGTACAGTAGAATAACGTAGAGTTTGGTGGCATAGAGTGGAGTGGCGTAGAGTTTTGTGGCTTATAGTGGAGTGGAGTGGCGAATAGTGGAGTGGTGTAGAGTGGAATAGAGTGAAGTAGAGTGTTGTCCAGTGGAGTGTCTTTAGAATAGAGTGGAGGAGAGTGTTGTACAGTGGAGTGCTGTGTGACACAGGGGAGTGGCTTGTCAAAGAGGCATGTGGAGTGTCGTGTTGTACAGTGTATTTTTTATATATATAATGCTTATTGATTTTCAATTCAACACATTTGGGTAGCAAAGCAGTTTAAGGATATACATACATTGAAATATGCCATTTAGTACAGAATGCTAGAATGACACATCCATGAGTTATTTGCAGGTATTTGAAAACATATTATGGAACTGATGTGCCTGTATTACTCGGTTAGAACAATACAAAATAGAACCAACTTTATTAACAGTGAACATCCTAGAAATGTATAAGACAGACTCCCTTATGCATTTTACCATTACATGCTTGTTTCATTATGTTGCGGTATGCAGTGGTTCGTCTGATTAATGCGCTGTTGCATGCGTGGGGATAGGGGCTAAATCGCAACCTAGCAGTGCACAAGGGGAAATGTAAGCCCTGCGGACAGTTATTTCCATATAGGGACAAGGAGTGAGGGTGTGGGAGGATGGGGGTTGAGGTGACTAGTTGCGCTGGTCCGAATTGGTATTAGTTAAGAAGGGACAGTTCCTAGCGGGGCTTTGTCAGGGGGGGTCAGTGTTGTGAGGTGGAGTAAAATGTTCACGTTGTTGCAGATCCGATTCCACGTACGTTAAGTATTTTTGCCACTCAGGGGTCTCAGCCCCTATATTTTGTTTATGCGCGATATCCTGTAGCTGTGAGTGCTGTGCAATTAGTGCTGACTTATGTTCTGGGAGCCATGTACCTATACATGGAGGTTGGCTTGACTTCCACGTCATGGCCAGTCGACGTCTGGCCAGTCCGAGTGCCAAGTCCATAAATGTATTAATATTATTCCTCCCGGCAGTGCGCTTGGTAATTCCTAATAGGAAGTCTTGCCCTTGTGTTATCACTGATGTTTCGGTGGCTCCTGAAAGGAAGATTTTCACCTCGTTCCAATATATTGTTATATTCGGACAGTCCCACACCATGTGTATGAACATGGCTCCAGTGCTGCGGCAGCAGGGACAGATGTCACAGGAGCCCTTGTACATCCTAGCTATTTTGTGTGGAGTTGAGTAAGTGTGGTGTAGGTAGTTAAATTGTGTGAATTTGATTTGAGCATTTATTGATATTATTTTTGGGTGTGATAAACCCTGTGCCCATTGCTTATCTGTTAGTATGGTCTTGAGTGCAGTATCCCAATAATCCCTGAGGGTGGCATAAAGGACTAGCTATCCGGTTTGAGTGAGGTATATAGCATAGTAATTGCTCTCCTGCCTGTTCCATGTGTCAGGAGTGTTTGGAGTACGTCAGAGGTTTCTGGTTCGGCTTGTCCTAGTACCCCATCTCTGGGATATCCGGTGTGTTAGCGATGCGTATAATAGGAACGATCCAGAGGATATTCCGTAATCCTTTACTACTGTCTCAAATTCACAAAGTGTGGAGTCACTAATAGGCCCCCCCCGGTCGTATGTCCTGCCCCGCCGACGTCTCTTTGAATATTGGGTAGCACCCCTTTATGTAGGTCTGGGGCGTAGGGTGGGGGCAAGCGCGTGAACTGTACACTAATTGAGTTCAGCAGCTATGTGCAGTGGACATTAAGATGGTATCAGGGTGTTTTGGAATCATTGTGTTCAATCCTCCCTGCCACTCCAGTAATGTTGTTTGAGTCTTATGTGGTGACCACTGCCCCAATTCGGAAACATTACGATTCGCTAACCACCTCATCCGCCATTGCAGTTGTGTGGCCACATAATATTTCTCATAATTAGGAGACCCCATCCGTAAGGGGAGCATAGAGCTTTGTGAGGGCTACTCTGACTCTAGATCTACCCCAGATCAAGGAAGTTAGAATTTACTTCAATTCCCAAAACAATTTGTTTGGCAACGGGAATGGTATATTCGCAGAAAAATATAATAGCTGAGGTAATAATAGCATGTTAAATGTTGCTATTCGACCCTTAGGGGAAAGTGGCAATTCAGTCCAGAATGCCATGGCAGAGTGGGCCCTTGTGATTGCCTTCCCCAAATTGCCATCTATAACTTTCGCTTGTGAATGATATATTTGTACCCCTAGGTATTTAACTGAGTTGTATGTCTGGGTGAGAGGTGCTGGGTGTAAGGATCTTCTGTTGCTCTATAGATTGAGGGACCATCGGAACAAGTAGGGATTTCTCCCAATTTATTTTGAGGCCTGAAGCCCGCCTAAAAGATTCCAGCATTGCCATCAGATACTTTAACATTGTGTGGTGGTCCCGGATATAGATGTTCGAGGCATATGGGCTGCAGATGGTACATTTATGAATAGATCGCCATCTGGTGTTGGGCTCGGATGATTGCACTTGTTTTTCTTCTGGAGAAGTCTTTGTCGTCATCGATTACTCCTCCTCTAGGTGTTAGTGCGCATGGGCATCGGCTCCATCCTTAGATTGTTTTTTTCCGCCATCTGGTTCGGATGAGGATCGAAGCGCTCCGGATCGACTTCGATAAAGAAAGTTATATTCGGATATAGATTAATGCATCGTCTGCATACAATGATATCATGTGCCATTGGTTTTGAGCTTTGATGCCCCAGTCCATTACTCGAGTACACAGTGTGCAGGCCAGGGGTTCCATCGCCAGAGCAAAAATAATAGGGGAAAGGGGACGCCCCTGTCTGGTAATGCCCCTGATACTGAATGGGTCTGAGATATAACCGCCAGTTTTGACCCTGGCCTGTGATGCGCTATATAATAATCAAATCCATTTCAAGAATTTGGGACCTCTGCCATAACCTTGTTAGTACCATGTCCAGATACTCCCAACCTAGAGTGTTGAATCCCTTCTCTATATCTAAGGAGGCTATCCACGCTAGTTCTCCAGATGTACGTGCCCAATCCGGTAATCGGAAGAGGCATCGTAAATTTAGGCCAGTATTTCCACTGGGTAGGAATCAATTTTGATCCGGGTTCACCAGCAGTTGTGTGAACGCCGCCAGTCTTTTGGACAGATCCTTGCCCAGTATCTTGTAATTTGTACTCAGTAGTGAGAGTGGGCGATAAGAACCAATTTGTTGTGGGTCCCTGCCAGGTTTAGGAAGCACTACCAGTATGACCTCTTGCATCGAGGATGGTAATGTGCCCCTCTCATGTGCATCCAAATATACACAGTGAAGGCGTGCAGCTATTTGTGTACTTCAAGTGATGTAAAATTCCAGGGGCCAGCCATCTGCCTCTGGGGTTTTCCCTCTTGCCATTTGTTGTATATCCACTGTTATTTCATCGGTTGTGATGGGGGCTTCCAGGTTTTCATAATAATTGGGTGGGATTTGTGGGAGTGTAATCTGTTTTAAAAAATGCCAGCGTATCTGTCCCCGCTTGTGATGAGCCTGTACAATAGAGGGTTGCATAATACCTTTGAAAGGCTGAGTTGATCTCAGCTTGTGTGTTGACCAGGTGGCCTTCTGAATTATATATGTTGGTAATTGGTGTGTGGGTCATATCTGTCTTTAGTAACCAGGCCAGGGCCCTGCCAGGCTTGTCCCCCTCTGCATGTTTTTTGTCCAGTACCACTTATACTCTGGTGCACATAACTTGTCTCACGTCTCTTTGTGGGTTAACCGGGTTTGAGCTAGTCTTGATGCTACCTGTGGGTTCACGGGAAGTTGCTGTTCTTGATTCCAAATTTCGTCCTCCAGCCACTCTAATTCCTTTGTAAGCATCATGCGTGTCCCATATACCGCTTTTATCATGTGGCCTTGTAAGACCACCTTGAGGGCGTCCCATTCTATACCAGTGTTGGAGGCTGTGCCTTTCTTTGTCTGAGAAATAAGTTGTGACTGCTTGTGTGAGTTGAGTCGAACAGCGGTGCATCTTTGAACGCCTCCAATGGAAGGCTCCAAGTTGGAATGCTGGATCGGATAGGACCTCATGTCAAGCTTATTTGCAAAGGGTTATGGTCTGAAAGTGTGCCGGGGAGTTAGACGGCATGTGATATCATTGGTAGGGCTTCTGATGAGCAATATATCAGATCTATTCTACCATGAAGGCGTGGAGACTAGAATAATAAGAATATTCGCTGAGTGAAGGGTTTAATTCCTGCCATGCATCGTATAAGCATGCTCGGTGGACCAGGTCTGTAAGTGGTGTGGGAGGGCAATAGTTTGGGCGCCCTGTACTGGTGGACAAGAGCGCCGCCTTTGTGTCTGCCATGGACCCCACGATGTGCAGGACGAATGCCTAGTATTAGCCAGGCCATTTTGCTCCATCCAGCCCCATGCGGCTTCAGGTGTAGTGCAATAGGTGGTCTTGTCATTGTGCTGAATCGGCAGTGTGGCCGAGAATTGCAGTGCATATTTTATATTGTGTTCACGTAGGCTTTTCTTTATTGCGAGGAAGGAGGATCCATGTTGTTGTACCACCAGGGTATAGTCCGGGTAAAAATGGATCGTGGCGTTTTCGATTGTCCACGGGCCGCGTGCTCTCGTGACCTGTAGAATATGGTCTCAGTCACAGTAATTGAAGAGACGAACTACCTCCGGATGTGGTGGGGCCCGTGGACAAGGCGGACCTCCAGGTACCCTGTGGGGTCTTTCCACTGAGAAAATTTACAGTGCTGGCCTTGTAGAATTGTGTCTGTAAACCACGGTTCCAAGTATAATTCCATGCTCTGGCCTTCCGCTCGTTCTGGGAGACCCACTATACTGACGCTTTTTCTACGCGATCTGCCCTCCTGGTCCTCCACCCTGTCATGTAAGTAACCCACCTCTTTTTGCAACAACTCAATCTGTTCCTCCATCTCCTTTACCATGGGTCTCAGAGACGCCAGAGTTGATTCGGAATTTTCTACCCGTTCATTTAGGCATTTTTGATCTTCTCGCAGGAGGCCCATCTCTTTAAAGTGTGAGTCAATTTTGGGGTCTAAGGAATATTTGATGTCCAAGTCAAGTTAGTCAATCGCCCCTATGGACAATCTCTTAGTGGTCACGACCCTGTCCAACAGAGATCTAGACAATTATTTCAATTCGGGATCCAGGCCCATCCCAGCCTGTCATCAGTACTCAAAGGATATGGACAGCCTCCTTACCACAGGCTCCGGGCCCGCCGCAGCATCCCTACAATCATATTATTGCTGGCTAGCTCCACTTACGCAGTACCCTGGAGTACCCCAGCTTAGCAACAATTTTCAGGGTTCTGAATGGTCCCAGCAGTAGTTAGCCTAGGACCACGGTGTGTCCTCGGCGCTCTGGGGCCCGCATCGACCCAGCCTCTCAAGGCCCAGGTCTGCCGTTCTGCAATGTCAGTCCTTGGGCCCCACAAAACCGGGGTTGGGGGGTGTTCCAAGACGGGACCAATGCCAGCAGGGTCCGGGCTGCTCCTCTCAGTTGGAGCCCGTGTATGCCGCAGCACCTCAACAGGTCTATGGGGGCCTTAGCCGTTTCCTCCACACTGGGCCTGGGTCCACCCCGCTGCGCCGCCGGGTCTTAGTTGTTAAAGCCGGGTCCCCTGAGGCAAGGCCCAATACCTCCACAGCTCGCTCCCAGGGCTCTGGTGTCCTGCAGATCTGTTTACTCTGGAAGCAGTCCTGTGGCCTCTCACTTGGGGGTCCACTGGCACCGAGCCGCCCCCTCTGTGTCTGCTTCAGTAGTATCAGTAGTTTTCACCCAGTTGGGCCGCCGGTACCTCAGCGTCGTCGGTAGCTGTGAACCCAAGTATGTCGCTCCTTATTCGGTGTCCTGGGTGTCTGGGTCAATGTGCAACTCAGATTCAGGTGTCTCCAGCTTCCGCGGGCAGGCCCTGCCAGAGAGTCCTGGATCAGCCGCGTGTGTCTGTTCCGCTCGTCCTCACCCATGGTGGCTGCGGCTTTTCCACCCCAGCCGGGCTGCCAGTAACACAGCGCTCGCGGCCCGCGTGGAATCGGGCCCTAGATTGCCTATATATTCAGGATTGTACGGCAGGCCGAGACGGAGCAGATTAGCACGCATCTGCTCCCGTCGCCATCTTGGCCACGCCCGTGCTCTACAGTGTGTGTAGTTTATGGGCACAGAGTAGAGTACAGTGTCATAAAGTTTAGCACAGTGTTGTACAGTGGATTTGCATAGTGTTCTAGAGTGGAGTGGCATACAGTGGGGAAAAGTGTGTTACTGTGGAATAGAGTGTAGTTGGGAAGAGTGGAGTGGCAAAGGATAAAGCGTAGTACAGTGTCAGAGTAGAGAGCCATATCTAAGAGTGTCAAAGTGTCGTGAAGTGGCATTACGTGGAGTCGAGTTTTGTGGATTGGCATAGAGTGGGGTGGCATGTAGTAGAGTTGTGTGGCGTGTCATAAACTAGAGCGAAATCACGTGTTACAGAGTGGCGTGTCATACAGTGTCTTACAGTGGAGAGGCGTAAAGTTCAGTGGCGTGGTATGTCATACAGTAAAGTGGAGTGGTGTGCTGTAGAGTAGAGTGTTGTGTAATAGAGCAGCATGCTGTACAGTGTCTTACAGGGAGGGACATGGAGTGGAGTCAGGTACAGTGTAGTGGCGTATATTGGAGTGGTGTAGAGTGAAGTGTGGTTCAGTGGATTGGCATAAAGTGGATTCTCAAGCAGTGGCGCACAGTAAAATAGCGTACCGTGGAGTGGTGTAGCGTGGAATGCATACAGGGAAGAGGCATAGGGTGGAGTGAGGTACAGTGTAGTGGCGTTACAGTGGAATAGTGGAGTGGTGTAGAGTGGAATAGGAGAGAGAAGAGTGGCATAGAATGGAGTATTGTAGAATGGAGTGACGTGCAGTGGTATAGCCCAGAGTGGAGTGGCAGAGGGTGGAGTGGCGTAGAGTGGAATGGCATACAGTGGAGTGGTATACCGTGGAGTAATGTAGAGTGGAATAGCATTGAGTGTAGTGCTGTACAAAGGAGTTGCGTAAGTGGTATTGCAGAGAGTGGAGAGGCATAGAATGGGGTGGCATACAGTAATGCTTATAACGGAGGGGGTAGAGTGGGGTGGCGTATAGTGGATTACCATAGAGTGGAGTGGCATAGATTTGAATAGCGTACTGTGGTGTTAAAATTGCATACTGAGTGTTTTTAAATGTTTTAATGCTCTGAATTTGTTTAATATGTATGAATTAGTGAGTTTACAGAAAGCTAAAAAGCAAAGGTGAGCTGGTGTACTTCCACATGCAAGAACGGGTCACTGAACGAACGCCATCTGTTAGTTGTCTAGTTGACCAGAATAGGAGGAAACTCCTCACTACTTAGGGCCGATGCAAGCATGGACGTGCAGCATGCACAACAGGCATGCCGGCGCCGCGCCAAAGGCAAGCCTGGCCCCGCACACCGCCAGCCATGCAGCCAGATCGGCAACAACTCTTCAGATGCCGGGCCTCCTGCGGTGTACCAGAGAACTGCTGCTAGCATTAGGTAAGCCGGTGGCAACCACCACCAACCCCATCAGGGCCAGTAATCTGACTTCCCTTAATAAGGAAAGGAATATCAACAATCTTAAATGCAGTCTATTAAATGTTAGGTCATTGGTGAAACATCATACTCAAATTTTACTCTCCCTGCAATCAAACGACATGGATGCCTTATTCTTGATGGAAACATGGACCTCGCCAGACCTGGGGGTTGAGGTGGGACTAGCCTGTCCACTTGCAATACGGTTTTTCACAAGCCATGGGTCCTGAAAAAGGTGGGTGGAGTGGATTGATTTATAAAGAAAACTGGGACTTTGACATTGATGGAAGATTGGGTCCAGAACTACTGGCTTTCTCGTTAAAGGATAGCAAGGGCCAACTACTTACAGGTATTTTGTGCTACAGCCCTCCAGGTCTAGCCAGCCCCTACTTACAGTCTATGAACAATTTATTTAGCAATATGACACTGACACACTCATTATCCTTGGGGATTTCTATCTCTGGTCTACTGGAGACCCGGGCCCAGCTCTAAAAGACCTCCTTCGATCATATGAGAACCTAGGATTGCAACAATTAGTGGCAGAACCGATGCATCAGGGTGGACATACATTAGACTTAATCTTCTCCACCATAAATCTTCTAGTTAAAGAGAGCATTCTCCCTTTATGTTGGACAGATCATTATCTGGTCAACTTTTCCATACCCAACCTAAGATCGGCCCTGCAGAAAACAGCCACTAAGACCAGACGCTATGGTAGAGAATGGAACCAACACCTTAATGAAGCTAAGGAAATACTCCTGTTCAACACCACACTCCCATTTTGATGCAAATAAATCGGTGGAACAGAACTATCTAGAATGTGGTAATCAGATCAGAACCACCCTTGACTTGGTCGTCCCAATTAAAGAATTAAAGAATTTACAAAGACCATCAGGCCCTTGGTGTAGCGTAGAGCTAAAAGAACTGAAAATGTGCTGTAAACAAGCTGAGAGGAACTGGAGAAAACTATCTGTGAAAGATGATAAAATAGCTTTAAAAGAGGCCATGCATAAACTTAAGATAGTGTTTACGATTTCCATAGCCAAAGCCAAATACTACTCTAACGCTATCTTGGCTGCAGCCAACAGAGCTAGAAGTGTATTCAAAATAACGCAAGAACTATCTAAACAAGTATGCTTAAATAACTAGGTTCCTGCCTCACAAGGTCTTTGTAATAGACTGGGAATGTTTTTTGAGGGGACAACCAGTAAAATCATAGATGGACTAGAGGCTACTTCAGCAACTCAATTGATCCAGGCACAATCTCCCCCATGCTTTCTTGTATGACACCGCTCAAGAGAGTCGGGTGAAGATCTTAGAACAGTTTGAGACTCTAACAGAGGAAGACTTCAACAAATTGGCACTGAACAGCTCTGCTGGTTCCCCGCAGGACCTTATACCACAGCTATGGCTGATTTGTTGCCAATTCTTGGTGCCATCGCCTTAGAAGAAGGCCATAGTCACACCCTTTAAAAAAGGCCAGCCCTAGATACCGTCTCCAAATAACTATAGCCCAATATCTCTCCTACAAAACACTATCTCGCGTCCTAGAAACCAAAAATTTATAAAAAGATGAGCAATTTGGTTTCCCGCAAGGGCACAGAACCGAAAGCGCCCTACTAACAGTCATGGATAAACTTAAAATGTGAGCAGACAAAGGCCACACAGTCATACTGATTCTACTGAATCTGTCTGCCACGTTCGATTCGGTCTGTATTCTCCTGGATAGGCTATCCTCAATCGGATTGGGGGGCTTGGTACCAAAGTGGTAAAGAGGCTGCAATCATAACTGTCTAATAGACAGCAGGTATTAGGCCTTCCCTCTTTGAATATAGGGACATTAAACATGGCGTCCAACCGGGGTCCGCAATTAGTCCCACACTATTTAACATATACATGAGCCTAATTTGTAAGTCATACAAAATCAACTTAGTTAATTATGCAGATGATACCCCACTAATCCTGTCTTTAGAAAGAGATCACTCACTGCTACTATATACTTTCCACGAATGTATGCAAAGAACGGCAGCATGGCTCAAGTCCAATACATTACAGTTTAATGGTAACAAGACAGAGATTCTATGCGTTCGGAACCTGGGTGTAATTTGCGATGAGAAGCTCATATTGGAAAGCATCTAGAACAGGGTTCTCCAAACCGGTCCTGGAGGGCCGGATCCATGCCAGATTTTTTGCATATCCCCATTTAGATACAAGTAGTTATTTAAAAATCTGGCATGGATCCGGCCCTCCAGGACCGGTTTGGAGAACCCTGATCTAGAATCTGCTTCTCCCTCATCAGGCATTGCCCAAGATGCTCCCAATACTCCCTACCTCATCCAGAGCACTAGTGGTTTGAAGTGTAATTTTGAATCTGCTGGATTATTGCAACGCATTGCTACTGGGAGCTCCGAACTACCTAATTAAGAGACTACAGAGAGTTCAAACTGTGGCAGCTAAGCTGGCCCTAAATAGACAATGCAGGTATTCAGTCTCTGAACGAACTTCACTGGCTCGCACTGGTACAGAGAATATGGTTTAAATCACTCTGTATTGTTTTTAAGGCCCTCCATGGCCTTGGACCAGCTCTTCTACAAAATAGACTTAACTGGCATGCTCCCAAAAGTAATCTATGTTCCTCCTCAGCCAATTTGGCCAGCATGTCCAGGTTTAATAAAACTAGATTTCGAGGAAGAGCATTCATGATCGAGGCAGCTCGATTATGGAATGAACTCTCAATACCCCTGAGACAGTTAGGTGAGCTACTTCATTTTAGGAAAAAATTAAAAACATGGCTCTACCCAAAAGAGTAGAGCATGATTATAACAATACACTGGCCATGTAGCTGCGGATCACTGTCACACTTTCTTTCCGGCACTATCTGCTAGTAGTTACGTAATACAGTGCCAAGATACCCATGGGGTGACAGTGTGCTTTATAAATGACCCAAATAAATAAATAATAAATAACTAAAGTTCTAAGTCTAAAAATAATTTGTTATATATTGTGTCAATGAATATTGCAGTAACTTTCCTGTATACTGCGGTACATGCAGATGGCAGGACAGTATATGATTGGCTAATGGCTCTTCAAAAACCAGCTATGTTATTTGTTATTTTCAGCACCGTTTGACTACTTTCTGTTTAGGGTCTTAGATCTAGATAAGTAGTTGTTCTTAGGTCGAGCCTGGGCAGCGCATACACTGGTCTAAGAGGCATGCTGTATTTGAGTATGGACTTGAAGCTCCTCCCTCTCTCCACCCATATTTTTCTCTGGCTTGAATCCTTGTCCTTTGTAAATGCTGGCTTCTGATTCGTTAATCGGCTTGTTAGTCCCTCTTTAGTACTGCCTTGTCTTAATTTGTAACCTCCCATTAGGACTACCCCTTTTACTTCTGTTGTTACAGTTTGTCTTTTTTAGTATGTAAGCACTATTTTCTTTAATGCGTTTCTCCTTCTGCAGGCATGACATACTTTCCTTTAACTTTCAGCGCGCCATGTGCGCTCTCACTTTCCAAGCAGCTCGTCCCTTTCCAAGCAGCCCATGGAGGTGGAGGTCTCGCATTTTTCAAGAGTTTGAGCTATTTGCATTGTAAATCATGTTGCCTCTTATTTATGTGTTAATTATCAAAACCGATAAATAAAAGGCATTGTCATTTATAATGCCAATAGCTTAAAGTCTTGCAAATGCGAGACCTATTGCATTGCAAATGCTTGTTATTTTTAGTCCCGATAAGTAGTGAAATGTATTTATATTTTACAGAGAACCACGCTAGTTACCGGAAAAATGAAAGAAAAAATAGGAAAAATGAAAAAAACACCGTAGTACACTATATTAGTGAGCTATAGTGTATTACAGTGTATTTAGAATGTTCTAAAAAATGTAGGTATTTTTATTTAAGCACCACAGTACTTCCAAGATAGCACCGGGGTGCTCCATGGCAGGGGTGGAAAATTGTTTCCTCAGACGTCTTCTTGCTCTCCCGCAAGGCACACCACTCCTCCCCCTAAGACTTGACCTGGGCCTCCCGTCAATCGCAGAGGACTTGCGGTCGAAACCGGTGAAGTACTGGCATCGGTTATGGTCCACTGAGGAGCTCCATCACTATAGGCAGGACCTTATACATGTCTTGAGGCTGGATGTTAATGGTAAGATCCCTTGGCTGGCACTTATCAAATCGGAATGTTCCAGCTTGAACTTGCCAGACCTATGGGATGACCCAGCTCAGGGATGTAGAAGGACTTCGCGCAAAACCCTGGCACAGCTCTATAAGAACAAAACCCTTGCTGATATGGACAGTGCATATGACAGTGGCACCCTGACGGGACGTTTTATTGTATCCAAAAATTCTTATGTTTTTGAACCCTTTATGGATTTTATTTACCCTCTTCTGGCGAGGAAATTGTTCCTGCAATGGAGGTTTGGCACGCTCCCTACTAAAGTTTTTACCCATAAGTGGTCGCTAGGGGGCGACAAGCTTTGCCCATGCTGTAAAGTCAAGGAAGAAGATGACTTGCACATAATGTTCTGTTGCCATGTTTACTGGAGCCCGAGGAGGCGCTGGCTAGCCCCTCTATGTCGGAATCTGGGCTTCAGTAACTATTTACAAGCCTACAGGGTGCTGAAAACTAATACCCTGGGCCACATTGTGTTTGCGGTTTCCAAATTCTTAATGGCAGCATGGATAATAAGGAAGAAAATGTCTGGTTAATCTATTTTACCATGCTTTTCTAAACACTGCAGGTCCAGTTGGTTTTTATTGTATATATTGTCTTTTATCTGTATGTATTTTTATTGCTTCTTTTATGGCCTATGTGGCCGAAATAAAGAATTTTTGGATTGGATTGGAAATATTTTTCAAATATATAGAAACTTATAAATCATTTTTCCTACCCATTATGACTTTTATAAAGTAGTGATAGGTAGTGAAAACTTTAAAACCAAATACCTACCTAAATCTAAAGCCCTAACCCAGGACAGAGCCAAAGTGTACTTAAAACAACATGGCTGCTCTTAACTTTTGTAATGGCAGTCATTAGCCAATCACATAATGCCTTATCATCGGCATTTGTTGTATTTTTGTTGCAAAGGTTTGTGAAACTATAGCAGCCATAGATCTCACTAAGTTAAAATGATTCATAGCTTTAAAAATTGCGTACCCTTCATATTTGTTACCAAAAAAAGTAATCTGCACACCATAATCTCTAATCCGACTGGCAGTCGGATTATAGACAGGGCTTGGTCGCCCCACTCACTGCTGCCGCTCCTGCCTGCCTTTGCCGCCTCCTGCCTGCAGATTCCTTCGCTCGCTGCCCGCTGCTCCTGGGAATTTCCCGCTGCTCCTGGGAATTTCCCGCTGCCCGCTGCTTCTTGGAATTTCCCGCCGCTGCCTCCCTGCGGCCCCGCCCCCGGTGATTCCATTCGCCGCCCCGCTCCCGCCACCCAGCTGCTCCTCCCTCCCGGCTCCTTACTTATGACGCCCCCAGAGCGACAGCGCAGCGGACGCGCGCAGCGGGAGCGCCGATTGAGCGCCGATTGAGCGCCGAAGGAGCGCCAAAGGTAAGCCCGTCTGCGCCCGTCCGCGCCTGGCCCGCGCCCAGCGCCAGGACCCCTGGCCCTCCCCGCCAAGGCAAGACGATCCGACTGACCTACGACGCCGCCACTCTCAACGCACTCAATGCCGGCCGGACCCACGCCTGCTGCCGAGCCACCCCGAGACGCACCCACGGACCCTTCACCTGCTGCACCTGCAAGTTCACCTGCCTCCGAACCTGCCCCGCACCCGCCAAGACAAACACCAGCAGCAACCACCTCAAGTGCATCCTGATCAACACCCGCTCCGTCCACAGACACGCCGTGGAACTCTGGAACCTCCTCGACGCTACATCACCGGACGTCGCCTTCCTCACGGAAACCTGGATGAACGCCTCCTCTGCACCCGACATCGCCATCGCCATCCCGGACGGGTACAAGATCATCAGGAGGGACCGCATCAACCAGACCGGAGGTGGCATCGCCATCGTCCACAGGAACACCATCCGCATCACGACCCGACGCCAACGACTCCTTCGCCGCAGCCGAACATCTCCACTTCCAGATTCACACTGACCCTAAGACGACCCTCAGAGGCACCCTCGTCTACAGACCCCCGGGACCACGCACACAATTCAGCGAAGACATCACAGACTTCATCAGCCCGCACGCCCTCCCCTCCACTGACTGCATTCTCCTCGGGGACCTCAACTTCCAACTGGAGAACAACAAGGACCGCAACACCACCGCCCTGCTGGAAAACCTCGCCAACCTCGGACTCAAGCAACTGGTCAACACCCCCACCCACTACGCCGGCCACACGCCTGATCCCGTCTTCTCTTCCAGCAAGTACATCACCTTCAGCCACGCCACCGGACTCCACTGGACCGACCACAGCTGCGTCCACTTCAGCTTCAAAAGATCCACAACCCACCACCACCCGCAACAGGTACCTCACAGGAATTGGAGCAAGATCACCGCAGACCAGCTCACCACCTCCCTCAGCCAGAGCCCACCCGCCAACACAACGGACCCCAACGAAGCAGCCCGCAACTTCACACAGTGGCTGACCGCCTGCGCCGACGACCTCGCGCCACTAAAGAACCCTCCCAGCAGACCCAGAAGCAAGAAGGCATCCTGGTTCACCGACGACCTCAAGGACTCCAAGAAGACCTGCCGCACACTCGAGAAAGCCTGGCTCCTCGACCGGACCATCGACAACATGACCGCCCTCAAACACGCTACCCGCAAGCACCACCAGCTCATCCGCACCACCAAGAAGAAATCCCTGAAGGAACGACTGGACAACAACGCCCAAGACAGCAAAGAGCTCTTCACTATCGTCAAGGAGTTCTCCAACCCCAGCACCGGCACCAACGACATCACTCCGTCACAAGACCTCTGCGACTCCCTCGCCTCGTTCTTCCACCGCAAGATCGCCGACATCCACAACAGCTTCGGCGCCCCACCCACGCACCCAACCGTCGAACCAACGCCCCCCACCGCCACCCTTCGCACCTGGACCACGGTGACCACCAAAGACACAGCCTGCACGATGAACACCATCCACTCCGGATCACCGACCGACCCCTGCCCACACCACGTCTTCAACAAGGCCGACTCCACCATCGCACCCCAACTCCGGAACATCATCAACGCCTCCTTCAACACCGCCACCTTCCCGGAGAGCTGGAAGCACGCAGAGATCAGCGCCCTCCTGAAGAAACCTACAGCGGACCCCACCGATCTCAAAAACTTCCGCCCCATCTCGCTCCTCCCTTTTCCTGCTAAAGTCATCGAGAAGATCGTCAACAGACAGCTGACCGCCTTACTCGAGACGAACGGATCCCTCGACCCCTCGCAGTCCGGCTTCAGAGCCAACCACAGCACCGAGACCGCCCTCATCGCAGCCACCGACGACATCCGGACCCTGCTCGACAAGGGGGAAACAGTGGCCCTCATCCTCCTGGACCTCTCCGCTGCGTTCGACACGGTCTGCCACCGCACCCTAGTCCAGCGCCTCAGCAACATCGGTATCCAAGAGAAGGCACTGGAGTGGATCATCTCGTTCCTCGCCGGAAGAACACAAAGAGTCCGCCTCCCCCCGTTTCGCTCCGAGGCCACCGAAGTCATCTGCGGCGTCCCGCAAGGATCTTCACTCAGCCCCACCCTCTTCAACATCTACATGAAACCTCTCGCAGCCATCGCACGCCAGCACAACCTCAACATCATCTCTTACGCCGACGACACCCAGCTGATCCTCTCCCTCACCAGAGACCCCGACACCGCCAGAACCTGCCTACACGAAGGGATGAAAGACGTCGCCGAGTGGATGAAGGACAGCCGTCTTAAACTGAACTCGGACAAGACGGAAGTCCTCATCCTGGGATCTTCGCCCTCCGCCTGGAACGACTCCTGGTGGCCCCCAGCCCTTGGCACCACACCCAAGCCAACCGACCACGCACGCAACCTGGGCTTCATCCTGGACCCCTCCCTCTCGATGACCAGACAAGTCAACGCCGTCTCCTCATCGTGCTTCAACACCCTGCGTATGCTTCGCAAGATCTTCCGCTGGATCCAGACCGAGACCAGGAAGACTGTCACCCAGGCACTTGTCACCAGCCGACTGGACTACGGAAACGCCCTCTACGCCGGAACCACAGCCAAGCTACAGAAAAGACTCCAGCGCATCCAGAACGCCTCCGCCCGACTCATCCTGGATGTCCCCCGACGCAGCTACATCTCCAGCCACCTGAGGAACCTGCACTGGCTCCCCGTCCACAAGAGGATCACGTTCCGGCTCCTCACCCACGCACACAAGTCTCTCCACGACCTGGGCCCCAAGTACCTCAATGACCGCCTGACCTTCTACACGCCCACCCGCCAGCTACGGTCCACCAGCCTCGCCCTCGCAGCCGTACCACGCATCCGAAGAGCCACCGCCGGAGGAAGATCCTTCTCTTACCTGGCTGCCAAGACTTGGAACTCCCTCCCCATCCACCTTCGGCTGACCCAGGACCATCTCGCCTTCAGGAAACAACTCAAGACCTGGCTGTTCGAGCAGTAGCATACCCCTCCCCCCAAGCGCCTTGAGACCCTCCCGGGTGAGTAGTGCGCTATACAAGTGGCATGATTGATTGATTGATTGAGTTTGCCTGCTACGCATGTGTGCAAAGTCTATGGAAAATTAATTGAGAGAAAAATGCATTTGGAACACCCCTTTTCTCTTTGTACCCCCTTGATCAATCACCCTGAAACATTGCATTATCTGCCAGTGTAGAAAAAGTGATAGGTCTGCAAAGTTTTGTGGAGATTCGTCAAATGGGCACAAAGGTATTAACATTCAAAATATATATATATATCAGAATCAGAACTATAATCTTCTGATCAAAAAGTTGAAAACAAATGAAAACCTAGTCGTAAAACAAGCCGACAAGGGAGGCAACATTGTGCTATGGGCACGTGACAAGTATATAGCAGAAGCGGAAAAACAACTCGGTGACATTGCCTGTTATCGAAAAACCAACATTATATCTATCAAAACAGCTTGGAATGAGCTTAACGCTAAACTCATGGGGTGGCGTAGCTGTGGTTTGATCTCTATGGATGAATTCAAATTCATCAAAAAGGAATTCCCTGTAATTCCCGTTTTCTATCTTTTGCCAAAGATCCATAAGGACCCACTGTCTCCACCAGGGAGACCGATAATATCGGCGATTGATAGTGCAACGGAAAACCTATCCAGATACATAGACTTTTTCTTACAAGAATGGGTTAAAGGACTGAACTCGTACATACGAGACACAACTGACTTCTTGTGTAAACTATCTAAGCAGACTTGGTCTGAAGACTATTTACTTATGACATTGGATATTTGTTCCCTGTATACGTCTATAAGGCACATAGATGGACTGAAGGCAACACAATTCTTTTTGGATAAACGTCCCATACACAATGTACAGCATAACAAAATGCTTATGGGAATGCTTAATATATGCCTACAACAGAACTTCTTTACGTTTGGAGGTCAAGCCTATCAACAATTGAGAGGGGTGGCCATGGGGTCTTGCTTCTCCCCCAGCTTTGCGTGCTTGCACATGGGGCTGTGGGAGGAGCAGACCCTGATGGGACAGCACAGAACAGCAATGGAACAACATGCCATTTTGTACCTCAGATACATTGATGATCTGTTCTTTATCTGGAGGGGTTCGAAAGAGAGTGCCATTGATTTTGTTGATAGGCTGAATGTTAACAATTTGAATCTTCAATTTACCTCAACGATTAGTGAACTTTCTGTTAATTTTCTGGATGTAGAAGTCTATATTAAGAACAACAGAATAGAAACGAAGTTGCACAGGAAAGTTACCGCTGGCAACACGGTACTACATGCCTCCAGTAACCATCCTCGCCATTTAATTCGCAGCATCCCCTATGGGGAGATGTTGCGAATAAAACGGATATGCAGTACTGAGGAGGAATGCAAAATTGCTCAACTTCAGTGCAGAATGCGTTTCTTGGAAAGAGGCTACAGCCATAAAATGTTAGATGAAGCAATGACAAAAACAATGAAATTTAAAAAGGAACAACTAATAGAACCCCACACAATCTCTACCACTGTTATTGAAACCATGACCTTACCAACAGAGAAAATACAGTGTAGAGCCATTGTCACATATAGTCAGCAACATGCTGAGATTCGCAGGATCTTTTCAAGAAACTGGAATCTCGTACAAGGAGATCAAGTGATAGGTGATCTAATATGTAATAAACCAGAGATCACATTCAGAAAATCATCTTCCTTGAGTAATGCCATTGTAAGTAATACCTTAGAACTCCCAAAGAAGTGGTGGGAACGAATTACAGGTTTCAAGAAATGTCAAGTCTGTAAGGCCTGTAAACATGCTATCAACAAAACCCACTACACAAGTCCTTTCCATGAGAAACCAATTGCCGTCAGACAAAAGCTAGGTTGTAAGACAGAATATGTGGTATACGTTTTGGTATGCCCATGTGATCTTCTGTATATAGGCAGTACACGTCTTCCAGCACATAAACGCATCCTGCAGCATCTAAGGGCTATTTCTGGAAAGGATCCAGCCTATCCAGTGGCAAGACACTTCGAAAAATGCCACCAGAGCAACCCAGAATTATTAAAGTACTATCTGGTTGACTCTGTTTTACCTTTGAGGAGGGGGGGAGATAGAGACAGTAAGTTACGTCTACTAGAAACCCGATACATCCTCGAATGTAACAGTAAACAGCCTGGTGGGCTTAACAGTACGGAGGATCTATACACCTGTTTATAATCTGAAATATTATCTCATGATGGCTTTCACTGGTACCTATACGTTTAATGTAATACTGTAAAATCTCTAAACATATTTGGCAGCCTGTACATTTTAAATTTTTTATAAGAATTTCATATTTTGAATCTTATTTGCACATTCACTTGAAATGGAACCTTTATAAACGACCCTCAAGGAAGTAACTAGCTGTAATACATACATCACGATATTGGATGGTTCCCCCATATTAACTTGAAAACCCACTTGGGTAATACTTGTTTTATACCAGCATAAATCACGTTATCCCCAAATCATTTTGATATCATTGCAGGAACTGTGATAATCGTTTCCAAAATAATAGCACGAATTTGGAACATGTGAGATGTAAATAATAGGTGTTTTTTTAATATATTTATTGTACATTATGTAAATATATGAATTTAGAGAAACCCTATATATTTGTATACAAATGTAATCTTAGATTTATGTGTATATGTATATTTATATATTTTTCTAAAAGGATTGTTTTTTAGAAATTTTTCCAGTTCTGTAAATTTTGAATTCAATCTCTTTCTCTTTTTTTACAAAAAGCATTGAAATGATCAAATTCTTATGGAGATTCTAATTAGTGTGAAATGGTGATTTTGCTTCTATTTGGGGATGTGATTATGGGACTTAGAAGGGCACTATGCCCGGTATAAAAATGTGATGTATATCCCTTTAAAATCTGAATGGGATTGTTGACTAACCATGTGATCAACTAAGCTATTTAAGTTACTTCCTTTCTTCTTACCGTGACATGTGATCAAGCCTCGGCTGAGGTGAAACGCGTCATGGCGACCGGTGGGCTGTTAATTCATCACGAATAAAACTCACTGACAACAGAGCACGGAGTTTGTGGCTTTACTCTAAATCCGTTTTACTACGTGGCGTGGTGTGGCTACACTGTGCCTTGTTGTTCCGGACTCAACGCAATATATATATATATATATATATATATATATATATATATATATATATATATATATATATATTCACTGAAAAAAACAAAGGTCACTGGGATGTTATAGTTAGGCTCAGGTTTCACTCATACAAAACCACTGAAATTTAGCAGTTCTAGTTACCTGAGGTAACTGTTAGTCCCGCCCGCAATGCACTGCTTATGACCTCACATATTCCATTGCATTTCCTAACTAAAGTGTTGAGATTTGATTATAAGGAAATAAGGGGACATTTTCGCGTGTAATAATAAAACAAGCATTTGCAATGCAATAGGTCTCGCATTTGTGAGAGTTGGAGATATTTTTAATTGTAAATGACATTGCCTTTTATTTATGTTTTGTTTTTTGAAACATAAATAAAAGCCATTGTCATTTACAATGCCAATAGGTCAAACTTGCGTAAATGCGAGACCTATTGCATTGCAAAGGCTTGTTGTTACTGAAAAGCCCTTTCCACAGCACATACTGGCTCTTCAAATGTTACTCACAAAAACAAACAAGTACCGGTAAAGCACGAGATGGCTTTGTGTTACCAAAAGCACAATGCTCCAGCACTGGAATTATAATCAACATAGTGGCAGAACTTAAATCCCAATGGCAGGAGTCAAGAGGCCTCACAAGGAACATATTAACCTGTAATAATGTGCTAGAATCTGTTGGAGGAATATGGTTAAAGCAAGTCAAAGGGAATCCCTGGAGTGAGCTCGTTTGCTCAATGTGTATGTACCATTGGAGTTACACTAGAGCGTTAAGACTACCCACTATACTCTGCTGTGCTATAGTGTCCAGTCAGGTAATAATTTCCACAGAAAAATAAAATTTGTTAACAATCTATTTAATAAAGGATTTTTCATACAACAATAAAAAAGACACAATGTTTAAAATTCCAAAGAAATATTCTTTGAAAAGTAAAAAGACATACAATCAATATCTCATGTGTACAATAATTAAAAAATTCAGAACAAAAGAGTACATATATTACATATTTGCAGTTCATAGACAATAAGAAATTTCACAAAAACACACTATAAAGTAATGAACCCCTGTTGTAACTGTGGCCCCTTGTATATTTTCGCCACTATAGATTCCTCGATCCAACAGCCTAAGATTACTCTCACTGTACTATACAACTGTGACAAAAATACATGTACATCCAGTTTGTACTAGGCTTCCCTTGGATTCTTTGGCTTAAAAAAATGCGTCGACGCGTTTCGGTGCAATTCATCTGATTTTGTGGCACCTTCCTCAGGACTTCTTGATAGGGGTTTCCTGTGTCTAGAAGATTTCAAATTTTGGTTTCTCTTTACATGAAGGGTATTCTCCCCATCGGTAGATATGATAGGGGATCCAGGAGGGGCCTCTGCGGCGTGTTATTTACAATCCCCACTGTCTTGCTGGCATAGCCTTTACATCAGGGGTATATTCCCTATTGAAAAGGATCCAATCAAAGCCAGTACGGCGTGTCCTTTGATGTCTGCAGTCTCTATGGTTAAAGACCAGTGTGCACACTGATGAGAGGCATGTGAGTCCAGGACAGTGTCTCCTATGAATGAGCAGTGCGGACCCTGAGTAACAGTCTCTTATTCATGCAGTTTTGCCACCTGCACTAGTCCTGTTATCATCAGCACTATTCTTATTGTTGTCATCTGCACTAGTCTCGTCATCGGCACAAGTCTCATTGTTATCATCAGCGCTATTTTAGTTATTTTCATTAGTGTTGTCATCAGCACTAGTCTTATTGTTGTCATCAGCGTTATTCTCACTGTTCTTTTTAGCACTAGTCCCACATCATCAGAGCTATAGTCATTGTTATCATCAGTGCTATTCTCATTGTTGTCATGAGCGCTAGTCCCATTGTTATCATCAGAGCTATTTTCATTGTTGTCATCACCACTAGTCCCGTTGTTATCATCAGGGCTATTCTCATTGTTGTCATGGGCACTAGTAAATGTAAATGTAAATGTGGGATACTTGTAAAGCGCACTGTTACTCTACCCGAGTGTCCTGGCGCTGTAGACCACTGGGGAACCCGTCCTGGTTTTCCCTGTGAGATGGTCCCTTTCTGGGTATCTCCAGGGTGAAACCAGGCATCCCCGGCGTCTGTGGGGGGGCCGTTGTAGAGATGAGGCAAGCTTAATGCCCAGAGTTACCGAGTGTGTTCCCTGATTAGAGTAGGCACTGAGGTGAGAATTATCGAGTCCGTTGACCCTGGTCCAAGACCCTGCCGCGTCGGGAATTGAACCCTGGTCCCGGGCCGTTCTCTGCTTACAGGTCTGCCGCCTCTAACCAGTGAACCACACCTCTCTAGTCCCATTGTTATCAGTGCTATTCTCATTGCTGTCATGAGCAATAGTCCCATTGTTATCATCAGTGCTATTCTCATTGTTGTCATCGGCACTAGTCCCATTGTTATCATCAGTGCTATTCTCATTGTTGGCATCAGTACTAGTTCCATTGTTATCATTAGTGCTATTCTCATTGTTGGCATCGGCGCTAGTCCCATTGATATCATCAGTGCTATTCTCATTGTTGTAATTTGCACTAGTCCCATTGGTATCATCAGTGCTATTCTCATTGTTGGCATCGGCACTAGTCCCATTGTTATCATCAGTGCTATTCTCATTGTTGGCATCAGTACTAGTTCCATTGTTATCATTAGTGCTATTCTCATTGTTGGCCTCGGCACTAGTCCCATTGATATCATCAATGCTATTCTCATTGTTGTAATTCGCACAAGTCCCATTGGTATCATCAGTGCTCTTCTCATTGTTGTCATGGGCACTAGTCCCATTGTTATCATCAGTGCTATTCTCATTGTTGGCATCGGCACTAGTCCCATTGTTATCATCAGTGCTATTCTCATTGTTGGCATCAGCACTAGTCTCATTGGTATCATCCGCGCTATTCTCATTGTTGGCATCAACACTAGTCCCATTGGTATCATTAGCGCTGTTCTCATTGTTGGCATCAACACTAGCCCCATTGTTATCATCAGTGCTATTCTCATTGTTGGCATCGGCACTAGTTCCATTGTTATCATCCGTGCTATTCTCATTGTTCGCATCTGCACTAGTCCCATTGGTATCATCAGTGCTATTCTCATTGTTGACATTGGCACTAGTCCCATTGTTATCATCAGCTCTATTCTCATTGTTGTCATCAGCGCTATTCTCATTGTTGTCATGGGCACTAGTCCCATTGGTATCATCAGCGCTATTCTCATTGTTGACATCAGCACTAGTCCCATAGGTATCATCAGTGCTATTCTCATTGTTGTCATGGGCACTTTTCCAATTGGTATCATCAGTGCTATTCTCATTGTTGTCATGGGCTCTTGTCCCATGATTATCAGTGCTATTCTCATTATTGCCAGGAGCACTAGTCCCTGTAACAGTCACCCGAGTATAAGGTCCATGGCCAGCTGCATATCTGATGGTCACTGATTTTCATTGATAAAAGGCTTCTGCTCCGGTCCACCCCGCCTGTAGCGCAGCGCCTCACTGTGAGGACAGAGGTTGAGGTGTTAAGAATCAGAGAACAGAAAGTGGCCAGCATGAAAGTAGATGAGACACATTCAGGCTAATAAGGTGTCCAAGACCAATGGAATAGGAGGCAAAGAAACACTGAATGCAATGAATCTCCAAAAAGATCAAACAATAGGAACCAGTGCGTCGCACACTTCCAGCTGCACTCGCAGTTTTAATTGCATTTACATAACACTTACTACCCGTGGCAAGGCGTCGAGTCATGCATGACATACTAAATAGCCCACACGCCCTCTCAGAAGTCACCCCACTCACATTTACTGTCACTACCTTCAAACTTGTACAGAGCTTCACAGTTTTAATCTGGCTCGTGCTACTGCACCACACTTCTCTGTGAAATGGATCCAAAAAAAGAAGAAGCCCGAGAGTGGTGCGCGCACCACTGTGAGCCATGTGGTTTCAATTATCGTCCCTGTGTCTGGCCACGATAATTGAAACCACATGATGGCCGGTACGCGTAATAGATAACAATAGGCCATGGGTGGAGCATTGCGCCCACCTTTGGCCGATTGCGTGCGGACTTTGTGAAAAACATGCACGCAAAGGCCAATAGCGTGCCCCAAAAGGAAAAGCACACGCTTCTGAAACCCCATTTTTACCTACTAAATGTTTCGCGCTGCGCTCGCAGTGATGCACACTGCAACGCTAGGCGCGAGACCTAAAGAGGAAGTAAACAACCAGTTCAAGGAACCGTAAAATATTGTCTGTGAATTTGCTAAGTTGGTTCCATGAAAAACTTCCATTGCGCAGTTCAACAAGAGTGCCCTGGCTTGGTGACATTTTTTTTTTCCAGGGTAGCATATAATTGGAAAGCAGTAGCAAGCAGCCATTAGTAATTCTTCCCCTTGCCGTGTCATCACACCGTTCACATTTTGAATGCAAACATGTGCACTAGTTCTTCAAGACAGCAAATATGAAGAAAGCTCTTGCCATGTCACCCTAAACAGGCACAGCAGCACATTGCTTAATTCAGTTATCTCAGCATTTGAGAACATAATCCTTCTCCAGGGGTTAGTCCTATTGCTTCAAGAGGGTTCTTATGTCCTTCTTTTTTTAAATAAAATCCATGGCTCTTTCATCTTGTCTGTGAAATAATATGTTAATGTGGTTGGTAGTTGTGTGTTAACTCATAGTTTTGCAGCTCAGTGTAGTGTGTAGTATTACCATTTCATATGTATCAGGATATCATATATTGTGAGCTCCATATGTGTCTATGTTTGGTGGATTTATTGGGTATGATGACAGGAATTATCTGTTATACTGTGTGATATAAATTGGTTACAGGTGTGATATGTATGTTTTTAATACAATGTTATCTTTAAAACGTGCATTTGGCATGTCATTATTAACTTGTATATGTGGACCAGTATTGTGTGTAATGTTAATGTTTGGATGGCTGTTCTGTGATATAGTGTGATTGTTGGTGTGGCAGGGTATTCTGTTAGATGTGTATTTTATATATGTAAGTGAAGCCTTTGGCAAGTGTTAAAGTTGTGTATTTGGCTGCGTAGTATGTGATATAATGATTGTGTGGACACCTTAATATTGCGTCCTTAAAGAGCACTGAATTTGTGGTTGGGATTGTTATATATTTGGTTTACATATTCACTCATTGGAGTGTCCCTTGTGTGATTATTTTGAATTGGCTTAATTGTTTGTGATAAAATGCAATTGTATACGGAGATGATAACTAGTATTATTATGTGTTTTTGCTCGATATTTTGCCATTTGAATTTGGGCATCTAGTTTTATACTGGAGGGCAAAACAACATTTTTTGTGCGACATTCGATTGTTCATGCGACTGTATGGTGTGATTTCATGAAGATGTACATGGAGCAAAATCTTTGCAGTACAATTGAGATTGATGTGGGTAATGTCTAGTATAACTAAATAGTGTGTTATGTATTTTTATATCTGTGGCTAGGTAATGTGATATATTTGACTCTGTACAATTTAATAGTGTTTAGTGCACACAATTGGATTATTGTGGCTGAATTAAGTCATATAGCGGCACTGGGTGGTTGCTCTCTTTTATATAATATTATATAATTGTGTCCAAGTATGCTGCTAGGTCAGACAGGTATGTGGGTCAGATCTTATATGCTCACGAGATAAGAATGATAAAGTCCTGTATTTTTTTCTGTTGTAGACTATCTTATAATGCACCACCATCATATATATATCAAATACATCTAATTCTCATGCTTTTCCTTTTATCCCCAGTCTGGTGCTCCTGGTTATTCTTAATCTGATGCTGTTCTACAGACTTTGGATGTTGGAGTATACAACTCAGACTCTCACAGCATGGCAGGGTCTGCGGCTTCAGGACAGGTACAACCAAATGACCCTATTTTCACAGTCTGCTACACTCCTCAAGCCCAATGTTATTCAATGCCTCTTCCATCAACTGACCTCTACTTCGCAATTTAGCCGGCCTTCTCTATCATAACATCTTTTTGTCATTCTTTGTTGTAAACATGAGCATTCGTTTGGCAGGAGTACATACTGGCCTCATTCAGTAAAGATGTTACATACATGCATACCTCCCATCCAATACCGAGGTGGATGGACTGTGGTGGCAAACTGTCCAGCATGTGTTAAATGGTTGATTGTCATCCCCTCACCACCGATTAGCTATCTGGCTCCCATGCTGTATATGCCAATGTTATATGCCACATGATTCAGAGAGTGGATGTCAGGGAGACTTGGAACCTGGACATGAAGCTGTGAAAATGGATTCTGAGAGCAACTGTGCTCCCCCTCCTCTGAGAGAACCTCGGAGGTGGCCAACTCACCTATTGCTCATAAAGGAGGTTTAAGGGGCTTCTCAAGAGTGGCTCAAAGTGTGGAAAAGTGAACCAACGGTACCTGGCATGGCTGTGGGCAAGGAAACTCCGAAGCCTTTCAAACAAATTAAGTGCAGCTATCACAGGTATTGGGAAATGTACCTGGACTTAGCATTGTTGATCAGCAGACACAATGCTGGGATTCCACCATGCCAGCTGAGCACTACACCTTTATTGTCCGAGGCATATGAGCTGCAGATTGTACACTTATGCATAGATCTCCATTTTGTGTTGGGCTCGGATGATTGCATGTTGTTTTTGTCTTTGAAGAAGTCTTGTAGTCACGAGGCTGGTGATTCCTCCTTTCGTTGGACAGTGCGCATGGGCTTCGGCTCCATTGTTAGATTGTTTTTTTCCGGGTTCGGGTGTGACTTGCTGCGTTCCGGATCGGAATCGTTCTCTAAACCCCTTCGACGCACAATCACACTTACCAACTGTATTGTCTCGATCACGTGCTTTAGACGCGCACCCTCGACCACTACCATTACTCTTCGACACCTGCGAACCTCGACGCAGGCCATTGGCCTACCCGCGCCGATAAAGAGTGACGTCGATGGAACGGACTCCATTAAAAAAAATTCCACAGTGTGGTGCTAAATATCCACACTCGGACCTCCATCATGTCTGCAATCTGTGCCTCTCTCCTGAACATCGAGAGGATAATTGTGAAGCCTGCCTCTCATTTAAATAAAAAAAAAAAATCCGGGATCGTCGAGCTCAACGCCGCGACATGCAGCGAGGCACAGGTCCATTCCGGACATCTTCAATCCAGGTCCTGATAACCTTCCGGAGCCAGAAGAGATCCAAGAATCCGAAGCAGATGTCTCTGACGCCAAAGATGACATCACCCCGGCTCAAAGGGACATGAGTACTGAAACCCCGGCCCGACCAATCCCACACCAATGGCACCGGTAACACCTTCACCTTCGGGCTCAGGTTCACACCACACTAAGACTTAGAACGCCCCGCCCCCGGGCCCGGCACTGAAGGACAGACAAAAGCCATCCTGCTCAAGCCAACCATCCGGTACCGAAAAAACACCCTCGGCACCTAAGGCCCAGCCGTCCGAGTTGCCACGCACTCTTCCATCGGCACCAGCGAAGCACTCTGTGCCGAAATCTATAAAAGACCCCACGGCACCGAAGCACCTCGATAAAGCATTGACGCCGAAGCAGCCGGATAAACCACCAGCACCAAAACAGCCAGATAAAACCTCGGTCCCGAAGCAAACCGAAAAACGTTCTGCACCGAAACACACAGAAAAGACTTTGGTACCATCAAAACACAAGACACCAAAAACTTCGGAACCGGGCAAAGCTGCTGTACCGGACAATGTCCCAAAACATCCAAAAGCAGCTTCCAGGGACAAATCTTCGACGCCAAGCAAGTCTGTGGAGTCCGAAGAGCTTTTCTTACAGGATACAAAGCAGACTACTATATTTATTCACCCAAAGACTGGTCATATAGTCACCAAGCCACCTAAAAAGACTAAACCAGAACATTTACCCCAAATTCCAGTTCCTCCAAAGAAAACCATATAGCTACTAACACTTCACCACCACCTTCACCTCCACCAGCTGTTAACTGTAATTTAATTATTTCACCACCACTCGCTCCAGATTTACAGGATAGTGATGATTCACAGGGGCATGGACAATTAGATGAAGACATAATACTATCAGGTCCTGATAATTCACCACAGGAAACAGACCCATGGCATGATTATAATACTGATCCTGATCTAACAAATGATCGGATTTCTACCCCTCAAAACCATCCCCACCAGATGACAATGTGGGGTTTGCACAGCTTAGCAACAGAGCAGCAGTATATCATAAAGTCAAACTTTATTCAGACCCTTTAGAGGAAGATTTTTTATTGGAAACTTTTGCAGAACCACAAAAATCTACTCACGTCTTACCCATGCTACAAGGCCTTCTCAGACATGCTCCTGAGGTGTTTCAAGACCCAGTCAGAGCTAGGGTTCTTAACTCTAGGGTTGATAAAAAATACAAGGCAGCTCCCAGTGACCCTATCTACATTAAGGGCCAACTTCCCTTAGATTTATTAGTAGTAGCCAATGCACGTAAAAGGGCAAACTCCCAAGGGTCAGGTGACACACCACCTCCTGACAAAGAATCTAAATTATTAGATGCATCAGGTAAACGTATGGCGTCTCAGTCTGCGAATTCATGGAAAATAGCAAACACACAAGCACATCTAGCAAGATATGACAAGGCTCACTACGATGAGCTACAGAAGCTCATTCAACATCTGCCCCAGAATATAAGGACAAAGCTGATGATGTTATACAGAAAGGCAAACTTATTACTAATACCTCAATCAAATATGCACTGGACGCAGCAGACACCGCGTCACATGCTCTAAATACTAGTGTTCTACTACGTAGACACTCCTGGCTCAGGGTGTCTGGCTTTAAGCAAGAGGTGCAAAATACAATCCTAAATCAACCATTTGATCAAGAGCACCTTTTTGGACCTGCAGTTGATGCATCTTTAGAGGAAATGAAAAAAGACACAGAAACAGCAAAGTCTATGGGGGCCTTACAGTCACCATCTGCCAGTGGCTCCTTTAGTCGCTCTTTTATAGAGCAGGTTCCAAAACCAACATGTCAGAACACTCTACATCGTCCTATAAAAGTCCCAATCAGGGCTCCTTTTCTAGGGGATACAATAGGGGAGGTTACAGAGGTAACAACAATAAGGGTAGAGGCAGAAGTAATAACACCTGCAACTCCCCTAACAATAAGCAGTGACTTCCCTACGCTTCCCCCCGATCATCCCACCCCTGTCGGGGGACGCATCTCACAGTTCCTACCCATCTGGAATTCCATCTCAACAGACAAGGGGGTAAGACAAATTATCCAGTATGGTTATTGCCTGGAATTCACTTCTACACCCCCCAAAATTCCTCCAAGACAGCATCCAATGTCATTAGACCTTCTAACGCTACTCAAACAGGAAGTCTTGGCAATGTTACAAAAAGACGCAATAGAGCCAGTTCCTCTACTTCATCAAGGGACCGGAGTCTACTCCCTCTATTTCCTAATCCCAAAAAAGGACGGCTCTCTAAGGCCAATACTGGACCTCAGACTGCTAAACTTTTAAATTCAATCAGACCACTTCCACATGGTCACGTTACAACAAGTGCTTCCACTACTGCAGGAAGGCGACTTTCTCCCCACTATAGATCTAAAAAAAAGCCTACTTCCACATTCCAATACATCCCGCTCACAGGAAGTATGTCAGATTTGTGGTAGATGGTCAACACTACCAGTTCAAGGTGCTCCCATTCGGCGTCACCACAGCACCCAGGGTTTTCACCAAATGCCTCGCAGTCGTTGCAGCCCATCTCAGAAGACAACACATTCATGTCTTTCCCTACCTAGATGATTGGCTCATAAAAGCAAACTCCCAAAACAGCTACGTTCAACACACACTTCAAACAATACAGTTGCTTCACAGTCTGGGATTCACAGTAAATCTAGCCAAATCCCATCTCCAACCGTCTACAATGCAACAATATCTAGGGGCAACAGTGAATACTCTCAAAGCACTAGAATATCCCAATCTCATCAGGATAAATGCTATACAAACACTAGTTCAAAGATTTCAACCACAACACACTCTACAAGCAAGAGTGTTCATGCAGCTAATAGGAATGATGGCATCATGCATTTTTCTCGTCCTTCATGCAAGACTGCAAATGCGCCCATTATAAGAATGTCTAGCACGTCAGTGGATCCAGGCTCAAGGTCAACTAACCGATCTGGTGTTGGTGGACGACCGCACGCATCGCTCTCTGCAGTGGTGGACCAAAAAAAAAGGCCGGTTGTTCCTCAGGCCACTTCCAAAAATAGTGCTTACAACAGATGCATTGCTCACAGGCTGGGGTGCACATCTCCAAAACCATACCACTCAAGGGTTATGGACCTCTCAACAAAAGCAATTCCAAATCAACTACCTTGAATTGTTAGCAATATCTCTAGCATGGGAGTCGGTTCAACCGCAACTCCTCAACAATGCTGTCCTAATCCGTACAGACAACATGACAGCAATGTATTACATACAAAACCATGGGGGACACTCTTTCCAGTTATCCCTTCTAGCACAAAGCATCTGGAGGTGGGCCATTCCAGGAAACATATACCTCCTAGCAGAACATCTACCAGGAGTACACAATCAAATAGCGGATCTGCACAGTCTTCAAACACAACAGATTCACAAATGGGAACTTCATCCTCAAGTTCTTCTTCCATTCTTTCACATGTGGGGACAGCCAGACATAGATCTGTTCGCCACACACCAAAACAGAAAATGCCCAAACTTCGCTACCAGGTATCCGCACCCATTGTCCAAAGGCAATGCGCTATGGATGAACTGGTCAGGCAAATTTGCTTATGCTTTTCCGCCTCTCCCACTCATTCCATTGCTAGTGAGGAAGCTTCAACAGCATTCCCTTACAATGATCCTCGTTGCTCCAACATGGGCAAGGCAACCATGGTTCACAACTCTGTTGCAGCTATCAGTACTACCACATCAAAAGCTACACCTCACTCAGAACCATGGAGAAATAAGACACTCGGATCCCAATCAGCTCAACCTTGTGATCTGGCTCCTGAAATCCTAGAGTTTGGATACCTCAATTTTCCACCAGAATGTATGAACGTTATCAAAGAAGCTAGGCGCCCTACAACAAGGGCATGCTATGCTGCAAAATGGAAAAGGTTAGTCATTTATTGCTCCCACAATTAAATTTACCCATTGGATGCTTCCATTCAAAACAGGATTGTACCTCCTAAAGGCAATCCTATATCTAAAACAGGAATTGCAAGGTGGATTGTAAAATGCATACAAATATGCTACCTTAAAGCCAAACGCACACTAACCATTCCCCCTAGAGCTCATTCTACACACAAACTAGGGGCATCTATGGCATTCTTAGGGAACATTCTCCTAGATGACATATGCAAAGCAGCAACTTGGGCCACACCACACACACTATTGTGTAGATGTGCAAGCAAAACAACAAGCTAGTGTGGGCCAGGCTGTATTAAAAACACTTTTTCAAACTACTGCAACAGATACAGGTAGCCACCGCTAAGGAGGATACTGCTATATAGTTTGTGCATAAGTGTAAAATCGGCAGCTCATATGCCTCGAACGGAAAATGCTACTTACCAGTATGCATCTGTTCTTGGCATGTAGAGCTGCAGAGTTGTACACACCCACCCTCCTCCCCGGATACCTCTATCTGGTCCAGTATTATCCTAATTAGATACATCACGCATGGACACCTTTCTATTTCTCACTATTCCATCTAACCCTACTGGCAAAACAATCTAACGATGGAGCCGAAGTCCATGCACACTGTCCACCCGAAGGAGGAGTCACCAGCCTCGTGACTACAAGACTTCTTCGAAGACAAAAATAATATACAATCATCCGAGCCCAACACCAGATGGTGATCTATGCATACGTGTACAACTCTGCAGCTCTACATGTTAAGAACAGATGCACACTGGTAAGTAGCATTTTCCTTCCTTTACATTTTATTTAACACACATATACAACGTGCATACACTTGCAGACACTTGTCCGTTTATAGCATACTCTAGTCCTTATGCAGCACACACTATTCCTTCTAAAGGAAGCACTAGTCTGTATGAGGTCATAGGCATTTGTGCACTTAAAACAAATGCTAAATTCTAAAGAAACAAATTGATAGAATAATAAAAACTGTTATGGGCAAAATAACACAATGTTTTAACCATATGGGCACACAGAAAATAGATGGGGGTTTCAATTACTTTCTAAAGTTCAGTCATTAAGAGAGCAGACGCCGGATTTCCAGAATGAAACTCCATAAAATGACTGCAATCTCAATGATTCAGCCAACGTTTTCTGTTGTGAAAATTTGGCAGCTTCTGCCATAGCTTACCTTCAAGTGGGAAAATGTGGGAGGACCACTGCCTTCCATAAGGCACTAGATTTTTGCCAATTAGGACATTATCCCACCTTGGATTGCCTCTTATGCTAGGTTGGCCTTTTTAAAAAAATGCCTGTTCATGAAAAAGATGTCAGTGTAGAAAATGCATGACAAGGGGTATTTAGTTGTACCTACAGATGCCCATTATTATTTGTGTAGCTGAATGAAGTGCAAGTTTGAAATGGGCCTCCATCAGGGCAGTGTTCCTGATGTACAGTCGTGAAATGACCAACACTATTGACATCTGTTCTTGAACTATAAGCCAAGATGTAAAGATGAATAGACTTTCCTAACATGCGATATTCTGCTCATTGTCGTTTCCAAAGTAAAACTGAGTTTGGAACGGTGCCATCAATCTCCAACTCCTACTATCAATGATGACCTCTGTCTTTTGGGGGGTTCAGTTTTAAGCAATGACTAGTTTTATAGTCTAAAAATCAGCACCCCCAGTGCCTGATGTTTTTCATGGAGGACACATTTAGACACTGTGTGACATATACATGACCTACTGGATCCACACCCTGTCAATCCCCTCCTGCCTGCTGATAAAAGATTAAGATGCAGCGATGGTTTGAAAAGTGAATAGGAAACAAAGAATGTCTGAGAGTACTTGAAAATGTATGCCTGAGAGTGTGTCATACCTGACTGTAAAGTTCTAAGAGAGAAGAGATGCTGCAAAATAACAGTGAGAGGTGAACGATACTACACAGAATGATAGGCAGAGTGGAGACAAATTGTGAATGGAAGAGAGAGAAAAGGACAAAGGCTGCCAGACTATTAGGAGTTGGTGATGATGGCGGGGACATGGAATAGAAAACAAATGGAGAGGCACAAAAATGATGTTGGAGAGAGTCAGACACAGCTGCGAGACACCAGACTGGGTTGCAGAAGAGTGATGAGAAAGTGAGATCTGTAGATGGAATGCAGAGTGAGAGACAGACCACACATCTTTGTGAAGAAGCGCAGAAGCCCTAGTGATTCTGGCAGAACTGGGCCTTTTGCGTGGGGCACTTAGTTGTTTCTCAAAAAAGTAGCAATTCTATGGACTTGAGTGTGTCCAGAGTAATTATCATTGGTTTACGTTGACTCCAACCTTACTATTAATCAGACTTGTGGTGTCCCATCAGCAGATGGTGAAAAGTGGAGTAAGATATTGACTGTGAATTGTAGACTGATAAGGAAGTAGTTGCAGAGTGAGTGGCAGATGGGTGTTGGTGGAGCAAGAGAGACAGAGTGCATGAAAAATTAGATGGTAGATAGTGGATAAATGAGTGGTTGGCAGGTAATGGATAGCAGGGTTTGTGGCAACCAGAGAAATGTATATAGAGTAAGAGAATGGGTAAGTAATAGTTGAAGACAGGTGGTGCCTCTAGAGGGCAATGCTGTCAAGTAAGGATGCATCACTTACACCTTCCATTTAATTTTGCTTTTCTTCTACTGTAGATTACCACAGTCACAGAATGAATGGGCCCAGTTGTTACAGAGCCAACAAAAGTACCATGACAGTGAGAGACAAAAATGGAGAGAGATCATCAAATCTTCAGTGATGCTTCTAGACCAGGTATGCAGAGAATGGAAATCTTTTTGTATTTCAAGAAGTTCTTGGACATTGCTTCCGGTGTTGTGATCATTTTACATCACACTGTTGAGTTCTTTTGTGGGAACAGCGCATATATTATCTTTGCTCATTAAGGGCCTTGTCTTGCCTTACTCCCAGATAATGAAGCTACTTTAGGACATATGGTGATATAAGTGACTTGTCTTGTAGTGTGAAACACACAAGATGATGGACGGAATGTTGCACAATGGCTAAACATTCACCCCCAGTCCCAGATCTGGGTTTAATCCATCGTTATTTTGCTCACCAAGCCACCCCAGTTCAGACATGGCCATATGCAAATCTGTCTTGACCCTGTACCTCATGGGAACAGTCCAGACTGAACTGCCAAGCCATGTCTTTCCTGGACCGGAATCAAGCATCCTAGGACTGGTTTCTGGCTATCAGCCGTCTTCAGCCAGGATAGCTTGACTCCAGTGGCTTAGTGAGCAAGGGACCCACATCTGGGCATCCCCTTCCCACATAGGGTGAACATCAAAACACACAAGATGATGGACGGAATGTTGCACAATGGCTAAACATTCACCCCCAGTCACAGATCTGGGTTTAATCCATCGTTATTTTGCTCACCAAGCCACCCCAGTTCAGACATGGCCATATGCAAATCAGTCTTGACCCTGTGCCTCATGGGAACAGTCCAGACCGAACTGCCAAGCCATGTCTTTCCTGGACCGGAATCAAGCATCCTAGGACCGGTTTCTGGCTATCAGCCGTCTTCAGCCAGGATAGCTTGTCTTGTAGTGTGTTCTTTCCTTCCTTCAAGTAATGATACCTACTTTATGTGTATTTAAATAATTAAGGAATATCATAGTTTTGATAACATTGCTTTGAGTGGCTTTTGAAAATACAACTGACTCCTTAATTTTTGTCACATACTCATAAAACAATATTGTCGCAACATGCTATCTCCCTCAAACCTTCTCATCCTTTGCTCTTGGACACCCTTGTTATACCTTCTGATAGGCAACCCGCTGTGCATCCTCTAGAGAAAGGTTAACTTTACCCCTACCTCCCCTGCACTGGATTTCTCTCATCCTGAACATAAAATCTGTCTTGCAAAGCATGTTCAGAGTTGCCGTCAAACACCTTCCAATCCAACTCAAATATTCAGCTTTACGCCTCTTACTTAAGGTAAGTGTCAAAGACAGAAGGGCCGATTCGCAAAGGGCCTCCACACTTGTGGCGGGTGGGCCTGTATTCGCAGCGGCGGCACGCAGTGGGTAACTGCAATTCGACAGTCCTGCCATGACTGCTGGACCTCCACCACGAGTGCGTATGTACATTGTGAATCGGGCCCAGAGTCTAAATAACTACTTAATCCCTTGTAAATGAACTTTGAAGTAACTGCTGGTATCATAACGCAATTGGTTTAGCATAATTCAGTCAGAAATTCACGAGCTGCATTTAGTCTTGGCACTGACTAATTGGAACCTTAACCTAGGGTAGTGTTGTCTGAGACAACCTTGGCATATGTAATTAATAGAGATGTTGGAACAGCCATATTGCAAGCTTACAAACCAGCAAGACACGCTGACCCAGCACACATTAAACATTTGTTATCCCAGACCTCATTTTCCCAATTTAGCTATGAGTCCTGAAATCATAGGACTCTGGTCACAACGACATATACAAGTATGTTTAGCACTGCTTCACAAACTCTTTGAAGGGGTTCACATAGTTTTTGGTGTAGATCAACACATGTGCTCGGTGAGGAGAGCGACCCTTGACCCTGGTTCCAGGCAGGTCGCTCCCCACACCTCACAGCTCCACCTGATTGTGCCCGTGTTTCACCCTCGCTGCTGCTGCAAGTTCGTGCCAGCCCGCTGCTGCTGTTTGTCCCCATCCACCTGTCTGCCGCTTTTTCTTCACATTTCACTCTGCTTCACATTTCACTCTTCATTGTATTCCACTTCTATTGCCTTTATTGACTCCATTGACTTTATTCACTCTATTTGCTTATTGTTCCTAACTCTCTGTTCCTGGTATTCTGCATTCTTCCCCTTTCCGCTGCTGCGTCCCCTGTGGCCCCGCCCTCCCTCTCTCGCCCATTCGATCCTCGCACCCGCCTCCCTTCCGCCTCCCCTTCTTATTGGTGGCCGCGCAAGCCCGTCCGCACCTAGACCGCGCCCAGCGCCAGACCCTGTGGCCCCCGCGAGAGCCATGACACCCGCCGTCGCTAAGACGCCAACATCCTCCCCGAACTCAACAATTGGCGATCATCCACCTGCTTCTAGACCACCCCAAAGCTCACTCACGGACCCTTCACCTGCCAGAGCAAGCCACTGAACACCTGCACGTCCTGCCCCCCCCCCCACCACCAGGGCAGGTCGCAAACATCTCAGATGCATACTACTCAACACCCGCTCTGTCCACAAGCACAATCACAACACCTCAACATCGTCTCATACGCTGATGACACCCAGCTGATCCTCTCCCTCACCAAGGACCCCACTCCCGCCAAAACCAACCTCCGCGAAGGAATGAAGGCTGTTGCCAAATGGATGAAGAACAGCCGCCTGAAACTGAACTCAGACAAGACGGAGGTCTTCATCTTCGGCTCCACCCCATCAGCCTGGGAGGACTCCTGGTGGCCGGCCGCGCTGGGAGCTGCACCGACACCCACCGACCACGCACGCATCCTGGGTTTCATCCTGGACTCATCACTATCTAAGACCCAGCAAGTCAACAATGTCTCCTCCTCCTGCTTCACCACCCTCTGCATGCTTCGCAAGATCTACAGCTGGATCCCCACCGGAACCAGAAGGACGGTCACCCAGGCCCTCGTCAGCAGTAGGCTGGACTACAGCAATGCCCTCTACACGGGAACCACAGCCAAATTCCAGAAATGACTTCAACGCATACAGAACACCTCCGCATGCCTCATCCTCTACTTCCCCCGCCACAGTCACATCACTGCCCACCTGAGGGACCTGCTCTGGCTCCCCGTCAACAAGAGGATCACCTTCAAGCTCCTCACCCACGCTCAAAAAGCACTCCACAATGCCGGACCAGCATACCTCAACAAACGACTCACCTTTTACACCCCGAACCGTCAGCTTCGCTCCGCTGACATCACCCTCGCCACCAATCCACGCATCCACCGAACGACCAACGGCGGCAGATCATTCGCCCACCTCGCTGCCAAGACGTGGAACACCCTCCCCGTCCAACTGCAATAGACCCAGGACCTGCTGACCTTCAGAGGACTTCTCAAGACCTGGATGTTCGAGCAGTAGCAGGACTACCCCCTCACTCCCCCCCTTAACGCCTTGAGACACTCCCGGGTGAGTAGTGCACTCTACAAATGCTTGATTGATTGATTGACCATCAGGTGCGCCTTGGACTCTACGAATACTGCCTCCAGGGAAATGAACACTATTATGCTTCATAGATAGCACAATTGGCCAGTGGTGCCTAGAGTTGCAGAAGCACTAATCAGTGTCCCATTCACTTTTATTTGGGGGGGTGGGGGTACCTTTTAAGTCCTTTAGTCATTTCCAGGTTGGAAAAGATTAAAAATGATTCTAAAAAGGCCATGGTGATGGGCGTGCTGCAGACCCTGACACCTAGGTCTGCGTTGCATAGATTGCAACAAGAGGCAGACCCAAATCACCAACCTCAAAGCAGCAATATCAAAAGGAGCACCAGTCCTTTCAGAACATGCATGGATCCAAGTTACATGGCAATGATGAATGCCGTAGCAACGGCTGGGGCAAGCGGACAGGTGGCTCCAATAGGGACACCTCTGCCTTAATAGGGTAGCTTACCTGTTACTCTTCCTAATCACACATCACCTGGTGGATGGAACATTGTGGTTCTTCCTGTCACAGTGGCAGGAAATAACCTCTGATAAATAGTTGTTCAGTAGTACAACAGGGATACTTCTTGGTGTTCCACAACCACACCACCAAACATACCACCATGTCACTGTGCAGTGAGTTAAGACTATTGCAGGAGGAAATGTAGGCACTCCTTACCTAAGGAGCCATAGATCCCAAATCATCTTGCCAACAGTGTAAATGAGTCTACCCTCTCTACTACCTTACACCCAGAAAGGATGAACTCTCTGGCCAATGCTATATCTCAGGTGCTCAACTGCTGTAACCTGCCAAGGCACATCAAGATGACCATCCTGCAAGATGTCACCCCTCTGCTCTGCCAAGGGGGTCACTTGGTAACTCTAGACAAGAAAGATGTTTACTTGCACATTACTTAGGTAGCACACCAGTGCTACCTGCTCTGTGTGCTAAATGGACAACACTACCAATTCAAAGTACTTCCCTTCGTAGTCACGGCAGCCAAATGGTTTACCAAATGGCTATTAGTAGTGGCTGCACACCTACACAGATGCGCCATTTATGTGTTTGCTTATCTAAACATTTGGCAAATAAAGAACAGCAGCTGGCAACAGGGTTGAGCGCACACACTAGTTACACTGTTTCTCTTAAACAAACTAGGTTTCACAAGCAATGCCAACATTTTGCATCTTTTACGACAGCAGATCCAACCTGTTCTGGGATCTGACCTAAACTGCAATACAGGAAATCCTATTTAGTTTTGTGTAATAACATAAAATATCTGAATAATTACGCAAAATTAAGTGAAATATAAATCACGCATCTTGCTCTAGTTTTTAGCATGAAGTGTGCGCTTGAATCCAAAACTGACATGAGTATGCACTTAGTGCTAATAAAGTAGAGCAACAACTTTATTTTATAATGTTCTTTTTATTGTTAGCACAAAGATACAATTACACATTTCAAGATGTGATGGATTTTCCATTTCGCGAGCAGGCATAAATAAACAACAACACACATAAGGCGGAGATCAATTACACAGATAGTACAATTACATGTTCCATAAAGTCTCCTAGGAAGCAGCATGATAATGTATATGCAACCAAGTCAATAGTATATGTTTGAAATTACAATAAACCTTGAAAGTTCTGCCATGGACCCCATATTTAACGGAATTAATGTGGTCATCTAATTCCTTCATGTACAAATCGTTCAGCCCCCATGCACCAGTCCATGTCTGTAGTCCATCTTTCCATGTGAGGCAATATCGGAGAACCCAATAATTGCATGACGTTGCTCCGCGCCACCACTTAATCTAGGTAACAAAACTAGTGCTGGTCTTCCATACCCTCTTAGTCACCCCACACGCAGATAATATTAATAATAAAGAAATTTATAAGGCGCCTGGTTACGCCAAACGGCGTGTCTCCGCGCTGGAGTAAGTGGGAGAACAGATCCCCAAGCCCAGACCAGTGACGCGCAGGTCTATTAATGAAGGAACAAGTATGTCTTAAGCTCTCTTCTGAACCTAATCTCCGAGGGTTCCAGCCGAAGCTCCAGAGGGAGTTTGTTCCAGCTCTTGGCCGCCAAGAGCCGGAAAGATCGACCACCCATCCTGGCCCTCTTAACTTTTGGGACAAGCAACAAGCCAGTCCCACTTGATCGAAGAGACCGTGCGGGCCTGTAGAGGGTAAGAAGACTCTGCAAATACATAGGACAAATGCCCTGAGTAATGCGGTGGCAGGTACAGAGAGCCTTGAACATAATTCTCTTCCTGACCGTAAGCCAGTGGAGAGTGTCCAAGGCCCTTTTAGAGGCAGCCCTTCTCGGTTGCATGAGGCCCAGCCGCGCCGCCGCATTTTGCATAGCCTGAAGTCGATTTAGACTTTTAACAGTGGCACCCAGATATAATATGTTACCATAATCTAAGTGTGAGGTAACAAGTGCATGCACTAGCGTCTTCCTGGCCTCTATAGGAAGGAGGTCCATAGTTTTGCGTAGGCCCTTCAGGACACCAAAACAGGTCCCCACTACACGTCTGATATGCGGTTCAAATGTGAGATCAGAGTCCACCCATACACCCAGGTTCTTCGCCTGGGAGCACGGTATAGGGGTTGGACCCAAGCAAGACGGCCACCATGCTGATGATCACACTGACGGACCTCCCCCTACCACAAGCACCTCTGTCTTGCTTCCATTTAATTTCAGGCAGTTGTTTGCCATCCACGAGGCAAGCTCCTGCATGCATGCCCTGAAATTGGAAGCCGCCAGATCCGGTGCCCGTGATAGCGAGATTACCAGTTGCATGTCATCGGCATATGACACAATCCTAATACCAAAGCCCTCCACTATTTTCACCACTGGAGATACATATAGATTAAATAGGGTGGGGCTCAGGGCAGAGCCCTGAGGTACTCCCTGATCCAATTTAATAGCTTTGGAGTAGTGGCACCCTGTCTGACCTGAAAACTGCGCTCCATCAGGAATGATTGTATCCATTTTAGTGCCGAACCTGAGACACGAGGCAGAGCTTTCTCTTTTGGGGTAGCGGTAGTCCTGTGATACTTGTCAAAGTATGTACCACCTCACTCCAATGGGGTTGCAGATCAGGACAGTCTCACATCGTATAAAAGTTCCCCTCTAAAACTGCCCAAGAGGCATTTGGTACTGTCTGCCCTGCCAATACTGGTCAGCAGTGTTTTTCTAAAGTGGGTTCTATGTAGGACATTTTGCTGGGCAAAGCAAAATTCCACCTTAATCACCACTGTCTTAGGCCCATAAAACACCTCAATCCATTCATTATTCGAGAGCTCACCAATATCTCGTTACTAGAGTCCACAAAGAGCATCTAGTGCATCAGGTAAGTTGTTCATAAGCTTGCTCATAGATCAGGTTGATTGCCTTGAGTCTCAGGGGCTCCTCGAGTACTCTATCCTCCATTGGATTAGCAAGTGGTACCTGGATGCCATCCGGGATGTTCTTAGCTAGGGCATGGGGGAGGTGCAAATACCAGCATATTGTGTTCACCCACACATCTTTTAGAGCAGTAATCCCTATGAGGTCCCACCTCCGGAAGCCGAACAGGGCCCGCACCTCGACTAGTTTCCAGGAATCTCATGTGAGTGCATCTCAAAGCATTGGGTCAATACCAAGCATGTACAATATTGACCCATAGGCAAAGATGAAAGAAGCAGTATTTTGTGGATTATTACGACTCCTGCTTCCTGAACAGACTGAAGGACACCATGGCAGAAGGGCACCATCTTGCCAATCAATTCCTTTTAACACTTCCAGGTGTGTTATTTAATTGAGTTCCATTAGAAGCAAATTCATTACACAAAAAGTAGTGATTTGTTAATGAAAGTGCAGAAGAGGAAGCTTGGAGCCCTATTAACAAGGTAAATTTGGTTGTAAATATAGGTTTATGACTGAATTTACTTTATGTAAGCCTCCTAGTAATCGACAAAGGAATTCTGACAGGTGTAAGCCTATTTATGAGTGCAGAGTTTCTCTTCCCACAAGTGCAAACATCTCCCCCATGAGCACAGAGTGCTCACCACCTGAAGACCCCACTTGAGGCCTGAAGTCTTGGTTAATCTAAAGGAGTGGTTAGTCTGAGAAGTTTGTGAACACCTGCAAGCGTGGATGTTTGTTGTCATTTACAAATTCCTTTTCTTGCCCTTCTCACCCTGGGAAGGATCAGATTTTTACTCCAAACAAAGGGTAGAGTAAATCTCTTCCCAGGGTGAGAAGAGAAATACACCATCTCCACATGTTATGGTGGTGTAGAGAAAGGGTTTTTCCAATAGGAAAAAATATCTTTGAATCATAAAAAATAAAAAATGCATGTATTGATCAGGCATTCCTATTTTTCCTGAGCGGAGTAGGATCCAGTTGGTAAATGGCACATAGCCTTCCCAGGAATATCATGCATATTTCTTGGCATATTTATCTGAAAGAGACACATTAGTGATAGATTCCTTACCTTAGAATATCCCCAGGCGTCAGACTGAATCCGGAAAGTTTTTCTGCTTAGCAGTACCGCTGCGCGCCAGTAGGTGGTGTCCTGCTGCGCCGCGTCTGTCATTGGCATCGTAGGCGCTGAGATTACATCACGGAGTGTACTTAGGCGCCACCCATGCGCGCTGATGTCAGTTCTTTCTTTTCCGTGCCGAAAGCGCAGATCCAGATTGAGCACGTACCTCGGTCATTTTCTGACTACTTTTTGAGACTTTTTGTCTCTTGCTCTTGTCTCCTGATGCACGTAGGGATGCCCTGCTTTAAGTCTTGTGGGTCGTGCCGCCGTAATATGTCAGTGGCGGACCCCCACGATGTCTGCCTCTACTGACTGGAGACAGACCATGACTCCTGGGCCTATCGAAACTGTCGTGGCATGGCTCCGAAGGCCTTGCGGGAGCAGCGCCAGAAGTTGCTGGAGGCCCGGCACTCCTCTCACCGCTGCTCCGGGCCTAGAGGCCATTCGCGGGACCGGAAGCGTCGCTCCTCGGGCTCTAAGTCTTCCAAGAAGGAGTCGAAGAAGCGTGTTCGCTCTCCTGCGGGCCCGCGGTCCTGTGTCCATATCCTGTTGGCCCAGCGGTATCACCTCTGGCGTCGGCCCCAGAGCCACTGGATCCAGCGCCCTCAGCTCCAGCGCCACAAGGTGCAGTGCCACTGGCTCTGTCCCCAGTGCTGCCCTTGACTCCGGCCCCAGCACCGCCCCTGGCTCCGCCACAGGTGCCGCACTGGGTGCCATTTATCCCGCCCCTACCCCGGTTCCCGGACCATTTTTTTCCGGCCTGGGATCCACATTGGGATGCGGCTCTGGCTCGGCCCTGGCCGGCGCTGCTCCCGGTGTCGCTTGCCCCCTCTCCGGCTCCGGCCCTGCCGCCGCGGCTAGCTCCTTCTGCTCCGGAGCCGGACGAGAACTGGGACGGTTCTGAAGACCCCCTTGCGCGGCAGTGTGACTCCGTGCAGAATTGGGTGGATGACCTTCAAGATGCGGGTGAACTTGATGTGTCTTCTGATCCGGGGTCTGCCTCCCCTCCGCCTACTATGGAGGAGGGCGCTTCCTACACTATGGTGCTGCGTCGGGCTGCAGAGGCTCTCCATCTCGACCTCCCTACGGTGGCCCTTAAGACCAACCTCCTTACAAAGGCGCTCCACATGGCATCTACGTCATCGGAACCACTGCTCCCTTTCAATGAGACCCTTACCGAAGTCCTCTTGGGCACTCGGTTGCGGCCGGCCTCGGGGGGCACCGGTGCTTAAGAACGTCGCTAGGCGTCATCGCCTGGCGCCGGGTGATCCTGCCTTTTTGACTACTCACCGCACGCCTGAGAGCCTGGTCATTCAGGCCTCGATGTCACAGAGTGCCTTTCCCATGGCTCCGCCGGATTAGGACCAATATGGCGAGAGGTTGTTCTCCTCTGCCAGCTTGGGATTGCAGTCAGTTAACACTGCCTGCTTATTGGACCGTTACTCCCATGCGGTGTGGGATTCGGTAGCCGAAGTCTTGCCTCGGTGTTCTCAGGAGGTCCAGGCTGTCCTTTCCCGAGCGGTTGCTGAAGGCAAGGATGCAGCGAAGTTTGCCATCAGGGGTGGTCTGGAAACCGCTGATTAGTTGGACAGGGCGATTTCCACGACTGTGGCTTTGCGGCGCCATGCCTGGTTGCGGTCTACCGGGTTCTCGCCCGATGTCCAGCGCCCGCTCAGGGACCTGCCCTTTGATGGCTCCCGCCTCTTTGGCTACAAGGCTGACAATGCCCTGGGACGCTTTAAAGACTCGTGGGCCAAAGCCAAGTCTTTGGGTCTCTCCACGAAGAGCCCTGCCTCGTCTGTGTTTTGTTCCTTTCATGGTCAGCTTAAGAGCACCCAAGCACGCTCCTCCACTAAGCCTGTGCAGAACCAGCCCCTGCGCGGCCGCGGATGTGGCTACCGCAGGGGCAGGTCTGGTAACCAGCGAGCGGGTCAATCCACCTCCACCCCCGCTGCTTCCACCTCTAAGCCTTCCTAATCCAAGCTTCAGGGAGCACCCCACGCCCGTGTGTGGCAGGGGACGACACCACCTCCACCACTGGCGCGAAATTACCTCGGACAAGTGGGTGCTGCAGATAATCTGCTAAGGTTACTCGCTCCCCTTTCTGTCCTCTCCCCCAGCCATGCCACCTCGGTACCACCGGCTGTCGGGGGAATCATTTGGCTCTTCTCCGTCAGGAAGTCACGACCCTCCTGGCCAAGGGGACCATCGAGTGCGTTCCCGGTCAGGAAGTAGGGAATGGTTGTTATTCCCACTACTTCCTGGTACCCAAGAAGGACAAGGGGGCCTGCGCCCCATCTTGGACCTCCGGGATGTCAATCGCTTCCTCTGGAAGGAGAAGTTTAAGATGCTGACTCTGGCTCAGTCCTGGCTGCCCTGCACCCTGGAGACTGGATGGTAGTGCTGGACTTGCAGGATGCTTATTTTCACATCCCTGTCCTGCTGGCCCACCTGCGCTACCTGCGGTTCTCAGAAGAGCAGGAGCATTTTCAGTTTGCCCTGCTCCCCTTCGGCCTTACCAGTGCCCCTCGAGTGTTTACAAAGGTGATGGCGGTGGTCACAGCTCATCTGCGCAGGTCAGGGGTATCAGTCTTCCCCTACCTCGACGACTGGCTGTTGAAGGCGGGCTCGCTCCAGGCAGTCGTCACCCACCTCCAGACTACAGCCGACCTCCTGCATTTGCTGGGGTTCTCCATCAACATGCCGAAGTTGCACCCGAGTCCCTCTCAGAACCTCCCTTTCATCGGAGCAGTTCTGGATTCGATGCTGTTTTGGGTTTATCTTCTCTAGCAATAAGTCCAGGATATTCAGGCTATGATTCCACTCTTTCAGCCTCTATCCCGGGTTTCAGTCAGGATGACCCTCCGGCTTCTGGGCCTGATGGCCTCCTGCATCCTGCTGGTGACACATGCAAGATGGCATATGCGGACTCTGCAGTGGGACCTAAAGTTCCAGTGGGCACAGCATCAGGGCAACCTGTCCAATCTCATCCAGATCTCGGAGGGCGCTGCACAAGAGTTGCAGTGGTGGCTCACAAATCACGATTGGGTCAGTGGCAGATCCCTCTCTCTTCCCCCAACCAGAGCACACAGTGGTGCTGGATGCGTCCCTCCTGGGATAGGAAGGCCACATGGGAGAGGTGGAGATCAAATGCCTCTGGTCTCCGGCGGAGTCCCGGCTCCATTTAAATCTTCTGGAGTTGCGGGCGATCGAGCTTGCACTGACGGCATTCCTTCCCTCTGTCCGGGGAAGTGTGGTGCAGGTCTTCACGGACAACACCTTTGTCATGTGGTATTGCAACAAGCAGGGCGGGGTGGGGTCCTGGACCCTTTGTCAGGAGGCTCTGCGACTCTGGACATGGCTGGAACATCACGGCATTACCTTGGTGGTTCAACACCTGGCAGTTTTTCTGAATGCCAGTGCGGACGAACTCAGCCACCGGTGCTTGATGGATCACGAATGGCGTCTGAACTCTGACGTGGCGCAAGGTGTCTTTCTGCAGTGGGGAGAGCCTTGGTTAGATCTATTCGCCACCGAAGAGAACGCGCAATGTCATCAGTTCTGCATGTTGGAATTTCCAAGGCAGCACTCGCTCGGAGACACTTTTCATCGTGAGTGGAGCTACGGTCCGTTGTACGCCTTTCCGCCTATACCACTTCAGCCCAGAATGCTGAAGAAGATCAGGCGTAGCCAAACCCAAGTGATTCTTGTGGCTCCGGACTGGGCTCGAAGAGTTTGGTATCCCGAGCTACTCAGTATGAGCATCTATCCCCGATCTGTCTGCCTCTTCGGTAGGATCTTCTGTCGCAGCAGCAGGGGACGGTCCTCCACCAGAATCTGTCCAGCCTCCACCTCCATGCTTGGAGATTGAGCGGCGACAGTTGACACCTTTTGATCTTCCTCCCGAAGTCTGTGATGTCATTCTGGCAGCCAGGCGTCCCTCCACCAAAACGGTATATGCCTGTAAATGGAACAGATTTGTGGAATGGTGCACAGCTAAGGCTGTGGATCCCCTTTCTGCCCCTCTTTCTGAGGTTCTTCTGTTCCTTCTCTCTTTGGCCCAGCAGGGCTCTGCTTTGGGCACTATCAAAGGTTATCTTTCAGCCATCTCTGCCTTTCTACAGCTTCCAGATCAGCCTTCTCTTTTTAAGTCCTTGGTTGTTAACCGTTTTCTTAAAGGCATTACACGTTTTTTTTCCACCCGTTCCCTTCATAATGCCTCAGTGGGACTTGAATCTTGTCTTGACTTTTCTGATGTGCGCTCCCTTTGAGCCCCTTCATAACTGTCCCTTACGTCTTCTTACACTCAAGGCAGCTTTCCTGGTAGCTATCACCTCTGCCTTCAGGCTCTTTCTTCCAAACCTCCTTCACTTTCTGTTCATCCAGACAAGGTGGTTCCAAGGACCCGTCCTTCTTTCTTGCCAAAGGTTGTCACACCCTTCCACATTGGGCAGACCATCACTTTGCCCACCTTCTTTACGCCTCCGCATCCTTCAAGGGAAGAGGAGAGGCTCCGCCGTCTAGACCCACAATGTGCACTTGCATTCTATCTGCAGCGTACACAGCAGTTCCCGGTGGATGATCAGCTCTCTGTTGGCTACGTGGGCACCAATAAAGGTCGGGTGGTGCACAAATGGACCATCTCCCGGTGGGTCGTTCTGTGCATCAAAGGATGTTACTCCTTGGCCAAGAACGAGCCTCCTATGGGACTGCGTGCCCATTCGACCAGCGCAACTGCAGCCACTACTGCCTTGGGACGCGGTGTCCCCTTGCAGGATATTTGTCAGGCAGCTACGTGGGCCTCGCTGCACACATTTACCAAACACTACTGCTTTGACAGTCAGGTCTGGAGGGATGGCTTTTTTGGCCGTTCTGTGCGCCGTGAATTTCTGGTCTAGTCCTGTTTACAGACCCACCACCAGGGTTGGTATTGCTGGGGTATCTATACTAAGGTAAGGAATCTATCACTAACGTGTCTCTTTCAGATGCACAAGTTACTTACTTGTGTAACAATATATCTGTAAGAGACATTAGTTAGTGATAGATTCCTACCGCCCCGCCCATCCTCCCCGTTCTGCGAACTGATTACTAGAGTTAAGGTCATCCCCTTTTAGGGCTCTAGTTTTATGCACCAATTGTCAGTATCTTGCATGGCTCTGCGTTTCGGCGCGGAATAGTTGTGTACAGAACTGACGTCCGCGCGCATGTGTGGCTCCTAAGTACTCTCCGTGACGTCATCTCAGCGCCTACAACACCAGTGACAGATGCGGAGCCGCATGACGCCACCTACTGGCATGCAGTGGTACTGCTAAGCAGAAAAACTTTCCGGATCTAGTCTGACGCCTGGGGATATTCTAAGGTAAGGAATCTATCACTAACTAATGTCTCTTACAGATATATCATTACACAAGTAAATAGCATGTGCTTGCGTGCCAGAAAGTAGTAAATTAGTATTCGCATGTAGGTGTAAATCTGCAAGTGCTTCCTTTTGCACATTTTTGTCTACACACTTATCAAACACTCAGCTATCGATATTTTGGCACGTCTGTGGTTTTGCCTTGTTTATATTTGTAGAAACTATTATGCTGGTAGTAACTTTTAGCCACAGATTCTCTATCTTTTAAATATTCCCTACTGTGTCGTACTGGATCTGGAAAAAAAAATTCGTAGTGCCCCGGCGTGCCAGAATGTGCCGCCGTGCTGGCCTGTACTGACGCTCTTTTGCTCCAGAAGTTACGTGCTGTCCTCTAAAGAGTGGTCTGCTTAATTCAGACACTCTGTTCATCACCACCCCCTTTTCTGAATCATTTTGTCCACCATAAGCGTGGAAGGGTATACTCAGACATGAGTCCCTTGCTCACTGCTCCATCAGGATTCAAGCAAGCCGGGCCGACGACGCCTGAAATGGCAGAAACCGGTCCCCGGAAGCTTGTCTCCTTTCTGGTGAAGAATTGGCTTGGTAGTTTGGTCTGCCCTGTTCCCATGATGCACTGGGCCAGGGACAGACTAATTTGCATATAGCCAGGTTCTGAGCTGGGATGGGGCAGTGAGCTAAATAACGGTGATGGATCAAGCCCTGATCTATGGACTGGGTAAGAGTGGTCTGCTTAATTCAGACACTCTGTTCATCACCACCCCCTTTTCTGAATCATTTTGTCCACCATAAGCGTGGAAGGGTATACTCAGACATGAGTCCCTTGCTCACTGCTCCATCAGGATTCAAGCAAGCCGGGCCGACGACGCCTGAAATGGCAGAAACCGGTCCCCGGAAGCTTGTCTCCTTTCTGGTGAAGAATTGGCTTGGTAGTTTGGTCTGCCCTGTTTCCATGATGCACTGGGCCAGGGACAGACTAATTTGCATATAGCCAGGTTCTGAGCTGGGATGGGGCAGTGAGCTAAATAACGGTGATGGATCAAGCCCTGATCTATGGACTGGGTAAGAGTGGTCTGCTTAATTCAGACACTCTGTTCATCACCACCCCCTTTTCTGAATCGTCCTCTAAAGACACCACTCCCATGCAATGATGTCGGTTCCCTTCTTTCTGCACCTCTAGATGTGAATTCGGAGCTTCGCTCATCTCTCAGATATAGCTTTTTGTGATTTTGTTTTTTGTTTCTCAAATTACAACAGTGTGCAAGGGAGCTGGCCTAAAATAAAAGGTTTTATGCCCTGTAATAGCTGTCGCAATCAGATATCTGTGACAGATCCTGACCAGCTTTGCCTATAGTGTCTGGGGTAGAGCCACAACTCCAAGATCTACAGATAATGTGCATCGATGAGCATTGGGGAACACAAGGTGAAACTCCTATGTTGCCAAGTACAAGAAGATGCAGTGCAGGGACCGCTCCTAGTTCATGGCTTGTTCCCAGTCCTGTTCCCATTTGCAGAGTTGTTGGAGTCTCTCTCTCGAAGCATGTCTTTCCACACTCAAAATCTTCAGGTAAGCACAAGAAACATAAGAACTCGAAGCGGAGAACCCTCCTTCATGCCATTCACACTCCCCAGATGAAGCACATGGGTGGCACCAACAATCCCGATACCGCAGTAGGACAACTTAGGGGTTGGTTCCAGCACAACCCAAGTTCATGAGGCCTCCAGCCACGCTGTACAATATCAGAGTTTCTTCACTTCTGTACCAACTCCCTCTGGCGCGTCTCTGGGTGCCATGGAGCTGAGAGCCTACATAGGGATTATCACCAGTTTCCCCTTGGCACAAGCTGGATCCTCTGAGCTGCCTCTACTATCGACTCCAGTCCTCACGCTGCCTCCGGCACCCATACAGACCCCAGGCCTGGGTACTTCTACTCTGATGCCAACTTTGCCATTTGAAAGTGTGGCCACGATTGTCCTTTCAGACTTCTCACCAGTCTGAATTTGACCGATGTCAAAGCCTAATCCGACCGAGTTTTTTGCACTTACTTAGGCTTTCTTGTTTTCAGTTTCTATTTTTGGTAGATTATGGTGGTTTTTTTCAGTGTTTTCAAGTGATCTCAATACCTTAAAAAAACAGAGGTTATCAGTGGTTACATATTTCCGCGCCATTAAAAACTACAGAAACAGTGACTACATCTCCCAGGGGGCTCTGCTGCAGGAAGACGCAGCATTGGACTTCCGCGCCTGGAGGCGCTACATTAACGGGACCAGCCCCAGGAGAGCGGGTGTATCGCCATAAAGACTTCAAGCCGACCTGACTCCTTGTGATAGCGCCTATCGCCTTACCGCCTGTGAGCCAGCTTCAGCCTCCCCTCGCCGCCGCTGCCTTTTCCATCTCGGCGCGGCCGCCGTGCAGGGGAGACTACATCTCCCAGGGGGCTCTGCTGCAGGAAGATGCAGCATTGGACTTCCACGCCTGGAGGTGCTACATTAACGGGACCAGCCCCCGTGTCGCGGGACGCGCGCGGGCGACGCCGGGCAAAGCCCGGGCCAAGGGCGGGCCCGTTCAAGCCCGTTAACGACCGGGTAAGACCGGACCGGGCCCCCTCTCTTATGCCCATTAAAGGTGAATCTTTGTGAACATTACCAACTCACTGTTTGTTTTGGCAGCGTTTTTTTTAAACAATACACAGTAATTCATAGCTGAACTGATGCTACTTATTGAAATTGTAAGCAATTATGACTACCCGCGGTAGTAGGAGTAAAACTGCAGCGGGGGGGTAAATTAACAGGTACCCTGGATGATTTTATAATTCTAACAAATTCAGTTATTGATCAAGGCATAAGCCTAATGGAACGCAGGGTCTCTCAAGACCTAGCGTTCGCAAAAAGATCATCCATGGGTCATCTAGCGTCAGCACGTACACCTATAACTGAACCTACCAAGGAAATTGACTTGCCTCTGGTCCATGTGGACGTGCACTGTATGCCATCGGGGGGGGGGGATCAGTCAACTTCCCATTCCCTACTAGATTCATTGATAAGCTCAGACCTGGAAAAAACTCCGCAGCTTATCCCGGACAGCTTTCAGGCCGAAAGGAGCTTTAGCTCATCTAGGGAGAGGAGGGAGGGTGCTAAATCCAAAAAGAAAGCCATTAAGACCACTACTCCAGGGGCAAAAAATCCCAAGATAGCTAAACCTAAGAATGCCTGTGTTTTATCCAAAAAGCAAGGGGTGGGACAAGAACAGGCCTGCAAGAAAAACGATCCGCTATCTATAGAAGTTGTAAATGTTGCCCTGGACCTATCGGAAAGAGAGGTCTCAGCTAGCAACAATACAGTATATCAGGATGACTTTGATGGTGGCCAACTCCTAGCACAAATGGGGAAATTGTTTAAAACTCTCTTGGCACCACTAGAAAGTAGATTAGTGCACATTGAAAATCAGCTTAAGGAATTGCATAACCTTACTAAGAACCCACCACATCCAGGGGTAAAATCGACAGCGAATGGTCAATCTATAAAATCTGGCCAATCAAGCTTGAAAACTAAACAACCTTCATTACCCGTACCAAAGGTAATTAGTAACCCCGCAATTCCTAAAGAGAAAGAGAAAAAAACAGCTCTCAACCACCCTGGCCAGATCCAGCAAACCGGGAGGGAGGAGATTCCATCAAATACCCCGGGTGCCCCCCTTAAAAACAAAAAATGGGAAAGGGTGGCTACAAAGGGCAGACCTGCTGTAAACCTGCCCCCAGAGGCGAGCCCTTATGTAGTCGTCATGACAGGGGTCCCAGAACTGGAAGAATTTGTAGAGGAGCCAACTTGGTCTTTATATAATAAAGTTGTTTACTGGCTTAATATTAACCGTCCCCTCCCCCCGCATTTGTCTAGTAAGATCATAATGGTACGTAGGGTACCATGGGTAGGGCACGACAGGAAGACAACAAAAGGTGACTGCGTGTTGGTCAATTTTGAGGACCAGCGCACTGTCGACTATATCTGCTCATGGAGAATACAAACGAGCGGCGCAGGGATAGAAACTAGGCGGTTATCATATTTTTACCAACCTGGGAGGCACCAAGGTTTTGAGCTAGGGGGGAACTGGGGAAATGGAGGTCTTCAGGAATGGGGAGGATACCTAAATAGGAATCAACCATACCTGGAAAATTGGGGGGGGGGGGATTCCAACTGCCAATAGATATAGCTGCCTTGAGATGGTGGACTGACTGGCTAGCTCACCCAAGATACCAGAGGAATGCAGGAGGGGGAAAACTATGTTAAATATGTACAGGAGTGGAATAGACTGCTCCAATACTAATTTACCATCTAAGCAAAGGCCAGATGAGGACGTATTTAACTCTGCCAACGGATTGCCACCCATAAAGGGCAAGATTGACAATATCTGTTCAGAAATTATTCACACCCATGGTCACTTAAGCTGCAAGGTACAAAATGTAACAGCTGTAAGTGACCAACTGGGGGCCCAAGAAGGGCCTTTGGTTTCTACTTCACAAGTAAATGATCGTCCCCTACTGGTTGGCACAGGAGGAAGTTTAACTCTCCTGTCGTGGAGTGTAGCGGGATTATCAAGTAAAGTTAAGGATCCCATTTTTCTGACATTTGTAGACAACTTCAGTATAATCTGCCTACAAGAATGCTGGGAACAGAGGGAAATACATATAAGTGGATATCGTACATTCTTCTCGGCAGCTAAACAGACCACTAGGGGCAGAAGTTCTGGAGGTTTCACTATTTTCATATCAAATATGTTAAATATGGAGGTAAAGGCATTAAGTACAGGAGGGGATTACTATCAAGTATTGCTGTTGAAATTGGGAGGAAAACAACAGGTTATCCTGATTAACTTCTACAACAATATCCCAAAGGAAGATGTAGTCCATGTTATAGCGGAATTAAACCACATCTTACATACTCAACAGGATTCTGCCCAAACAGAGATGTGCGTCAAATTGACGGTTGACCTTAACTGCCATCTATGCCCTCAAAGTGAACTCGGTACTTGTGGGGTGGTCAACCTGAAGGGAGACCCATGCCGCCACTTTGAGCATTCAAAGTTTGGTGATTTATTTAACAACTTGGCATGTGAATGGGACTTAGGCTTTGCCAACGAGCTCTGTAGTCCTCAGGCCGCCTTTCAACCTACCTTTAATGAACGTGGCATGCAGTCAGTGATCGACTTTACGTTACTTACAGCTAGTTACCATCGCTGTATCCTGAACTTTAGAACTGAGGACATTTCAATGAGGGATCACTTTCCAATACACTCGTCTTTCAGTTTTGGGTCGGGAAATCCTCAGAACACCGTGGTGGCCGAAAATATTTATCGCCACAGGATTGAACTCTATAGAGTGAATGGTTATACCATAAAGTGGAGTAAGATAAACGCAGCCACTTTTTTGCATACCCTACTATCAGGCCATCTAAAAGACTTTTTGATCTGCCTCGCAGAAAACCCCAGCTCAGCTGAGGTTGTATCTGCCTTTCAAAAAATAACAGGGCAAATCTGTAACCAACTAACTTGCAAGAGCAGGCTGGGCGTAGGTAACAGGACTGAGGGCTTGTTCGACTCTGAGTGCAGCAATGCCCACTCGCGGCTGAAGCTAGCTCTTAAAGAGGTCCCTAGAAACAAAACAGATATATGGACAGCTAGACAACTTTATAAAGCTGCAATAAAAAAGAGGAAGTCTGATCCTGATCTAAAGGAGGATGCCTGGGTAGTGCTACAGGCCAATTTCACTTTTAGATTCACTGATGAAAGTGGCGGGCAGAATCTTACTGAACAGACTACATTCATGGGCCAAGGAGGTTAATGCTCTTTCTAAGTTTCAGTATGGCTTTACAGCTGGTGTAGGTACAGTCGAGCAAGGACTTAATTTGACCATAATTATGGGCAAGTATATAGCGGCCAAGAAGGGAAACCTATTCATGACTTTCGTTGACCTTAGTTCAGCGTTTGACTGTCTAAGTCATGAAGTGTTGTGGGATACCTTAAAAGATCTTGGCATTGACCCCAACATTCTTAATTTTATTAAAGACCTTTATAGAGGGGCAGGGGCAAAGGTCCGCTTTGGTAAAAATGGAGAATGTACAAACAAATTCCTAATTATGAAAGGTGTGCGCCAAGGCTACATCTGTACATAAATAGTGTGGCAGCCTTTTTAATTGATAAGGATTTGGATTACCCTAAACTAGAAGGTGTTGCAGTACCAATATTACTGTACGCAGATGATGCGGTTTTAATGGCAAGGACCCAACTAAGCCTTCAAAAGGCGCTGAATAGCTTTGCGGGATACATGGATGAAAGAGGCATAAAAATAAACGTAGGGAAAACCCTGACCATGTGCTGCTCATCTAAAAAGAACGTATCGTGTAACACCTTCTTAAATCAGTCAAAGATAGTACTTACCAATACTTTTCCCTATTTAGGGATAGTTTTTAATAAGAAAGGTACATGGTCTACGGCGGTAGCCTCAAGGAAGCTAGCTTTCATTCGCACCATAGGAGCTGTGAAACACTTTGCAAATAGACTGGGGGGCAGGCCGATACGCGTCTTGTTGGACATTTATAAGGCTAAGTGCGTATCGACTGCCAATTACGGGGCAGGTATCTGGGGGGGTTGCAGATTCCTCAGGAATCCAAATATGCGAAAATGCCTTTCTGAGATATCTGCTTGCTGTCCCTAAATCCACTTCTAGTTATGTATGTCATAAAGAGCTTGCCTTGGTTTATATAACCGATTTAATCAAGGTTTCCCCAGTCATGTTATGGCATAAAGTGTGGACAACAACTGAAACTGAGCTTAACCGGGCCATCATTCAGGACTGTGTCAAACATCGGGGGGCAAAACATATTCATTGGCTTGGCTATGTAAAGGATTTTCTAACAGACATAGTCCATGCCGAGTTTTATAGCGTCCCCTCCACTCTATCTTCCATTTCTAGAAAAGCACTAAAGGATGTTTGTCTTGAGCATCTGAAGAACAATGCTGGCAGATAGAGAGGAAGAAGGTGTCTGTCTTTCAACATCACTATCTATTGCATGGCCCGGGGATGCAGTTATATTTGTCATCTATTGACTCTAGCTACAGTAGAATGCTGCTAGCCCGTCTGAGAATTGGGACCTTTTTTAGAATGACCACCTTCCCAACCATTAATGACTGGGCAAAAAATGTAATACCATGTCCCTGTGATGATTCCTCCTTGCAATCATGCATACACTGTATTTTATTCTGTAAATTTTATTCGCATAGCAGGAAAAGATTTCTATTACCTTTGTTAAAACTTTGGGGACTGAGACAATGTAGGCCCGCTTTTATCAAGATACAATTGTTACATGATGAATTAACTATTTATGCAGTCTCTCTGTTTTTAAAAAGTATCATCAGGTGTGGATCCTCTATGTTATAAAAATTTTCTCTAAAAATACCAAAAATGAACTTAATCGAACTGCACGGAGGATTGTTCTATCTGTTGTTAATTTATGAATGTTTTTTTTTGTTTTTATGTACTGCAATGTGCTTTTATGATTTTATTTAAAAATTGAATAAAGCTATCTTTGACTTGACTTGACTTGACAAGAAACCAGACAAACGTATCGAACCAAAGACTCCGGTCGATCCGAAACAGGTCGTCGATCCAAAGAAGGTCGCCGGACCAAAAGAGACTGTTAAACTACCAAAAAACATCGACAAGGACAAAGTTGTCGAACCGAAAAAGGTCTCCGACCCTAAAACAACAGTCGAACCAGAAAAAGCTCCACGACCTAAGGCTCTCGAGCCAAAAATTCACGAACTAGTCACTAAGCCAAAAACATCGGCGCCAAGGCCACGGACAGTTGAGGAAGAACTCTTCCATCCTGACCCTGTGAGTGAGCAACAGTCTAAACTGTACATAGACCCTGCAACAGGAAAGCTTACAGTTTATCATCGAAAAAAGAGACGATTGGACACGGACACTCCTTCCCCTGTTCCTCCAAAGAAAAAAGACTTTGGGACATCTGCCTCAAGACCTTTTACTCCTCCTCCTTTCTATTCTAATATGCCTTTTGTGCCTTACTCTTTTACACATTCACAGTATGATGAGGAAGAGAACATGGGAGTAGATCCTCATGGCAATTTTGATGAGCCACAGGATTCTGACGCACAAGATCCTGATGCACAAGACAGCCCATGGGATGACCAAAACGGTCCATATGATCGACAGCCCATTCCAGACACCTCCACATACCCTACAAAACCGTCGCCTACTAACGACACCATTCTTTTCAATCAATTAATAGATAGGGCAGCAAAATATCACAATGTGGACATGCACACTGACCCCATAGAAGAGGACTTTTTATTTCACACCTTTCCTACCTCTGAGACACATGTCAGGACACTTCCTATGTTAAAAGGAGTACTTAAACATGCACCTGACATATTCAAAGATCCAGCCAGAGCGTGTGTACTTAATCCCAGAGTAGAGAAGAAATATAAGACGGCCCCTTCAGACCCTGCCTATATCAAATCCCAACTACCTTTAGACTCTCTCGTAGTGGCAAACACCCGAAAGAGAGCCAACTCACAAACAACAGGAGATGCTCCCCCTCTTGACAAGGAGTCTAAGATCTTAGAGGCTTCAGGCAAGAGGGTAGCCTCGTAAGCTGCAAATTCATGGAGGATTGCAAACACACAGGCTTTATTAGCACGCTATGATAGAGCGCATTACGATGAACTTGAAGGTTTGCTGCAACATTTACCAGAACCTTTTAAAGCTAAAGCTAACGACCTCATTCAGGAAGGCAAATTCATAACTAATGCCTCTATTAAATGTGCGCTAGATGCAGCTGATACAGCAGCAAGATCCATTAATACCAGTGTATTACTACGCAGGCATGCGTGGTTACGCATCTCTGGTTTTAAAAACGAGATGCAATACACAATCCTCAACCAACCAGTTAACCCAGATTTCCTGTTTCGTCCAGCAGTTGACACAATCTTAGACAAAATGAAAAAAGATACAGAAACAGCTAAATCTATGGGCCCACTTCAGTTTCAGCAAATTAGAGGTTCCTTTTGTCGCTCCTCCTATAGAGGCGCCGCAAGGGGCAACGCATCACAGACCTCCTGTACATACAAGTGTAACACCCAGAGTACCTTTAATAAAGGCTCAACAGAGGTGGTTATAGGGGGGACAATAACAAGGGCAGGGGACATGGCGGCAATAACACCAGAGCCTCCACTGCCGCCAAACATTGACTTTATCGCACTCCCTCCAGACCACCTAACACCGGTCGGAGGCAGAATACAACAATTCCTACCAGTCTGGAAATACATTAGCACAGACAGGTGGATGAGACAAATTATCCAGTATGGTTACTGCCTGGAACCCACTTCTACTCCACCCAACATACCACCCAAACATCGTCCAAAGAACACATCACACTGTTACAACAAGAGGTCGCGTCCATGCTAGAAATGGGAGCCATAGAGCCAGTCCCTCTGCAACATCAAGGGACAGGAGTATACTCTCTATACTTCCTAATTCCCAAAAAAGATGGGTCCCTCAGACCCATTCTAGACCTCAGGCCGCTAAATCAATACATACTCTCAGAGCACTTCCATATGATCACTCTACAGCAAATACTCCTGTTACTCCAGCAGAACGACTTCCTTGCTACATTGGACCTCAAGAACGCATACTTTCACATACCTATACATCCAGCTCACAGAAGATACCGCAGGTTCACTATAGAAGGGCAACATTATCAATTCAAAGTTCTCCCCTTCGGAGTAACTACAGCCCCAAGAGTTTTCACAAAATGCCTAGCGGTTGTAGCAGCACACCTCAGAAGGCAACACATTCACGTATTTACATACCTCGACGATTGACTCATAAAGGCCAACTCGTAAGTGCAGTGTGCAAGCCATACGTCCCAGACACTCCAGCTGCTGCACAGTCTGGGGTTTTCCATAAATTACCCAAAATCACATCTACAACCCTCCCACATACAGCAATATCTCGAAGCCACAATAGATACCTCAGTAGCAAAAGCGTATCCAAATCCAGCCAGGATAGCCAATATGCAGACTCTCATTCAAAAGTTACAGCCTCCACACTCCTTTCCAGCTCGAGTGTTCATGCAGCTCATAGGCATGATGGCCTCCTGTATATTCATTGTCCTTCATACCCGACTTCAAATGTGTCCACTGCAGGAATGCCTAGCAAAGCAGTGGAACCAAGCTCAAGGGCAATTAAAAGACCTAGTGTTGGTGAACAGTCGTGCTTACAACTCTCTGCAGTGGTGGAGCCCACAAAACCTTTCCAAGGGGCGACTGTTCCAAGAGCCGGTTCCACAAGTAGTACTAACAGCGGACGCATCACTCACAGGTTGGGGAGCCCACCTACTTCAATTCACAGTTCAAGGGATATGGACAATGAAACAGAAAACACTGCACATCAACCACCTAGAGTTGCTAGCAGTATTTCTAGCACTGAAAGCTTTTCAGAAGTACTTGTACAACAAGACTGTGTTGATCTGGACGGACAACATGACTGCCATGTATTACATACAGAAACAGGGAGGGACACACTTTCCGCAGTTATCTCACCTAGCACAGAGCATATGGAGGTGGGCAATTCCAAAGGGCATCTTTCTCCAAGCAGAACACCTGCCGGGGAAAGACAATCAGGTAGCAGACCTGTTAAGCAGACACAGCCAGCAGCTACACCAATGGGAGATTCACCCTCAAGTTCTCCAACCATTCTCCCAAGAATGGGGGCATCCAGAGATAGACCTGTTTGGCACAAAAGAAAACTCAAAATGGCAGTACTTTGCCGCCAGGTTCCCACATCCGTTGTCACAGGGCAATCAATGCGATATGGATGAACTGGTCAGGCAGATTTGCGTACCCTTTTCCACCAGCCCCACTGATTCCGCTGGTGGCACGCAAACTGCGCCAACAGTCACTCACAATGATCCTGGTTGCTCCCACATAAGCAAGACAACCATGGTACACAACGTTCCTAGAACTCTCAGTGGTTCCCCACCAAAGACTGCGCCTCACGCCACATCTTTTAACTCAGAACCATGGAGAAATCAGGCACCCAGATCCAATCAGATGAACCTAGCGATCTGGCTCCTGAAGTCTTAGAGTTCGGGTACCTTAATTTGCCCCCTGATTGCATGAACATTATAAAGGAGGCGAGACGTCCAACTACTAGAGCATGCTATGCAGCTAAATGGAAGAGATTTGTAATTTATTGCAAAAATAACCAAATCAAACCACTAGATGCTTCTATCCAAAACATTATCTGTTACCTGTTGCATCTTCAAAGATGCAATTTGGCATACTCTTCCATAAGACTACATCTTGCTGCTATTGCAGCTTACCTCCAAAACAGACAACACATGTCTTTGTTTAGAGTACCCCCAATCAAAGCTTTTATGGAAGGACTCAAAAGAATAATCCCTCCAAAGCGCCCACCTTCACCAGTCTGGAACTTAAATATAGTACTTACCAGACTTATGGGACCTCCGTTTGAACCACTACATTCATGTGAATTACAATTTCTAACTTGGAAGGTGGCATTTTTGATTGCCATTACCTCCCTCAGAAGAGTGAGCGAGCTACAAGCTTTCAAGAACCTTTCATGCAAATACATAACAATAAGGTAGTGGTTCGTACTAACCCTAAGTTTATGCCAAAAGTAATATCCACTTTCTGTATCAATCAGTCCATAGAATTGCCAGTTTTCTTCCAAAACCCGCAATCAGTGGCTGAGAGAGCTCTACACACGCCAGATGTAAAAAGAGCTCTGCTATATTACATTGACAGAACCAAATCTTTCAGAAAAACAAAGCAACTATTCGTTGCTTTTGCACCACAAGATAAAGGAAATCCCATCTCAAAATCAGGAATAGCCAGATGGATAGTCAAATGCATTCAGAATGCTATCACAAAGCTAATCGCACTCTGACAGTTCTCCCAAAAGCACACTCAACGCGTAAAATGGGGGCATCCATGGCTTTCCTAGGAAACATTCCCCTAGAAGAGATATGTAAGGCAGATACATGGTCTACCATACACACTTTCACTAAACACTACTGTGTAGATGTACAGGCAAAGCAGCAAGCTGCTGTAGGCCAGGCTGTCCTTAAAACTCTTTTCCAAACTGCTGCAGCTGCTACAGGTGACCATCGCTAGGGGAGATACTGCCATACAGTCTATGCACGGATATGAATTCAGCAGCCCACATGCCTCGAACGGAATATGCTACTTACCAGTATGCATCTGTTCTTGGCATGTAGGGCTGCTGACATTCATATCGCCCACCCTCCTCCCCGGTGCCTGTCACAGCTACAGGAATTTTTCTACATACATTTTCATGGACATCTCTTACTTTTCTATATTCCATCTTTGCCACAATGTCGAAAATCAATCTGTGGATGGAGAAGATTCCCATGCGCACTGTAGTCCAGGGGAGGAGTCACCTATCTCGTGATACTTCGAAGACTCTTCCAGGACAGCAAAGTGCAATCATCTGGACCCAACACTAGGCGGCGATCTATGCACAGATATGAATGTCAGCAGCCCTACATGCCAAGAACAGATACATACTGGTAAGTAGCATATTCCTTTTGCAAAATTGCACATTAAACTTATTGTAGTACACCATGCAATACTTCTACAGTGAGTCTTTGGTTATGAGTGCTCGCTCTTTCCTTCCCATGTAAACTTCTGTGAAAAGGCCCTCTCAGCATTAGCACTTGAGGTGGGCAATGCCAAAACAGCCAGTACACAATTTGTTAACTCTGGCCACTGCTTTCCGTGCCAAGACTGGTTCACTTGAAGATTGCGATTCTCAGGGAAGGTTCTGCAACATTTGTGCTAATTTGGGCACTTATACCCTCAGAGTTATTGAAGCAAAAATGAAGCAGCACTTTTGAAACTACAGAGGAAGTTCTGCTTTGCTGAAGGGATCTAGAACAGAGTTCCACAGTGAGGTTTCATTGACTTCAAATGCCATTGGTGATGAAGGGACATTTCTATGCATCATTGCAAGCCATTTCTCATACATTGTAAAATAAAAGTTCTTGAATTGCACTTCGCCCTTGCTTTGCTTACCAAGTGGCAAGCACTCTAACATGGAACATATTGCAGTGCCAAAGTCACTAAAGGTGTCGCCCAGCCTACTCTCAAGGAGATGTTTCACATCTACACCAATTATGATGAACACTTGGCAGACAAGGGTGTTTTCAGACTCTAGTTTTTTTTTATTATGTCCACTACAGCAGTTGTTTTCCTGTAAAAATCTAAGAATGCAGTAGAGTGTACTTTTTTCCACATGTCTATCAATATGTGACCAAAGATCCTCATATTTGTTGCCTTTGGCATCATCATTCAGCTAACATTCTGTAAATGGTTGCCACGTGGATAATATAGCATTCATAGCCGCTAGGACTGAGAACCATCAGCTAAGGGACACCGTTAGAATGACTCTTTCTTTGAAGCCACACAAAGCACAAAATGATACATATTTGTGTTTTAGTTCCTCTGCATTAGAAAACAGTGCACCTGAATGGACTAAAATGTCAATAGCATTCTTGACTAACTGAAGATTGTAAAGATGCTTTCAGCATACCATTTAACAAGTGGCAAGAATCTCTTACAGGGAAGCTCTTCGGCTCAGGTATCGATTTTGACAGGTCATCACAGAACTTTTTCATATATGTAGCTGAATCACTGCAAATACAAACAATATCACTCTAATCTTTGTTGAACTTGGAAATAACCTTTTTTACAGAGCATTCCAAGTGACATTGCATTCCATGTTTTCCAAAAGTCTGGTGTCATGTTTTAACCACTATCCCATATGCTTGGTGATAGTGCTCTTTTCACATATACTGCTCACTATGCCTTGCATTGAATGTTTAAAGCCTGAGGTGTTCGCAATTCGCCTACTATTAATACTGACTCACTAGAAACTGGGGGCGGATGTATTAAGGGTTTTTACCCATTCTCTGTGGGTAAATGTGATGACGCATATTAGGAAATAGACTTATGAAACTAGACATTTTACCGATTAGTGAAATAATCAAATGCAGCCAAAATTTCAAATATGATTTTGATATTTCCTGATTCTCTTACAGTTTATAAAATAATTAAACAAGACCTATAGAATGCTTCTAAACCCTGTATCTTTAGACCCAAGACCACAAAACTAAAAAAAACAAAAGGAAGAAGAAACAATATTTTAGTGGCATCCCTAAACAACAAAACTCAGTCTGAATACTGTTAGCCCAGACTTTCTTACTGCTAGCTTGTATAACAAATTACATTGTATTGGCCCCTTCAGGAAGACAAAAACTGACTCTTTCACTCTTTTTCCTTTCTTGAATGGCATTTAGTTTGTGCAGGTGTTTTCTCAGTGTTTATATGTTTTTACTGGTGATGGCTATTTCTCTTTCAGTGGGGTTTTATCAGTTATAATAGGATTAAACCTAAAACCGGACATCCTACACTTACCTTACCACTCTTCACATTCTCTTTTTGAAATGGACTCTGATAATGATTATGACCGAGATGCTGAGTTTGCTCTCCCCTATGACGATGGCAATTAGTATAAGGACTTGCAAGATGCTAGTGGGCTGGACACTTCCCCTGATTCAGACCTTTTCTCCTCTCCTTGCCAGGCCACAGAAAAATCTGCATCCTACATCATGAATGCGCAGGGTGGCCGAGGTCCTTGATCTCAACCTTCCCACCCTGGATGGGAAATCAAACGTCCTGCTGGAATTCCTGTAGTGTGGCCAGACTACTTTTGAGCCTATTTTACTTTTTACTGAGGCATTGACAGCTCTACCAGGGTCTTGGGCTAAGCCTTGTACCAGTCGTCCTGCTAATTGCCAGACGCCATTGCCCTTCTCCTAGTGGGCCCGCCTTTTGTTGGATCACCCTCGTCCTGAGAGCCTCGAGGTGCAGTCCTCCGCCACCCGGATCAATTCCAACAATTTTTCTATCACTTCCCCTGACAAGGAATCAAAGTGAGTGGAGACATTCAGAAAACACCTTTTTTCATCTGCCAGTTTTTCCCTGCAGTCAATTGATGCTTCCTGTATGCTGGGCTGCTATATTAATGCCTTCTGGGTCACTGTGGCGCAAGTCCTCCCATTTGTTTCTAGAAAACCTTTGCCCTGTTCTTTCACAGGCCATTCAGGATGCAGCCAATTTCACAGTTGTTTGTGGCTTGGACACCACTGTCGGAGTGGCTATTGGAATAGCAATTTTGCCATTCATCGTCATGCATGGTTACGATAAACTGGGTTCTCTGGTGATGTCTAGTCCTCCCTGAAGGACATGCAGTTAATGGGACTCACTTGTTCGGGGCAGTGGCATAACAAAACTTGAGCCCCCCTGCAAAGTAAACGAAGGGGACCCCCCTTTCTGGCCCACCACCTATCACTTTACGTTGACACCGCGTGTGGCTCATGTTATGCCACTGGTTCGGGGACAAAGTTGAGTCTGCCTTTGAACGTTTGAAAGAGAGTAGGGCTACCGCTCATTCTCTAGGCCTTTCTAACAGTCGCAGCTGGCATTACTCGCATGTGGAGGGTGGGGGTGGCACAGGGAAGGTTTAATTTAAAATCAAAAACGTACCTTCGCCGTCCTGGTCCCACGTCGTTGGTCCCATGTCGTCCTCTGCAACAGGAAACAGGCAGCTTCCCTCCCCTCCCCTAAGCCAAACACAATACTGCAATGGCAGCGTTGAGATTGGCTGGGACGCCGGATGCACATGCGTCTATGGGGAGGCCATTTTATCAATGCGGGCTGCATGCAAATGGAAAGTGCGCATGACTGGTTTGGTTGGCCCCAGAGTGCTGACTAAACAGTCATGGCCCACAGCATTGGGCTAGCCACTCCTCCCTACCCTCGAACAGGCCTGAACCAACCACCCGCCTGAACCAAACCCTTCTGCTTCCTCGCAGTGCAAGAAGCAGAAAGATAAAATGGTATTTATAATACCATTTTATCTTTCTGCTTCTCGCACTGCGAGAAAGCAGTGGGGCGACGCTCCTCCGCCCACATGGAGGAGCCGCCCCTGCTTTCTAAACGTCTCACCAGCAACAATTTCAACGTGGCTTTGGTGGAGGCATTCCCTATCGATAGGCTGTCCCTCCGCAGCAGGACATTAACGGGAGAGGCAGTAATGCCCATCGCAGCCATGGTCAGAGTGCTGCTCAGTCCGCCACCTGTCTCCCCTCAGCCCCACCCGCCAATCTACTTTAGTGTACCCTGACAGGGTCACAGCCACCTGCTGAGAGGCAGATTCCACGAACTCTGACCAGGTTGGCAGGGGATCACATCAGTCAGGTGGGTCCTGCAAAATGTCCAACAGATTGTGTCCTACCCTACCTCTCTCTCTCCCCCTGGATCCTCCCCCATCACCGCAGCAACTGACGGAGGACTATCTATCCATTTTGAGGCAGGAAATGCAAGCCCTTTTGGACAGAGTGGCTGTTGAGAGGGTGCCAGTGCCAGAAGTGTAGTGTGGTTGCTATTCCCACTACTGTCTAGTGCCCAAGATTGACTGAGGGGTTTGGCAGATCTGCACCCTCTCAATAGCTTCCTCTGGTGTATCAGCACTACTTCGTGGTGGGGAAGGAGCATTTTCAGTTCGCTGTGCTCCCCTTTGGTCTCACAAGAATCCCTTGGGTGGTCACGAAAGTGATAGCGGTGGTGACTGCATACATTTGGAGTTCAGTGGTGCCAGTCTTCCTCTAACTCAACTGCAAAAAGAACAGATGATGGACGGAATGCTGAATTAATTAAACATTCACCAACAGTCACAGATCTGGGCTAAATCCATCATTTTTTTGCAAGCCACAACATTCCAGTTTAGACCCAGCCATACGCAAATCAGTCTTGACCCCCATGGTAACAGTCCAGCCTGAACTGCCTGGCCAGGTCTTCCGTGTACCAGAAACAAGCATTCTCTAGGATGCGTAAGTGGGAAGGGTATGCCCAGATGCGGGTCCCGTGCTCACTGCACCACTTGATTCAAGCTAGCCTGGCTGATGAGGGGTGATGCCCCGAAATCGGTCCCAAGATGCTTGTTTCCAGTCCAGGGAGGACCTGACTTGGCAGTTAGGGCCGGACTGTTCCCCTGAGAAACTGGGTCAAGACTGATTGGCATGTGGCTGGATCCAAACTGGGGTGGTTTAGTGAGCAAAAGAACGATGGAATAAACACAGATCTTTGTGACTGGGAGTGAATGTTTGCATTGTTCAGCATTTCGCCCATCATTTATTCCTTATGCTTTTGTTGCCGTAAGTGGGAAGGGTATGGCCTGACGCGAGTCATGTGCTCACTGCAACACTGATTTCAAGCTAGCCTGGCTGATGAGGGGTGATGCCCCTAATCCAGTCCGAGGATGCTTGTTTCCGGTCCAGGGAGGACCTGGCTTGGCAGTTCGGGCTGGACCATTCCCATGCGGAACAGGGTCAAGACTGATTTGCATATGGCTGGGTCCAAACTGGGGTGGCTTGGTGAGCAAAAGTACAATGGATTAAACCCAGAATGTTGTGACTGGGTGTGAATGTTTGCATTGTTCAGCATTCCGCCCATCATTTGTTCCTTTTCCTCTACCTCGGCAACCAGCTGTTGAAGGTGGCTCACCTCAGGCATTTGTCAACCAACTCCAGAGAGTATGGCAAACCTCTTGTCATCTTGTGGTTCACTGTCAACATACCAAAGTCACACCTAACTCCTCTTTAGATTCTCCCCTTCATCCGAGTCATTCTGGACACGGTTCTTTTTGTGCCTTTCCCCTGGAAAAGATGGTCCAGGACATTCAGGCTATTATCTCTATCTTCCAGCCTCAGTCCTGGATTTCAGTGAGGTCGACTCTGAGGCTGCTGCGACTGATGGCTTCCCGCATCCTTCTAGTCGAGCATGCTAGGTAGCATACATGGGCTTTGCAGTGTGATCTAAAGTCCCACTGAGCATAACATCAAGGGTACCTCTCTGATCATGGTCAGAATTAATAGAAGACTGCTAAGGATTTGCAGTGGTAGTTGCTGAACCGCATTTTGGTCAGCAGCAGACCCCTCTCCCTTCCCCACCCAGAACTGAGAGTGGTGACCAATACTTCAATCCTGGGATGACCATCTGGGAGAGGTGGAAATCAAAGTCCTCTGGTCTCAGGCAGAGTCCCAGCCCCACCTCAAAGTTAGGATCAGAGGACCATCTGCTTTGTGCTGAAAGCCTTCTTGCCATCCATCCATCAGTGGGAGGCTGGTGCAGGGGCTCACAGACAACATCCCCACCACGAGGTACTACAGGAAACATGGCAGGGTGGGGTCTTAGACCCTGTGCCAGGAGACCTTGCGTATCTTTAAATGGCTGGACCACCAAAGATTCTTCCTGGTGGTGTACCACCTAGCAGGACCTTTGAATGCCAGGGTAGACAAGCTCAGCCTTCGTGCCTAGCGGATCATGAGTATCCATTACACCTGGAGGTGACCGAAGGTCCCTTCTGTGAATGGGTGAGAGCCTTGGCTCAGTCTGTTCACTACAACTGAGAACATGCAATGTCAGTACTTCTGCATGTTGGAGTTTCCAAGATGTCTCTTGCTTGGAGACACATTACGCCTCAACTGGAAATCGAGACTCCTGTATGCCGTCCCGCTGATACCTCTCTCCTGCCCCAAATTCTCAAGAAGATCAGGACAGACTGGGCCCAGGTCACACTAGTTGCTTCAGATTGTGCAAGGAGAGTTTGGCATCTAGAACTCCATATGTCCTTTGATCAGGCTGGCCCTCCTGGAGGACCTACTGTCGCAGCAATAGGGCAGGGTTCTTCACTAGGGTCTTAGCAACCTCCACCTTCATGCGCGGAAATTGTGACAGCTGAACACCTTTGACCATCCTCCGGAGGTTAGAGATGTCATCTTGGCAGCCTGGCATCCCTCAATGCAAACTGAATATGTCTGTTATTGGGACAAATTTGTGGTTTGATGCAGCCTCACCCGGTTGATTCGATCCAAGCCACACTGCCTGATGTTTTATTATTTGCTCTGTCTGTCGCCCAGCAGGGTCTTGCTCAGGACTCAGTTAAAGGTTACCTTCCGACTCTCTTGGACTTCTTAAGGTTGCCTGATCAGCCCTCCTTATTTAAATGTGATGCAATTTCTGAAAGGGCTACGGCATATGTTTGCCGCTTCTCCGTTTGTGATGCCCCAAAGGGACCACTGTCTTGTCCATCCATATTTTTGTGTACTCCTTTCGAGTCGTTCCAGAGTTGTCCTTTGCAGCTTCTTGCCAATGAAACAGTGTTCCTGATTGCCATATCCTCTGCACGAAAAAAACCTCTGGGTATGGGCTCCCAACAGCAAGGCCAAGCCACTGACTAATATCAAAAACAAAGAAAATTGCCAATACTGTCCACCTTTTTCTAGTAAATATCTGACTACATATGAATTAAACACTATGTGTCATGACACCTTGTTTCTAGATTGAATCTTTTATTTTCTCAATGTATTTGTTATTCATTATTTTTGGTTATATTTTCACCAATTTAACATTTAGAAAACACACAAATTTATCAAGAATGAGAGTATTCAGAAAAATCTTTTGGCTAATATAGCGGTCTACGCGTTTCGAACTCAACAATGGTTATGGAGTTCTCATCAGGACCATGCTCTCTTAATCAGAACAAAAGGGGCTTTTCACTTGCCAGCGATTGGTCACCAATGGCATTCGGACTATGGCACCCGAATAGATTTTGTGGATATCTGCAGTCATTCAGAGACGGCACAAACCATTCTCTTCCCTGTACACACCGGGCGAAACCACTTGAAGTTTCCGACCGCGGAGTTGGCACCCATATAACATTTATGAATGCTGATTGACTGATTTCCATATTGTTCAGCATCGCTGGCAAGTGAAAAGCCCCTTTTGTTCTCATTAAGAGAGCATGGTCCTGATGAGAACTCCATAACCATTGTTGAGTTCGAAACGCGTAGACCGCTATATTAGCCATAAGATTTTTCTGAATACTCTCATTCTTGATAAATTTGACAAATAGTCTGATCTATGGTGTTTGTGTTCAATGATGTAATTGTAATGTATATAATTTGTTGTGTATGTATGTGAGAAATTGTATGACTGAGGTATGGACTTGTGAGGAGTATGAATATGAATGTATAGTATTTTTAGAATGTCAACCAATGAAATGTATGTATTGTACGGGTGTGTTTTCTAAATGTTAAATTGGTGAAAATATAACCAAAAATAATGAATAACAAATTAATTGAGAAAATAAAAGATTCAATCTAGAAACAAGGTGTCATGACACATAGTGTTTAATTCATATGTAGTCAGATATTTACTAGAAATAAGGTGGACAGTATTGGCAATTTTCTTTGTTTTTGATATCCTCTGCACAGCATGTCAGTGAGCTTCAGCCTCTGTGTGTTCATCACCATACTTCCTTGATAAGCTAGTTCTCCGGACAAGAGGTTCCTTTTTTCGAACGTCCTAACACCATTACATGTTGGTCAGACCATCACCCTGCTGCGCTCTATGCTCCATCTCACACACCACTAAAGAAGGAGAGAACCATTGCTTGGACCCCAAAAGAGCACTCCTTTTCTACATCATGTACACCAAAGTCCACCGGGTGGGCGATCAGATGTTTGTGGGGTTTCGGCAGGGGTGAAAAAAAGCAAGGCTTTGTAGACACATACTATCTTACACAGAATCGTACTCTGCATTAAGATCTGCTACGCATAGGCGACGAAGCAGCTTTCGGAAGTCTTGCATGCCCACTCCAGCAGGGCCAAAGCTGCTACCACTGCATTAGTATGCAGAGTCCCCGTCCTAGACTTCTGCCAGGCAGCTACAATGTTGTCCCTCCATGCATTCATAAAGCGTTATTTTTACTGACAGTCCAGTTCACAGAGTAGGACATTTTCCTTTATTGGTACTGCAGGACTTTCTGGTTTGTGTCCATTCACCTATTGGTACTGCTTTGGTATCTGTTGAAAAGTTTGAGGAATCTGTGGCTAGAAGCCTTTATCATGAAAACAAGTTACTTACCTTCGAGAGACTATCTAGCCACAGATTCCTCAACTATCTTCCCCGTTCTGCGATCAATCAATCAGTCAGTCAATCATGGGGTTTACAAGCGCACTACTCACCTGTGAGGGTCTCAAGGCGCTGGGGTGGGGAGTCAGCAGCTCTGTTTCAGTCGAAGAGCCAGGTCTTCAGAGCCTTCCTGAAGGTGTTCAGGGAGGGGGCAAGTCCGATGTCGGTGGGGAGCTCGTTCCTGGGCTTGGCCGTGATGTAGGAGAAGGATCTTCCCCCACTCTGATTCTGCGGATGCTACGTGTTTGGATGCTACCTCTTATTAAGAATCTGCACACGGATATACGAGTTTGGTATACTTATATACCAGTTTGCTTCCGCCGCAGAGAGGTACTACTAAAAATGGTTTGGGATCCAGTCTGACGCCTGTGTAATATTCAAAATGTGAGTAATCTGCCAGTAGATAGAGTCTCTACCAAAAAGAGCGTTACCTAAGGCAAGTAACTTGTTCATCAGAGCAGATTTAAACTTACATGCAGAAAACGAAGTACAATAAATGTGTTGTGATTTGTTTTGATCCTACTAAAATGTTAGTCCCAGAATGCTTTAGGACTAAGACAGAAAGTACTTAAGTGGTGAATACATGCTGTTGTTTTCACATGGTGCTTCGTGCTCCACTCCTACCACTTCAAAGCACTGTAAATAAGTAGTATTAATGTAACCCAGTTGTATGGTACTAAATGTTCGAGGCATATGAGCTGCAGATTGCACACTGTGCATAGATCGCCACCTAGTGTTGGGCCCGGATGTTTGCAGTTTGTTGTTGTCCTGAAAAGTTCTTTGGAAGTCCGAGATAGGTGACTCCTCCTTTGGACCACATTGCGCATGGGCATCAGCTCCATCCCCAGATTGTTTTTTTCCACCATTGGGCTCGGATGTGTTTCCTGCGCTCTGGTTAGGAACGGATTTTCCTTCGGCGTGCAATCCTCACCCAGTTGGACGGTATTGTTTCGATCGCGCTCCACATCGACGCGATTCTTCACCACTTCGAAGTCTTCGATTCCGGTCGTCGACGAAGGCCTTCGGGTCTACCTAGGCCGTACTTTCTGGCTCATGGAAAGGACGCCATTCAAGAAGTGTCTTGATGTGGGTCGAAGTTTCCCCACACTGACCTACATGAAGTGTGCAACCTTTGCCTCTCACCAGAGCACGAGGCCAAAGACTGTTCCGCTTGTGCCTCCTTCCGCTCCAAGAAGACGACCCGGGACCGACGGGCTCGAAGAACAATGGCTCGCTCGTCCGCTTCGATCCCCGACGACATCTTCGAAGAGGGCGTCGACGGGCCAGAACACCAGCACACCGAAGAGAGTACCAGCTCCTCAGACGCTGAAGACTCCGACGTCGAGGAAGTCACTCCAGCTCAACGGGTCGTAAGTAAGATCATCGACCCCAACCCTTCCTCAACACCCTCTAAAAAGGCTTTGGGCACACCCTCACCTTCGGGCCCGGGTGCACACCGAGAGACTGCTTTCAATGCCCCACCCATTAAGCCTTCAGGCAGCTTCGGCTCGGACCAGCCTATCCACGGCGACGATCCTACACCGACACCTAAGATAAAGCCATCTTCGTCAACCACGCCAACCGTTGCTCCGACACCTAAGCACACTGTACCGAAGACTGGCAGCGGCTCATCGATGCCGAAACCGCAATCGGAGCCGACTAAAAAATCGCCTAAAGCTCCAGATTCGCACGCTTCGGAACCGAAAAAACACCCGGAACCGAAGAAACAGGTTCCGGTAAAGGACACTTCAAAAGGGCACACTTCTAAACCGAAATCAGCTACCGACTCGGTGCCGAAAAAACCTACGGAGCCGAAAACCTCAACACCAAAGGATCTGCCCTGTTCAGAGGAACTTTTCACACCTGATCCTAACCAAAAAAACTCTTGTCAAGGATCCTAAGACTGGTCAATTGACTCTCAGTTCCAAAAAGAGATCACTTGATGCGCCAGCACCCCCTCCTCCTCAAAAGAAGAGAGACATTGCAACCTCTCCATTAAGTGTACCTTCTCCTCCACCTCCCCATACTGTTCCTCCTCCTACACCTACTCCACCTCACCATTCACCTACACCATCCCCTAATCCACAAGATGATGTAGACACAGACTCTGATGACACAGATGGAGGTGCACATGACCCAGCAGGGACCAATAGTCCCCCTCAGTCACCTAATCCATGGGATGATTACAACACCCCTGATGTGCCTTATGTCCCACAAGACGACATATACCCTTCTAGACCATCCCCACCAGAGGACACTATAGGTTTTAACCTACTAGTCCAAAGAGCTGCCCAATATCATGGGGTGGACTTACTACACACAGATGCGGTGGAGGAATATTTCCTACTAGACACTTTTGATAACACACAAAAGTCTACTGCCATTTTACCAATGCTTAAGGGTGTAATCAAACATGCAACAGAGGTTTTTAAAGACCCCGTCAAATCTAGGGTCCTCAATCCTCGAATTGAGAAAAAATATAAAGCTGCCCCTACAGATCCAGTCTATATTAAAGGTCCAGCACCATTAGACTCTTTAGTAGTGTCTAATGCACGTAAACGTGCTAATTCTCAGACATCAGGTGAGGCCTCACCACCAGACAAGGAATCCAAGGTACTTGATGCCTCAGGCAAAAGAACAGCGTCACAAGCAGCTAATATCTGGCACATCGCCAACACCCAAGCGTTGCTGGCCAGATATGACAGAGCTCATTATGATGAACTAGAGTCCATAATGCAGCATCTACCTGATAAATACAAAAATAGGGCCAATGAACCTATACAGGAAAGTAAAAATATTACCAACACTTCCATTCGCTGTGCCCTAGATGCTGCAGATACCGCCTCAAGGGCAATTAATACCAGCACCTCCTACGTAGACATGCTTGGCTACGTATCTCAGGTTTTAAACCTGAGGTACAAAACTCCATCCTTAATCAGCCATTTGATGAGACACATTTATTTGGCCCAAATGTTGACGTGTCTTTAGAAAAGATAAAAAAAGACACCGATACAGCCAAATCTATGGGAGCCTTGCAGCAGCAAGCTCCCAGACGCTCTTTTCATCGCTCATCATACAGAGGCAACACTAGAGGCTACTCCTACGAAAGTCCCTCCACCATTTACAAAACCCCTAGCCAATCCACATTCACTAAGGGCTACCAAAGACGGGGTTACAGGGGTAACAACAACAACAACAAAGACAGAGGCAAAACCAACAACTCTCGCTCAGCCTCTACCCAATGACTTTCCTCCCCTTCCCCCCCAACATTCCACTCCTGGGGGGGAAGACTGCAACAATTCCTTCCTGCCTGGACCAACATCACATCAGACAGGTGTGTGCGACAAATTATTCAATCAGGTTACTGTCTAGAACTAACATCTACCCCCCAAACATACCACCCAAACAGCGTCCAATGTCACAAGAACATCTAGCACTGTGAAAGCAAGAAGTAGAATCCCTGCTACAAAAAAGTGCAATAGAACCAGTTCCTCTGCACCAACAAAACAAAGGGGTTTACTCTCTATATTTTCTGATTACAAAAAAGGACGGCTCCCTAAGGCCTATTCTAGACCTCAGACCGCTAAACATATACATACAGTCAGACCATTTTCACATGGTTACACTACAAGTCCTTCCGCTTCTGTTGCAAAATAACTTCCTTGCTACTTTAGATCTCAAGGACGCATACTTCCACATTCCTGACAGGAAGTAACTCCGATTTGTAATAGACGGACAGCACTATCAATTCAAAGTACTCCCATTCGGAGTCACAATAGCACCAACAGTATTCACCAAGTGCTTAGCAGTAGTGGCTGTGCATTTACGAAGACAACACATCCATGTCTTCCCGTACCTCGATGACAGGCTCATAAAAGCCAGCTCATACACCCAATGCGTGGAACACACTCATGCCACAATACAACTGCTTCACGACTTAGGGTTCACAATAAATCATGCCAAGTCCCATCTACACCAATCCAAAGTACAACAGTACCTCGGTGCCACAATAAACACCTCAAAAGTGCTCGCTTATCCCACTCCAGCAAGGATAACCAGCATACAAACTCTTCTAACAAGGTTTCAGTTACAACACCCCTTCCAGCAAGAGTGTTCATGCAACTCATAGGGATGATGGCCTCTTGCATTTTCATAGTGCCCCATGCAAGACTTCAAATGCGTCCGCTACAAGAATGCTTAACGTGACAGTGGAACTAGGCTCAAGGTCAATTGACAGACCTAGTGTTGGTAGACGGTCGGACTCAACGCTCTCTGCAGTGGTGGAACACCAAAAACCTTTCCAAGGGACGACCATTCTTAGAGCCAGTTCCTCAGATAATCTTAACTGCGGACGCATCGCTCTCCGGCTGGGGAGCCCACCTACTGCAACACACCATGCATGGCAGGTGGACACCACAACAAAAGTTATTCCACATCAATCATCTGGAGTTACTAGCAATATTCCTAGCACTAAATGCTCTCCAAAAGCAAGTATCAAACAAAGCTATGTTAGTCCGCACAGACAACATGACAGCCATGTATTACATACAGAAGCAGGGATGCACCCACTCCCTGCAGCTATCTCAACTAGCACAGGACATATGGCGGTGGGCTATACCTCAAAACCTATTCCTTCTAGCCCAGCATGTTCCAGGAGTACAAAATACCATAGCGGATCTGTTAAGTCGTCAAACACAACAGACCCACGAGTGGAAACTTCGTATGCAGGTTCTTCAGCCATTCTTTCAGATGTGGGGACAACCTCAGATAGACCTATTTGCCACCCACGAAAACGCCAAATGCCCAAGCTTCGCTGCCAGATATCCACACCCACTGTCCAAAGGCAATGCGATATGGATGAACTGGCAAACAGATATACGTACGCTTTTCCACCTCTACGACTCATGCCACTAGTAGTACGCAAACTACAGCAGCATTCTCTGTCCTTCATCCTAGTTGCTCCAACGTGGGCCAGACAGCCTTGGTACACCACACTGCTACAACTGTTGGTAGTACCGCACCACAAATTACACCTGTCTCCACACTTCTTAACACAGAACCGTGAAGAGATCAGACACCCGGACCCAGCTCAGCTCAACCTTGCGATCTGGCTCCTGAAATCCTAGAATTTGGATATTTGAACCTTCCTCCAGACTGCATGAATGTCATAAAAGAAGCTAGACGTCCAACCACTACGGCATGTTATGCAGCCAAGTGGAAATGATTTGTAATATATTGTCACAACAACAATATTAATCCTCTAGATGTGTCTATTCAATACATCATAGGATACTTCCTGCATCTCCAAAGATGCAACTTAGCCTATACGTCTATTAGACTACATCTTGCTGAAATAGCAGCATATCTGCAAAACACACAACATCTATCTCTATTCAGAGTGCCTGCCATTAAAGCCTTAATGGAAGGCCTTAAAAGAATAATTCCTCCCAGAGTACCACCTTCACCTGTGTGGAATTTAAACGTTGCTCTCACACGGTTAATGGGACCTCTCTTCGAATCCTTACACAAATGTGAACTACAATTTTTAACATGGAAAGTTGCATTCCTAGTAGCTATTACCTCTCTGCGGAGAACTACAAGCACTAACCATTCAAGTACCCTTCTTGCAAATGCATCACAATAAGGTAGTTCTGCGTACTAATCCAAAATTCTTACCCAAAGTCTTTTCTCCCTTCCATCTCAATCAATCTGTGGAACTGCCCGTTTTCTTCTCGCAACCACAGACAGTACCAGAAAGAGCTCTTCACACATTAGATGTCAAAAGAGCATTGCTATACTACATAGAGAAGACACAACCCTTTCGTAAGACAAAACAACTTTTTGTGTCTTTCTCACCACCACACAAAGGTAATCCCATTTCAAAATCTGGGATAGCTGGATGGATTGTCAAATGCATACAGATATTTTACCACAAAGCTAAATGTATGTTATCTGTTCCTCCTAAAGCCCACTCTACAAGAAAAATAGGGGCTTCAATGGCATTTTTAAGGGACATTCCCCTAGATGACATCTGCAGAGCAGCTACATGGTCTACACCGCACACATTCACAAAACACTATTGTGTAGATGTGCAAACCAAGCAACAAGCTAATGTGGGCCAGGCTGTTCTCAAAACATTATTCCAAACTACTGCAACAGATAAGGGTGGTCGCCGCTAGGGATGGGTACTGCTATACAATCTATGCACAGTGTGCAATCTTCAGCTCATATGCCTCAAACGGAAAATGCTACTTACCAGTATGCATCTGTTTTTGGCATGTAGAGCTGCAGAGTTGTACACGCCCACCCGCCTCCCCGGCTACCCTTGTCTGTTCCAGTATTATCTTAATTAGATGCAGATTACATGGGCATCCTTCCTTTTCTTGCAACCTCCATAATTTCCCTAATGGCGAAAAACAATCTGGGGATGGAGCCGATGCCCATGCGCAATGTGGTCCAAAGGAGGAGTCACCTATGTCGTGACTTCCAAAGAACTTTTCAGGACAACAACAAACTGCAAACATCCGGGCCCAACATTAGGTGGCGATCTATGCACAGTGTGCAACTCTGCTGCTCTACATGCCAAGAACAGATTTTATTTATAAAGTTTTATATAGAGTAAGTAGCATTTTCCTTACCATCCTTCCTGAGATTAATACTCCATGACCCACCCCTGAACCCTCAAGTCACTCTCACCTCCATTTACCTCTGGCCTCTCCTGAACCTTCAGTTCACCCTCACCTCCTTTTACCTGCCATAAAGTCTCAAGTCACCCTCACCTCACCTCCCTCTACCTCTACCCACATCAAACCCCCAAGTCACCCACACCTCCCTTTACCCCTACCCACCACTTAACCCTCACCTCACCGACAGCTCCCTATGCCTCCACCCACTACTAAACAGTAAAGTCACCCTTACCTCCCTTTAACCCCCCTTCCCAAAATCCAGTTTAAGAGAAAAATAACATAACATGTATGTTATTTAAAAACAATACCTACCTGAGTGTTAAAGTACTGCATGGTAAAGTTACAAAATGTACCTATGTGGTGAACATTACATGGTAAGGTCCTGCAAAGTAACGGTTGTTTCCCCTCAGGCATGACACAGTTGTTTTGGGGGCACTGTCGGTTATTTTATGCCCTTCAGTATATCTGGCAGACACCTTTGCCTCTTTGGGAAAGATGGAGGATTGTGCCCTCTTGATTTATCAAAATGAGTCTGAAATAATTATCAATCCACTTTCTGGCGTTTTTCCGTGCTTTGTTTTTTTATTTGAATTTTCATACGTGAAATAAGCAACAGACCAATGAAAGATAGTCGACACGTGTTTCGCCCTAGTGGTCCATTGACCGTGGGCTTTTTCAAGGCTGATAGGTTGAGGGTAGGAAAGGTGGGGGATTCAGAGGGAGTGGCGTATCAGAGGAGATAGAAGAAATGTGGAGGTCACATTGTAAGAAGCCACAAAATAGTATTAGTGAAAGATTAGACGTTATAATTCAGAGGTTGAGTGATGGAAGTCAAGTATGGATAACAGGTTGAAGACGGAAGTGAAAGGGGCATATTAAGAAAGAAATGCAAAAAAGGAAAACAGAAAAAAGAAGAAAGTTGAGAAGAGGAGAAAAGGACGGGTAGAGAAAGGTGACAAAGTTGAGTTAAATGTATATACACACATTTGAAATTGCAAAGAGAAATCTATGATCATCACAATGGGACCATGAACATGCGAAAACAAAAGTAAAATATTTAAGTTATACGGCGTCCGCTTAATTAGCACATGCTTGCTTGTCCTATATATCAGGATAGAGTAATAAACATATGTATTTGTATATATATATATATATATTCCACAAGTTGTTGCTCGAAGAGATCCTGTACAACAAAGAGCCGACCCAAAGAAATGCTGGTGCAAATTCAAATTTAATTCCGTGAAGCCAGCGCTGCCGCCATGACGTGTTTCGCCTCCAGGGAGGCTTGATCACATGACAAACTACACATGGTGTGTAAGGCTATTTAAAGTGACAGTGCAATTAAGTTACATCATAGACATAGAAAATAAACTAATGTGCAAACTGATCAAACCAATGTCAATGGTACAACAATAATGTATATATGGCTGACAGGAGCACAATCCATAATTTCTAATAAAGCAAAATCCATGGAAAAAGAGCAAATTTGTCGGGCAAAAGTACATATAAAACAAATAAAGTATTTACATGACAAACAGTGTTATCTATGTAGCAACAATGAATGTTTCCACAATATTCATGTAAAAAACCCTTAGACAAATAGCTCAAGGACAGACAATAGCAGCGTTTTTTATCTAATGTCCTATGAAACTGTTTCGCAAAAATAAAGCCCAAGTGGGCAAGTCACTTCAAGAAAACTTTAGATAGCCGTAAAGGTGCAAAGAGCAATAATGCAAAAACCCATAAAGTGCTTATAGTGAAAATATGTATCAAATGTTAAAATTGTTAAAAACATGTACCACAGTATCCCAGTTGTAATGGATTCAATTCATCAATATATACAATTATACAGTACAGAAAGGGAGCATAACAAGAACAATGGAAAATTGCTGTATCCGGACAGGTCTTAAATATTACAAACTCCAAAAATTCTAAAGGCAAGTGTAGAGATCCTCTCTATCATTGAGGCCATAGGGGTTCTTGGTGTTGAGCTCCAAGATGTATCTTGTCTCGAGGAGTCGGAGTTTGGCCTCACGATCACCTCCCCTCCTTGATGGCTCAACACAATCAATTAAGAAAAATTGGAGTTTATCAGGGATACCAAGATGTTTCTCCTGAAAATGCCTGGCAACCGGATAGTTCTGATCATGTCCCGTCACTGCCCTTATGTGTTGGAGTATGCGCCTGTGGGCGGGCAGCTTAGTGCTGCCCACATATTGGAGCCCACACGGGCATTCCAACACATAAATGGCGAACTCAGTTTTACAGTTCAACCATTTTGCAATGGCAGTCGGATGTTGTTGGAAGGGACTTTGGAAGTGGGTTTTGTTAATGCCATAACGGCAGGCTTTGCATTGAGGGCATGTTTTAAAGCCCTTCTTCAATGCCCCCCAAGTAGAAGAAACCTTGGGCTCTAAGGTGTTACTCACCAAGGATTTTGACATAGATGGAGATTTCCTGAAAGTCAAGATTGGTTTGGTACCTATTGTGTGACCAATTGTAGGGTCACTACGGACCAAATTCCAATTCTTGTATACAATCTTGCGTAAGGCACCATGTTGACGGTTAAAGGCCAAAATGAGTCGAGGTGCACTCATTTCACCCTTGTCTGTTGTTGAACCCAGGTGGTTCACTCTTTTAGAATTGGGGATTAACGCTTCTTGCCTGCTTATAGAATTGGAACGTCTAATGGCTTTCATGATGATTTCTAAGGAATAGCCTCTTTCAAGAAACCGTGCTTTACATGCCTCCTGTGCAATTGCACATTCGGCATCAGTGCTGCAAATCCGCCGGATTCGAAGCATTTCCCCAAAGGGAATGCTTCGAATCAAATGGGCAGGATGTTGGCTGTTAGAATGCAATATGGTATTGCCAGCACTGGGCTTTCGATAAAACCGGGTATTCAGGGCAGAATCATTCACGAATATCTCCACATCCAAAAAACAAATCATTTCAGAACTCAAATTAGCAGTAAAATTAAGATTGACATTGTTCACATTGATCAAGTTCACAAAGGCCCTGGCACTGTCCTGATTGCCTCTCCAAATAATAAAAACATCGTCAATGTAGCGAAGATAGAGGGCGATATGATTACATACCAATTCCTGGTGCTCTGTGGCGAGGACCTGCTCCTCCCACAGCCCCACGTGTAAACACGCGTAGCTGGGTGAGAAGCAGGCCCCCATAGCCACACCCCTTATCTGCTGGTAAATCACGCCATTGAAAAGAAAAAAATTCTGCTCCAAGCACATTTTGGTCATTTCGATCAACATCTTGTTATGTGCTGTTGGATGAGGCAAATTGTTGTTTAAATAATGGTCCAAGGCCTTGAGACCATCCACATGCCTGATAGAGGTATAGAGGGATGAGACATCCAAAGTCATGAGTACCATATCATCATCCCATGCAAAATTGGCGATTTTATCAAGAAAATCAAAAGTGTCTTGAACAAATGAAGTCAGGTTCCTAACATGGGGCTGAAGAAAAAAATCAATATACTTGGATACATGTTCCAAGGAGCTGTCTATTGCCGAGATAATCGGGCGTCCAGGAGGTGTAATAATATCCTTATGAACTTTGGGAAGTAGATAGAAGGAGGGAATTACCGGATGTTCTTTTTTGAGGTATCTGAACTCCTCATGCGTTAAGAGCCCTGCACTTCGCCAAATCTGGAGCTTGCTGGTTTGCTCAATCCAAGTATTCTTCACGATTTGTATGTTACTTCTGCGATAACATGATGAATCATTCAGTTGCAGTTCCGCTTGTTCAAGGTACATTGCTCTCGGCCAAAGGACGACATTGCCGCCCTTATCGGCCTCTTTTACAATGACATTGTGATCTAATTTCAGTTTCTTGATCAGTTGGTAGTAACATTGGTTTTGTTTTGAGATACAAAATTTCCTTTTGTTAGTGACAGTGTATAGTTGTTTAATATCACGCACTACAATCTCTTGGAAAGAATCCAAATTATCGTGGGCCATAATAGGCTGAAAAGTTGATTTGGGCTTAAAAGTTGTCATTTGTGTCCCAGGATGTACAAGAGGGACTTCCCGCAAGTTGCCCTCTGATGATTGTTGCTGTAGGTCCCAGATAGTATTGAAAGTGGCCTGGCTTTGTGTACTTGAGAAGGTGGGACTAGATACTGTTGTTGGTGGATTAGGATCTTTAGGATGTAACGCAAAGAATTTCCTGAGTTTTAACTTCCTTGTAAATTTATAAAGATCCATTCTAGTATCCGCATAGTTCATGTTGCAAGGTGGGCAATATGAAAGACCCAAATTTAGTACAGATGTTTCTGCAGGTGTGAGCTTCAAGTTGGTGAGGTTGATTACTGATTTGATTTGGTTTTGCGGTTGCGTTTTGGATTGCGTTTCCAATAGTTTTGTTTGCCCTGATTGCTGTCGTTTGATATATATACAGTTAAGCAAATTACTTTGCACTCCTATGGAAAAATAAACACATTTACTGAAACGAGAAATTAGATAAATGGGCTGCAAATACGGTATTCTTAATTCCAACATTCGATTTCATTAAGCATAAAAGTGCAAAGAGTTAGAAAGAAAGAATAAGAAATTATAGGATATAACAGCCACTTACCAAAGCTTAGTTATGTTGAAGTAATCTTGCCTCTTTGACAGTTTTCCCCTCCCCAATCCTATACTTTAGGTCTCCCCTGAGACAGCGCATGCACTGTCACGTTCAAGACTGTTTGTTTATTTAGTAGGCTTACAGCCCATCCTTTGCTCACCATAGGTTGACTTCATCGTCACTCTGATTTACTCTCTATGGCCAGCTAGTGCCCACTTCACTTCCTCTTTGTGTTTTTATTCCTACCTTGTATAATGGACCAAGTACTGCTTCCCTTGCCCATGGTCCTTCCACTGCTCTGCACTTTTAGAGGTACTTTTTTTCCTTTTACTTTCACCTCCTTCCTCCCTCCCCCCTCACACAGTACTTTTCATGTCCCGCCCTCCTCCTGCGTTGTTGCTTTTGCAGTCCACCCCACCCCTGTTATTGCTTGTCCCATGCACCTCCCACCTCCTTTTTCTTCATTGCTGCCCCCTCTAGGCCAAAAGTCATGCCAACATGTATCAAGACGCTACAAAGATAAAAACAATACTGTGCTCTCTGCTCCGCATGTCCTTTTTGGTGCAGTCTTCATGCGTGTCCAAAATTGCGTGATTCAGCTTGGACATTAAATAATGACTCTTTTTTGTGAGGGCAGTGAATAATCCCAATCTAAGAAAACAGGTCACTTCCTCTAGAGGTCAGCACTGGCCATATCGAAGCACTACTTTCAGCTATGCTGCACAGCAGCTGTGCTTCTGTACAGAATGGTTAAAAGAAATTAACAAAGACAATAGCTCTCCCACATGCAGCTTTGCAAAAGCTTGTAGTAACATGGCACTAAACATGTTAAATGGCATAATGGTAAAATTAAACATCTAAATTAATTGTCAATCTCCATGCATCATGCTTATCTAAAGTAAATTAGGAGTGATATATAACATTTTGCAAACACACTATAACAAAAAAGATTTAATCATCTGAATGTAGAACTAAATTCAGTAATGTGGTTTATTGATCACTTCAGTAGAGGAGCAGAAAGCCTTAGGCTTTTTAAATCCAAATATAGAGTAGTTTTTTGCCAATCTTCAATTTTTTCCTCCATTCACCATTCATACTGATAGATCTTCTGAACTAAGACGCCACTCATTCTCTTCTCAGTATGTTATGATTCTGGTACTTATTAATTGAATGTTTATCATTAAGTTAATACGTTATTCAATATGTTAATGATCCTAATTCCTAATCATTTCATAATTCCTAGATTTGTGTCCGTTACTTGTGCATTATTTCTTGAGAACATATTGCTTCCTCAATGCTCTTCTTTACATTATGCTTCTGATTCTGTATATGTATTGGGCTGGTTCTTATGGACTTTCCTGGCCGTTTTAAGAGTTGGTGGATCCATTGGAGAAACCATAGTCATTCATATTGCCAATCTCTATTGCTCATGTCATTTTGATATTTTTTATGTAGTCCATAATGTACACAAAGTGAAGGCATGCACTGTTGAAATAGTAAACATTGTCACTTAGTCATTACTTATTAGAAGCAGCTATTAACTTTTGTATGTTTTACCCACAGATGAAAAACTCTCTGATCAACCTTCAGAGCGGCATAGGAGCGCGCGATTATGGGCCAGAAACAGAAGACAAACGGAGCAGCTATCATTGACGAAGCTAGACTCAGCCGGCCAGAGGATAGTGTGCAATATGTGTATAAAGATGATATAGATATATGTATACATATATATATATATATATATATATCGATAAAGATTATAAAATATATTATATACAGATTTTAAAAGAAAGAGCTTCTGTGCTGGATTGAGGGCATCAGCCTTTAGCCCTCCTCAGCATGACTTCCCAGGGCTGACGGCTGGGAGTTGTGGCATTCTCCTGCCATTCACCAAGAAACTGGACAGGAGCTGCCAGATGGCCGGTGCCTACACATGCAACCTTTTTTTTTAATTCTTGCTGTTTTGTTCTCTTTAAAGATGGAATCGCAATGACAAAATGCCTCTAAGAATGAATTCCCCTCCTTCCATCCCTTCCTCCTGCCCTCCTTCCAGTGTTTCATTTGCATTGTTGCCTCTACCTCCAGCCCATGGACTCTGCTTGCTCCAGGAGCTGCTGCTATGGCAGACTGATGGGACTTAAGGATATCAGGGGACCAACCAAAACTGCTATCACACAGACTTCAGCGAAACAAGAATTGTTACATTCTCAAGACTCACATTGAACTTGTACTTCTTGCAGTTACCAGAGTTGTGTGAGTGGGGAAGCAAATGCCCACTAAAAAGCACTTTTTATGGCCACTTTTAAACTACAGACAATGTATTCATGGGTGAGCATAGCCATATCCAGTTTCTTTCTAGTGAGCAAGAGTGGGGCAGTGCCCTCCATCGCTTATGTTTGATATGTGGTTGGATCATGTACTGCTTAATGGTACGTTCATTGCACATGCCCATTTGGCCAAATCTGAGGAAAGGTTTTTGGGTGTATGTTTTCACAAGAATACAAAAGACCCGCAAGAACATCAGGGCCTACAATGCATTATCAGTCAATGTTTATCATTAGGAATCCTTCTGCCAAGGGTGTGCAACATGCATCAAAGAGCAGTTTCTTTATCTGGAACTCAGAAGTGAATTGTTGCATACTTTGATGTAGGGCTAGTGAGGTATGAGGACTGTGGAATGTCAGTAACCTATTATTAATACCTATGTTGATCTGAAAAATGTTGGTAAATCTTTTCATATATATGGGGAAATGTATTTCATTTCGAATAAGAGAAGCACTTCCAGCCTACTGTAGGTACTAGAACTTTCTAATTGCCTACAGTGCATAGCACAAGACGTCTTCATTATCATGCTTTAATAGAACCATTTTAAGAATAGTGTTCTTTTATTGTTGGCTTTAAAAAATGTATTCATGCTAATTATTTTGGAGTCACGGCAAGGACATAGGGATGGCTATTTTTACTGCAGTTTCACTATTTCAGAATCTTTGTGGCCACAATGCTATGCAAGTAATTCTAAATTATAATTGGTGATAGTTTAAAGTTTGCTACACTTCAATTCTGCCAGTGGAGTTCACCAGCGGGCAAAGGTTATTGCGAGTTTTTGCAGAGATATTTTCTTTAAAATGTGTAGCTTTCGCTGCTCTTTTTATGCTCATAACCTAGATGTTGCAAGAAGTTTCACTCATTTGTAATCTTCACAAACTTCCTGTAGATCATGAAGTTTAAAAAAATACTTTACACAGTTAGCGAAGTGAAGTTTCCCCGCTTCACACACCCTCTGTGTATTTCATTGTCAAGAGGCTACTGTGATGGGCGTGCAGTATTGAACTGTTTAAAGACTCATTCCCTATCTGAAGTTTACTCTAGCCCTCACTTGATTTGCTATTAATTTCTATTTGTTGCTTCGTAATTGGGACCGATAGACCCTAGTTTTATAGCAACAGACAGATTTGAGAAAACAAGAGGCATGGCTTAAAGTTGGCCTACAGGTACAGTATGACTCTGCCATATGTTTCTCTGACAGTTCTCCTTAGAGAGAGCAGAGCAAATTCACTAAGGTGAAACACGCCTTATTAAGTTCAGAATCAAGATTCTTTTATTTACTAAGATTAGACCACTTGGCTGTGGGTTAGTTGTCATTTTTTCACACATAACACTGACATAATGTTAACTAATATTATTGTTTACGAATTGGTGAATATTCTGAATGGAATTTCCCCAGCAAATATCCTTGCTGTCCAAAATTGGTTGCACATGTGTCTAACTCGTATAGCTTTAGTTTGAACTCTTCTGATTTGCAAGTTTGATTGTAAATGGTTGTGATATTTTGAATTGCCAGCATTAATGTTGTTGGTTTAATGAAATGGGGACAACGATTTGAATTTGATTTGAAAAATATTACAGATATCCTTGTTTGGTGATGTTATTGCAGATTCTAAAACATGGAGTTAACATACCTTACATTTCCTAATTGGATGGCGTGGAGCTGCTGCTTTTTAAATATATTTGAAATGTTTTGGTAGCAGGAATTTGTTGTGTGAAAGAATGTTAGACTATGAGTTGGTGTTGCGTAAATGTCCTACATTTCTTAAACTAAAAGTGGGGACATTTCTTGAGTTCTGAGACTGACTATGATTTTTCCTAATTTCTGAGTTTGTTATTGAATGTTAGCTTCCAAGATTGCTGAGAAATGTCCCTGGTATTCCAAAGTATGGCGTTAATGGGCTATGTTTATTATTTGCAGGATTAGTGACGATATTCCCAATTTTCCAAAGTTTGTAGTATGTGGGGAATGTTAAAGGTTTCATAATTTTTTTATAATGGTATTGAAATCCCAGGGTTTTGACCTGTGTGGGTGATGGTACTACTGACTAAATCAATTGTTAGTAAACATTCCTGAGTTTCAAAGTTTAAAATGTGTGGGAATATTTCTGACTTCGAAGGTTTGAGAATGTTTCTGATGACATCCAAAGTTTAAAGGTGGTAGGGAATGCTTCTAATGCCTTAGGTGTTCAGTGGTTATTGCAGGTGTCTGTTGTTCTTCATGCTTGAGGGCAGTATTCTGTTTAGAACATAAAATAACCCTATGCATTGTTGTGTATTTGGAGGAGGCAGAAGCCTGTTGAGGCTTCTTTGAACAATAAAATGGAGATTGCATTGTTTTGCTGTTATAGTTTTTTTAATCACCTTGGGGTTGAGATTGGTTTTCTTTCTGTTAAATGCTCAGTTGTGGTGACTTTTTAAGAAGTTGTGAATAATTCATTCATAGTTTTCTTGTTTAAAATCAGCAATTTCCCAGTAGATTTCCTATAGTGGAAATGTTATCTTCCTATTCATTCTCTTGACCGCTTGATCACTTTAATGAGAACTCTATCACAATTGCTTGTTTACCATGTTAAGCTGCTTCCCATACTAATGATGAAAGGACAATGTTTTGAACTTAATTGCTGTGGATGGGTGGAGAGGATAAATTCACAAAGTTGGTGGAAGTGATTTTTCTAACTTTACAAGTCCCCTAAATGCATTGTATGTTTTCGGTAAGAAATGTTTGTATGATAATTGTAATCCAAATTATTGATCTGGACATTCTTGCCTGGTGTTGTCCATGTTAATTTTAGTGCCCTCTGTGCTATCAACTGGGTACCCTGATCCAGCGGCTCTATTTCTTTTGTCACATACAGGATCAAAATTATTGCTAAATAAAGTACAAACTTTAGTTGAAAAGATGTAGATGCCGAGGGTTAGAAATGGAACCTATGAAAAGGGAAGTAATAGCAGAAATTGTGAATGCTGGAAATAAATACAAGTTCAAAAGCATGAAAATAGATTGAAACATGAAAGAGTGGATGTCTATTTGCCTGACCCATCGAGACTAATGGTGGTGGCTAGACGTTGACAGATGGGATACTCAGTTATTACTTGGCTGATATGCCATCCGGCATGTACAAGTGCCATGGGTGATAATGCACCTGTGATATGGTGGGCAGGACATCTACCATTGTTGGGACAGAGTATACCAACCACCAAATTGAAAATAAGGCCCTTTATCTTTTCTCACTCTGATATGGAAACCACTGGGTGTCAAAATAGACAACTACATTGTTTGCATCTCTGTGTGGGACATGAAGCAGTGTTTGATTCTGTCCTCCCTCGTTAATCTAAACCTTAGTTCCCTCTCTCCTCCTTGTCACATGGGCAATTCATTTGACCATAAGGCACTTTCTCATTCTCTACCTTCTTTTTATCCTAGGTATGTGGTTCACTTTAGAAAGATCCCCACTGCCTCGTGGCAAGCATCATTGTACATCGAGTAAGGTAGAATAGCTTTTGCTATCACATATGTACAAAGATGGTCTCTCGTCTTCTGTCAATATTTCGTTGGTAACCACATGACTGCATTGGCACATTTCCTTTGAGTGCTTTTAAAAAATTTAACTTTTATTGTTACCCCTGTTCATTTAGTAATTTCAATATGTATCCTAAACTTTCTGGCACTGTATTTGTTCACGGTTACCAAAATAACTGCTCTCCTTTGTGTATTCTAAGTGTAATGTCCCCAAAAAGCTCTACATTCTAATATGCTATTCTCTCAAAATCTGTCATATTTTCGGATTGTAACTGCCTCTCTTTTCTTGTGGTCTGTTGGCATAATCTCCTAGAAAGAACCCTGCACATTTATATGGATTTAATGTCTTCTCTCTTGCTTTGAGTTGAATCATAATATTTCCTCATTACGTCAGTGCTAACCGTCTGTATCATCATGGTTATTCCCTTGTCATAATGAGATTGCAGTCTTTCATTGGCAATCGTCATTTTGGGGCAGTGATGTCACCTATGTCTCGGCGTTTTCTAATTCTAATTATATTTTTGCCATGTGCATTTAGTTAATTCTGCTTCTTTTCCTGGATTTTAATCCAGCTGGCTAACACCCACGTTTTGAAGATTGTGGTCATGTCCCTCTGCATTTGGGGTATATGCTTGCTGCTGTACCCCTGTTGAGTGTGCAATTTGAATCTTGCCTCTACTTTCACTCAGGCAAAATTATAGTCTCGCAAGGGTGCATAGTTTTAAACTCTTTATTCCTCTTCAACTTGGTAATGGATTTTCCCCGTTCCATGTCTTTTCACTGATTTCTTATACGTTTGTCATGTATCCTACTGCTGTCTTGCACTCCTTCAATCTCTCCTCTTTATCCCTTGTAGTAGATATAATTAGGATTTCGCTCATCACATTAATGCTTTATTTAAAAGTTTTTGTTTTATTTTATGTTACACTTTTCTATTTTGCTTATTAGGGGATTCTTGCTTGCTCTCTTGAAAGGAAGCTAGATGTTTCATTTGATGATACAGTTGTTTGTGCCTGCTGAAGTTCTACTGGAAGGATTAGGTTGGGCGTAGATGACCCCATTTTGGCACCTTCATTCTGTGTGTCTACGAGCACCTAGAATTAATTCATCTGAACTGGATTGCTTTATGCCACTTTAACCTTCAGAGATACCTTCTCTTACTGATGCACACACATGCAGTTTGAGGTGAGAAACGGTTGGCGTTGATGCTTCAATGTCGAAATGGTAATGAAAAAGTAGGTCTGGTTAGAGGAAATTGTGATACATTTGGAAAGGTGACGTTGTTCTAGATTTACTTGCTGTGAATCTAGTCTGAGAATCGTTTACATATTCAGTGATTATCCTGACAATGTGGTAGGGATCTGGGTCGATATTAGTGAACCCCAGACTAAGCAATACGGTAAGAACTGCATATACACCTTGAATGTGCTAATCTTGCAGACTGGATTACTTTAAGCAGAATATACATTTTTCCAAGGATAGCATTACAAGCCTTTCATGAATCCATTTACTACTGAAGTGAAACAAAGATGTGGTTAACTTCTTAAAAGGCCTTTAGTGTATTTGCCATCAGCATGTGTGGAAAAAACAAAACTGTGCAAGTCCGGACTATGTAAATGAAATCTCCTAACTATTGTGTTCAAGTGGCATCTCCAGTTCCAGACACGTAGCTGCCAATCCATAGTGTGTGTGAGAAAAATATCGATAACCAACAACCACAGTGGACATTGGGGGTAGAATTCTTGCTCCCTTCCGAGGCTGTGGCCAATTTTCATATTTCTGTTCTGGTGTTCTAGCTTAGTAATATGTGTGGCTTCAGAATTTGGAAAAAGGAGTGAGACCCACATATGACCACCCATAACATTAAGTTAATTTAGCTTGAAAGGTCTCCAGTGTGGATATCCTAAATGTCCTTTTGGGGTATTTTTTTTTTTAATATGAGAGAGGTGAGAGAGAGATCGTTGACCAATGAAGAGTTCTAAATCTAATATAATTTGGCACGTCTGATTACAGTATGTTCATGACACTATCACTTGCTGTTGCAGATATCTGTAGCATGATATCAGTAGCAAGGTACATATTTATGGTAACTATGTACAAACACCTAAGTGAACTGCTGGTCCCTCTAATCATTCAGGGTTGTCCTTCTGTCTTGCTCTCTTTCACATTTTTACACTCACTTCCTCTCACTCTTTCTCTGAGACTCTCTTTCCATAGTCTGCCAATCTCCACATCTGTTGTTTACTTTCTATTCCATCTTTTCTGTTGCATCTTTGTATTTCCATCTGTCTCTATATCTCACGTTCCTGTGCCTTGCATCCCTCCACCTTCATCTCTGCTTTTGCCACACTCCACCACTGTCCCTCCCTCTCTCTTCTTAAGCCTCTCATTCCTTCCTTTGGATCTCTCCCTACTCTCTTAACCATTGTATCCTCCTACTTATGTTTGCTTTCCTATAGACTTATCTTCTTGTCAGCCAAGAGGTTGAATTCCTTCCTATGTCTCCTGTTACCATTTATCATATGTATTAAAATGTGGCATGTGCCATGCCACTGTTTGCTTCTAATTGTTTGAACAGGGTACTAGGCTGCATACATATTAACCAATGTTACTCTGCCATCAGGAGGTGTGCTACTGTAAATCGCCCATCGTCCTGTTTTTCTTGTGGGTCAGGGCTAGCATTGTCCTTGTCTGTCCTTTGACCCTACACAAATGGTGCTAGCTGAGAGACACTGGTCTCTGTTTCACACTCCTGGATTAGGTGGGTGGAAAACCTTTCGGCATGCTTAGCTAATGAATTTCCTAGCTCTATGATTTTTTGTCATCTTACTCTGTCTGTGTTCTTATAGGGCCAAGTAACCTCCATAGTTATGGATTGAGGTGAGGCAGTAAGTCCATCAATGAGGTAACCAAACATAGGTACTTTGCACCAAATTAAGCACGGGTCATTTTTGGGCCTTGAACTCCTGTCATCTCACCCCTATCTTGTTCCATGCCTTTGGTTAGTTACATTCATGCCAGCCACTGCCTGGCTGTGAAGGTCCAGTGTGTTTTTTTACCCACAAACCAATTTTGATACTTATTAAAAATCAGATCTTGGGGTATATTGCTCTGTGGATTTGTTATATAGCAGACTGCTGCTTAGAGGAATGCTGCATGCTAAGACTTGTTTGAAGAACTGCCCTCTTTTTGCAGATACTGTAGGATAATTTATGGAGATGACTTCCTTCCAGTTTCCATGTTCTGAGGAACTTCACATATACACCGCTCCTGGCTTCTCATAAGTCTGTCTCTGGGGCTGCTGCTTTCGACTGGGCACATGATTTCTCTGAAAGTTCGAGGGAGGTGCCATGTCCCCTGTCAGTGGCAAGCTGTGATTGGTACATGGAGGTGGGATGGGAGGAATAATGGAAGACCAAACCTGCAGGTCAGGTGGTCTCTTCCATTCTCAGGCAGGGCAAGAACCATGCTCTCTAATGTTATTAAATTCTTCGCCTTGAAAAGTAATCACCAGGAAGGGCAGTTTTCTTCTTGAGCTGCCTGACTTTCTGTAATTAGAATTGTAACAAGCTTTGCGCTGTGCGCATAGTTTTATGACATGATGCTCCTTTCTGCTAGAAACTAGGAATATGGCTACAAAGCCAAAATGTCATGTAAAGTAGCTAGAGTAATGGAAGTATGAATAAAAACAAGTATTGAACCAGTGTAATGAAATGTCTCTTGAATTTATCAATTGTTTGTCGATTTATTCAGAACCACTGATTCACAAGACCGTTGGTGTAGGAATTATATGAAATCCTCTCATCACGTTTTCTGTATGACGGTAATGTCATGCTATCTCACTGCAAATGAAGACTGAAACAATGTTAATAGCACAGATCTTACATGCAGTGTCATCTAGGGTTAGACTTTATTCCAGCCTAAAGTTACTCTTGAGAATACATTGCTTGTCCAGGTTCAAACTTACAGGTGTGATCACATGTATACACAATTTATGGTAGAGAAGTGTGTGTGTGTGGGGGTGTGTATACACAGTAATGAAACCAACAAGTCCTGTAGAGGGATGAGATGGTTACAAAACTTCTAAAGTCTTAAAATTCACTAATCTAAGGATTAACTTCTTCCTCATTTTCTGGCCACCTCAGTAGAGAACCTGCTTCTAAATAAGCTCAACTTTTATTGCTTTAATATGATGGATTATGTGATAGGGTTGCTTTGGTATCTTGACAGATACAGTTTAGGACCTTTCTCATGTTGCATCTTCAATATGTTCCTTTATGTTGTGTTTCGGTTAATGTGTTGGTTTTTACTTTCATACACCGTCATTTTGCTTTATGATATATCACTGACGTTTTCTAGTAAAAACAGAGTACAATCAAATTAATGTTAATTAAGATGCTTGACAATGCCAAACTGTGCACCAAAAAAAATCAACCTTTCAAGAACACACAAATCGGAGTAGTTTTGGGGTGCATGATGTTTGTGATCCAATTTCATTATTCAGATGTGTTACTTGCCCACCAAGGAGAGCTTCTTAGGATGCACTGGAAAATAACTTGACTTTTTACCTGTTTAATCACTACTGAGCTTATGAATCAGTTATAGTTCAGTCATTATTATTTATTTATTTTTTTGGTATGGTTTGGTCTAGAGGGGCTACCCACTCACACAGCAGGCAGCATAGACTCAATATTTCTGGTTCAGGCCACTAATCTATAGGAAAATATACTTTTTTGATAGCTGAAATCCTAGGCCCATTTGAAGGATGTTTACCAAATCTTCCCATGAAATTATATATGCATTGAACCTGGCATTTTAATGGATGGGAAAAATATTTTTGAGGGCGAAAGCAACATTTGTGTTTCCCCTTTAAATTCCCTTTGTGTCGCTACCTCAAATAGCATCAATTACCACGTTTGGTATGCAGAGGTCACTGATTTTCATATGCCTTTTTAATGTTTGGTGTGAAATTATAGATGCAGTGGTAAAGTTATGTAAAACTGACAAACTTGGCAGCATCACAAAGTTACACGGTGTGTTTTTAGATGTGCAAACCGTCCCCGAGGTCAGATTTTCATTAAAGATCTTGGCCCATTGTGAAGAATGTGTATCGAACATTCTCAACCACTTATAAGGGTACCAAAGTTTGATCTTTAAAGTTGGGTAACATTTTTAAGGGCAATATACAAAATGTATCTTTCCCCTTCCTATTCCTTTTATTGATAAAGCTACAAAATGCTCAAAAATTGTGTTTCAAATCTGGCATGCAGAAAAAAGTGTTGTCTTTCCATTTTCTTTTTAGGTCTACGTGACAGAACAACAGTGGCGGTCCGTCCATTGAGGGCGTTGGGGCGTAGCCCCACTAATGCCACGGCCCCAAACTCATTCTACTTCTGACGCTAATTGCTGCAATAAGGACTCTGAGTCCTGATTGCTGCAATTAGCGTCAGAAGTAGAACACAGACGCTGATAGGGGGCGGGCTACGGCAGCACTCTCGTTGAGTGACAGTGCATTAGTGCGAATGTTCATTTTTGGGCTATTTCATTTTCATGGTCAGCCCGAACATGCGCACTGAGCCTTCTCCTTAAGAGACTGAGGGTTGCTTCATGCGCAGCCCTCGGTTTTTTTTGGGTTTTTTTTTTGTAGAGTTTTCTATAGCGAATCAGGTATCGGAGCGCTTTACATAGCACAAGTTACGTTTTTTTTTTTTACATGAGGACACACACTTTCATTTTTAGGCACGGGGAGATTAAGTGATTTGCCCAGAATCACAGGAGGTTTTGGCGTCGTTACCGAGACTCGAACCCAGATCCCCAGGTCCGAGGTCGCGCGCCTTAGCCGTTAGGCCAACTCCTCTCCCGAGGTCTTCTAAAGGGAAGGGAGGACACCGGCCCTTAGCCAATCCTGGCGCTGCTAAGAAGGGTTGCCAGCCGGCAGCCACTCACAGAGAACTTTGGAAGGCGCCAACGCACCGGACCCCGGCACAGGAGCAGACAGCAGAGGCAGCGCGGACCAGCCCGCCCAGGTAAGTAAAGTTTAATGTTTACATTATTTTTAAACATCCCCCGCGACCCCCGTGCAACCCCCCTCTCCCCGTGAATATTGCGAGTCGCGAGTTTCTTGTGGATTATGTATCATGTACACAGAGCAAGGCGACGGGGTATGGAGAACTTAAGTCGAAAATAAATTATAATGAATGTCAACCAGTAGGGAAGCTGCCTCCGGCCACTGTCTGAGTGAGGACTGAGGCCAGGGGTGAAAGAAAAACCAAAGGGATGATGGACGGAGCGTTGACAATACAAACACTCACCCCCAGTCAACTGATCTAGGTTTAATCCATCACCGTTCTTTAGCTGGGGGTGAGTGTTTGTATTGTCAATGCTCCGTCCATCACCACCTTTGGTTTTTCTTTGTTCGCCCGAAGTAGGCAGGGTATGCTCAGACGTGAGTCCCATGCTCACTTTGCCACTGCAGTCAAGCAAGCCCGGCTGAAGATGGCTGTAATGCCAGAAACCGGTCCTGGGAAGCTTGATTCCGGTCCAGGGAAGACATGGCTTGGCAGTTCGGGCTGGACTGTTCCCATGAGCCACAGGGTCAGACTGATTTGCATATGGCCAGGTCTGAACTGGGGTGGCGGAGTGAGCTAAAGAACGGTGATGGATTAAACCCAGATCAGTTGACTGGGGGTGAGTGTTTGTATTGGCAACGCTCCGTCCATCACCACCTTTGATTTTTCTTCTGGGATGAAAACAATGGCACGCAGGCTGCAGGCGCCGCCAGGATGGAAACACTTATATGAGATCGGTTTACTTGCATTACTGTCCACACTGCATTTTATTTTGCGCCGGCTGTTCTAACCAATTGCCGAATCGGGTGGCGTTCCTTCCCACTCTATTAACACGAACACTCTTTGAAGTTCAGTCAGAGTGACTGACCCTGCGCTTCAGAGAGTGTTAGCAGTGTTAAGAGCGAGAACTTTAATGCAGGGACTGGTGCAGTCTGGCCCCAGGGGCAGTACTGTCTGGCCCTGGCCCAGTGCTGGAACGTGGCATCCAGTTGGTGTGTTCATTTTGTGCTGTGTATTTACTGGGCTACTTTCACTGCCATCCCCACCACCCGTCGGCGTCTCACCGCCATAAATAAAACCTATTGGGAATGTATGTTGACACCTGAGTGTAATCTAACCACAGGTCACCTAATAATAACGCAAGTACTTTGTTGTACATGCTTTGTTGGCACATGTAGCGTGCTACATGTCTCCGTGTCTGTGAATTATGTGCTAAGCGATTTGCACGTTACTTGTTTAGCCTTTGCACAAGTTCAGTTGAATGAATGAATGAAATGAAAGCAGTCTTATATTGCGCAACTAAGCCCAATGGGCATCAAGGCGCCTACAAAGAAAATCATAAAGACTGGGAACTAGATTACGGGTATGCCCTGGCAAAGAGCCATGTCTTTATTGCCTTCCTAAACGTCAGGACGGAGTGTTGTGTTTTGATTTCAGGGGGGAAGGGTGTTTCACAGTTTAGGGGCCAAAGCCGAAAAAGCCCTTCCTCCCCATTTAGCTCTTCGAAAACGGGGAACTAACAGCAAGTTCTTACTAGCTGAGCGGGGGTTTCTGCAAGGGACGTAAGGAACCAGCAAAGCCTTCACCCCCCCTGCACCGTCGCCGGACAGGGCCCCATAAGTCTGGCAAAGGGTCTTAAAGGAGATCCTGGCCTGAATCGGGAGCCAGTGCAGGTTCTTCCTAGCAGCTGTAGCAGAAGAAAGCCTGGGAACATCGAGCACAAATTTAGCCGCCGCATTCTGAACAGTCTGCAGGCGTTGCACGAGGCCCTTATTTATGCCGGCATAGAGAGTGTTGCAATAGTCGAGCCGCGAGGCAACCAGTGCAACCACAATCTGTTTGCGAGCTTGCAGGGATAGGTAGTGTTTAATTTTCCTAAGAATCTTAATAATACCCCAGCAGGTAGCAACCGTCCTATTTACCTGCTGTGTGGAAAGAGAGGGGTCAATCATCACTCCCAGGTTGCGAGCAGAGTCTGTAGGTATAGGGCAGACTCCGATAGATGGTGGCCACCATTCAGTTGACCAGATGTCCTTATTTCCACCAAAAACAAGGACCTCGGTTTTCTCTCCGTTCAGCTTCAGTGAATTGAGAATCATCCACTGGGAAACTGCCTCCATGCAGTTCCTTAAGCTGCGAACGGAGGTACTGACCGAGTGGGAGAGGGACACCATAATCTGGGTGTCATCAGCGTATGATACCACCTCCATCCCATAAGATCTTACTAACCTGGCAAGTGGGGCCACATAGATATTGAAGAGGATCGGACTTAAAGCCGACCCCTGTGGAACCCCACATTGCGCAAGAGTGGACGGAGATAGGTACTCTCCCAATTTGACTTTCTCTTCCCTCTGATCAAGGAAGGAGGCCAGGAGACTCAATGCCGAGCCCTCCACCCCTATCTCCCTAAGACGAGATGTTAAAATAGAGGGAGAAAGGGTATCAAAGGCGGCTGTCAGGTCGAGCAGAACCAGAAGGGTGGTATGGCCCTGGTCGACCTCAGTGCGGATGTTATTTAGCACTACCGTGAGAGCTGACTGACTCCGTGCTGTGACACCTCCGAAAGCCATGTTGGGACTGATCCAAAAGACCCGAAGTGTCCAAGAAAGCCGCCAGATGCCCTAAGCTTCCTCCGAAAGTGAGTTGTAAATGTGTCCGCAGCAGCTTTTATTAACTGTTTTCACAGTTGTCTCCCAGTTAAGATGTCAATCCCTGCTTTATTCTGGAGCTGTGTGCCAAATTGTTTAAAGTCTTTCGAAAAAAGAAATAATCACCCCCTCGTTACAGAAATTACAGGAACATAAGAAGGCTGTGTTTGTGGGGCTGGGTGAGGAGGCACACTAATCCTGCCAAAGGAATGGTTGGTAGCTGATGGGTTTTTCCTGTGTACGCGTGCAAAGTTCCTGTTTAACTTGTATACAAAGCTTTGTTATCGTGAATTATAAAAAGTTAGATCTCACCACAACACCAGGTCAAAATTACATAATAAAAATCCAATAACTCGCGCAACCCTCCTCATCTTTCCTTGGCCCACAGAATACGGTTGTTCTGTGAACAAAAAATAATGCTGACTTTCCTTTGCCAATCAGAAGTTGTAAAAGGGCAGCGTGTTGTTGTTTCCATGTTTAGGGAAGACCACAAGCAGTTAAGGGGTAATGAGAAGGTGACAAGTGTTCAGAGATAAAAATTCCAGAAGTCAAGGGTCGAAAAACCAAAGGGCATTCTGAGTAAACATGTCAAAAAGTCTGAGAGATGGCAATTGCTTTATTAACCTTCTTGCTTCTCAATTTTGCTTGAAAATGCTCCATTTAACCACTCTTTTTTCAAAGTGTTCAGGCTCGCTCGCCATGGTGCTCACCCACAAAGTTTACGGCTCACCACTTTCAAATGTCACCAGCCACCACTGCAGAACAACTGTAGCCAGACATAATGTGGTCAACCTAAAAATAGCTTTCAAGAGTACTACAGAGATGAGATTTGGCTCACCCACTTGTTGGTAACCAGGAGTACATGTTTTTATTGAGCATAAGTTGTGTACTTCCACTGCAAAAAAGTGCTTCCCCTCCACTCATCTGTGATTATTTTGTTTATTTATCCAGCTTCCAGAGCTTGAAGGTTTAGGGGCACACACATTTGACATTTTAAAGCTGTTAAAGTCTTGGATAACTAGATAATTTACAGTGTTAGTTTTTCCCCGCAGCAGCACAGATGGGAGGAGAGCTGTCTTGAGGAATGTATTGCAGTCCTAACCAGCCCGCTCCTCTTCCATCATTAACTTTGGACTTCAAAGTGCAGTTCTATGTTGGAGAGCAGTTTGGGATGAGCAGGACTACTCTAATTTACATGGATTTTTAGGTCTGACTTGACCGGGCATATGGCGCTGGACCCTATGTGATTAACAAAACAGAGATTTCAGGGTACTACTGAGAGGGGGACTTAGGCTTCACTCACATGTTAGTTCCCTTGAGTACAGGATTTGATTGGACAGAATGTGTGTGCTTCCACTAAAGAGACTGCCTTATTGCACTTTTAGGCTTTTGGCAAAGTTTATACTTGATACAGCAGGACCGGGTTGGTTACGGTGACTAGAAATAATAATGGCTAGAGGCCTGATCTGTTTATTATTGAAATGTTATGATAAAGGCACTAAACCTAACATTGTGCTGCTTAAAAACATATATCTGAAAAAGACACGTTAGTGATAGATTCCTTACCTTAGAATTACCCCCAGGCGTCAGACTGGATCCGGAAATTTTTCATCAGCTGTACCCCTCTGCGTCGGAAGGTGGCGTCGTGCGGCTCCACTTCCGTCGTTGGCGTCGTGATCGTTGGGATGATGTTGCGGCAGCTACTTAGACGCTGCCCTTGCACGCTGACGTCCGTTCTTTCTTTTTCCGCTCCAGCAAGCGCAGATCCGGAGAGAGCGGTACCCCCAGTCAATTTTTTACTACGTTTTTTAGGACTTTTGTCTCTGTCTTTTTTGAGTCTTTGACTCCTGGTGTTGTAGGGATGCCCAGTTTCAAGTCTTGCGAGGTTTGTCCTCACATGATGTTGGTGACAGACCCGCATCGCAAGTGTCTCGACTCCCTGGGGCGCGACCACGACCCCACGTTGTGCCCCGACTGGCTCCGAAATCTTTGGGGGAGTGGTCCCGAAAGTTGCTTGAGGCCTGGGAGTCGGCTCCGCACCGTTCAAGGTCTTGGTCCCGCAGGAGGTCGAAGGACCGGTCGCGGAGCTACCACCATCGTTCGTCAAAGACTTTGCACTCTAGATCAGGTAAGACGAAGCACAAGAAGTCGAAGAAGCGATGTCGCTCAACGCCTTCCTCTAGCCGGTCGCGCAACATGGCTGAGGGTGCGGGTGGTGCCACCCCCGTGGCTCCTGCTGAGCCTACGTAGTTGCCAATGGCTTACCCACCATTCCTGTGTCCGTCGGCGACTCCGGCCGAGCTGCAGGAATTTCTGTCAGCAATGTGCCATATCTTTGGCCCGTCAGGCCCCGCCGGCGCGCCTTTGGGTCCTGCGGGTCTGACTGGGGGTGCTCGCCCGTCTTCATTGATGGCTCTGGCCCTGACGTCGTCAATGGCTCTGGCCTCGGCACAGCATGACCCCCATGGATCCATGCATGGATCCCAGCCGATATCAGTTGACCTCATATAACCTCCATTGACATCTACGGCACCGCCGCCGCCAGCGGCGGCCGGCTCCCTGGCCGATGTCGTCCCCGGCTCCCACCCCGACATGGAGACAGCGCCGAACTGGTGTCAATCCACGCCGATTCCGATGGGGAATTTTTATCACTTTCTCTGTCCTCCTCCTTCTTTCCCAAGTGCCCATCAGGTTACGGAGGACGGGGAGGACTGGGAGGGGTCTGAAGACCCTCTGGCAGCACAATGCTAGTTAGACCCGGATTGGAGGACGCATGTGATCTGGATTTCTCTCCAGAACCTGGCACACTGTCTCCTTCTACCATGGCTACGGAGGAGGGTAGTACTTATTCAATGGTGTTGCATAGGTAAGCAGAGGTTCTCCACCTCAAGCTCCCTGCGGTGGCTGTCAGGACTAACCCCCTGAAGTGCTTTGGCCAGCAGCTTCCTCTGCGGTGCTGCTCCTGCTCTTTAATGATGCACTTTCGGACGTTCTTTTAGGCACCTGATCCAGGCCCAACATGGGGGCTCCTGTGGATAGGAACGTGGCCCAACGCCATCACCCAGCTCTGGGCGACCCCATTTTCCTCTCCCAACACCCTACCCCTGAAAGCTTAGTTGTCCAAGCCTCTGCAGCTCTGAGTTCATTTCCTTCCGCACCTCCGGACAGGAAATCCAAGAAACTGGAGCAGTTTGGGAAGAAGATTGTTTCTTCCGCCAGTTCAGGGTTGCGGTCTGTGAACATGGGCCGTTATTCCCTGTGAGGGATACGGTGGCGCAGGTGCTGCCTCAGTGTCCGGAGGGGGCCCGGACGTTGCTCTCCCAAGCTATTGCTGAGGGGAGAGATGCAGCCAAGTTCACGATTCGTTGTGGCCTTGACACTGCCGACTCACTGGGCAGAGCGATTTTCATGACAGTGGCGCTGCGCCGTCACGCCTGGCTGAGAACGACTGGCTTTTCTAGGGATGTCAAGAACACTCTCATGGACATGTCTTTTGATGGCACTTGCCTTTTTGTTGACAAGGCAGACAGTGCGTTGAAGCTTTTTAAGGACTTGCGGGCTACGGCCAAGTCCTTGGGCCTTTCGGCCACACGCACTCCTTCGCCTTCTCCTTTTCGCTCCTTTCGTGGCCAAGCACGGGGTGCCCAAACACATTTGTTTCAAAGCCACAGGCCTGCGCCGCAACAGTCTCAGCGCAGCAGCAGACGTGGGACCCTCCGAGGTGGGTCACGGGACCAGCGGGCGGGTCAGTCCACCACCTCCCCTGCCACCACTGCCTCCAAACCTTCCTAGTCCGGTGTTTCAGGCCCACCAAACGCCACTGGGCGGCAGGATTGGCCATCACCTCCCCCACTGGCGTACCATCACTTCAGGCAGGTGGGTTTTACAGATTGTCCGGAGGGGTTACTTCATCCCCTTCAAGACCATCCCTCCAGCCATGCCACCTCATTACCACCGCATGTCGGGGGATCACTTGACACTTCTCCAGCAGGAAGTTGTGGCCCTCTTGGCCAAGGGAGCCATCAAGCGCGTACTGACGCCAGAAGTCGGTCATGGTTGTTACTCCCAATACTTCTTGGTTCCGAAAAAGGAGAAGGGCCAGCGTCCTATCTTAGACCTTTGGAGCATCAATCCCTTCCTCCAGAAGGAGAAGTTCAAGATGCTCACACTTGCTCAGGTCTTGTCTGTCCTAGACCCGGAAGACTGGATTGTGGCGTTAGACTTGCAGGACGCTTATTTTCTTATCCCATCCTACCAGCCCACCGTCGTTACCTGCGGTTCACGGTAGGCCACTAGCACTTTCAGTTCACTGTGCTCCCTTTTGGCCTTACCAGCTGTCAGGACTATTCAAACAATTCACAGATCGCGCTGTTCTAAGCCCTCTTTCAGAGTAAAAGGAGGGTATTCATTTTTACACTCTCCCATTCGTTGGAGTCAACTTATGGCAAGATGTTTTCCGATTTTCAATGGTTATTAGGTTGCCCACCTTCACAGAGATATTTTAAGGTGGACGGCGATTGCTGTGAGGTTGGCATTCTAGTGTTTCCCTACATTTTGCAGAGCCGGCGGTTATCGTGCGCGAGCACCAGGTGTGCTTCGCACTTCAACCGTCTTTTTGAGGAGTTGACAGGGTATTTCTGTAGCACTTGGTAAATATACAGAAATATCAGTTCTGCAAGGAATTAATTTCCTTGCACTTGCTCCCGTCCTGAGCCAGCATCCATTGTGAGGTCTGTAATGAAACTTCCTTAATCTGCGAGGATATTCCATCGCTCGCATTTATCCTGACAGAGTCGGCACTGCTAATGAGGCCTGTAAACAGTTTATCTTTGTTTCCAGTGAAAGCAAGTTTTTCTCTGCAGTGCCAGTAGTTTTTCCCTAAACTACATGAACCTTTCATTTCGCTAGAGCACATTCTCTACAATTGTTTGTCTCCAGTTAGCTATTCTTTAAAGCAGCTCTAAGAACTATGAGTGGAGATTCTTGAAGTCAGTTTTCTGAAGTAAGAGCTGGTTTATGGATTATCAGTTTTCTACTTATCGCTAACCCTTGGCAGATGCTACATGAGTATGTTTGCACAGAGAAAATTCTGTTTAAAATTCAACTATACCTAGCTTCTTTCAACTTCAAGGCTAAGAGACTTCTACTAAAAGCTTAGAGACTGTGTGAACCTATATCTCCAATAACTGTCAGTCAATTTACTAGTAACTATAAATATATATATTTGTACTTACCTACATACCTCTACACGGGATCTCAGTCATCAGCTGGAACTCCTGTAAAGCAAAAGACTACTAGTAACAGTTAGCAGCAATGTAGTCTATAGGATATATATATATATATATATATATATATATATATATATATATATATCCATCAGAAAGGTGCCTGCTATGAAGGAGCCCACACACCGGTAAGTGTCTGCCAAAATTTCTGGTGCACAACCCACGAGGGATTTATGGATTTTATATTTGAAAAACGGCACGCAGCCCACTGTGGTTTAATGACACTACAGGATCCAGGGGACCCTTGCTGGTAGCCACGCCCACTGGGGCGGGATCTGCAAAATCAAAGATGTACTTAATTGCGAGGTGCCGTTTTTTCAACTAAAAGTATGCAGCCCATGATGAAGTGCTTTTCAGCACGAAACGCGTCGGGAAGCAGAGCTCTTAATGATTAATGAACAAATTTCTCCTTTGCTCTGTGCTTAGGCCTGTGTGCTCAAACAGTGCACCCCCCGCCACCATTTTGTGTTCACAAGCCAGTGAGGCCATCCCCCCTGCCCCCCCCCCAGCTACAGGGATTTTCTACATCAGAGGGTGCTTCTGTGAGCTGTATTTACTGGGGCCTGTGCACTTCGTTTTTTGGCCAGCAGGGGGAGTAAAGCTTTATTCAAACAGTATTGTTAGTTTTCGAGTTAGTGAAGCCTTTACCTGCTGAAGTCCAAAGTTGTGGATTGAGCCTGTCTGTCTCCTAGGAGATTCTGAACAGGAGCAAGCAGCTGCCCAAACCCCACCCCCAGGCCAGCAGACCATTGGCTATTCAGCTACCAGGCAAGTCTGAGCCCTCCTCTCACACCTGCCCAGGCCCCTGAAGGCCTTGCTGGGTGCACCCCAAATCATTCTCCTCCATCTTTTGAGTTGCAGCCCACATGTGCCCCAGATTGCTTTGAGCAGAGTCCAGGAAGTGGTAAGGAGACAGACTAGTGCTGTCTCTTCCCAAGACAAAAAGTTGTTTAAAAAACGATTTTCACTTTCTTTGTTTACTGTCTATGCCTGTAGTTGTTACAGTTAAAAATTGTAGTTTCATCCTGCCTGTAATTGCATATTTTATCACCTGTGTTGTGTTTTAAATGTGTGGTTTTCCCTGCCCATGATTGCCTTCATTTAGTGTTTTGAATTGTGGGATTTGCAGTCCAACCTCTGTAGTTTGTCCCTCTAATTCCTTGGTGACAAATCTGTTTTCCCTCCAAATTTCTACTTTGCTCTGTGCTTAGGCCTGTGTGTTCAAACAGTGCACCCCCAGCCACCATTTTGTGTTCACAAGCCAGTGAGGCCAGCCCCCCTGCCCCCCCCCTAGCTACAGGGATTTTCTACATCAGAGGGTGCTTCTGTGAGCTGTATTTACTGGGCCTGTGCACTTCGTTTTTTGGCCAGCAGGGGGAGTAAAGCTTTATTCAAACAGTATTGTTAGATTTCGAGTTAGTGAAGCCTTTACCTGCTGAAGTCCAAAGTTGTGGATTGAGCCTGTCTGTCTCCTAGGAGATTCTGAACAGGAGCAAGCAGCTTCCAACTCCCTGGCCAGCAAACCTTGTCTGAGGTTACTGGGACCTTATATGGTGTGCTGGTGGTTGGCACATGTGTACACTGATTGGTGGTTGTATCTGGTGTTTCTATTGGGTTAGGGTTAATGTCCTCATTGGTTGGGTATTTGAGGGTTCTGACTGGTTTCTCGGTCTGTGATTCAATCATTGCAGGGTTGGGACTAGGGCTAGGGTTCGGATTTCTATAGGAAGTAGGGACTAGGGCTTCCTATGTTATTGGTTGTTGGAGTAGGGTGGAACTAGGGCTAGGGTTAGACCTTCATTTGGAAGTAGCTATTTAGTGCTTCTGGTGTGATTGGTTGTTGGACCAGGTGTGGGACCAAGAGTAGGGTTAGGCTTGCTATTGGAAGTAGGGACTAGGGCTACCTGTACCATTGGCTGCTTGGACTTGGATTGGGACTAGTGGTAGGGCTAGGGCCTTTACTGGACGTAGAGATCAGGGTTTTTGAACTGATTGGGTGCTTGGACTAGGGTTAAGATTGGCTGCAAGGTCCTGGTCTCCTATTGGTTCTAGAAGTTAGGGCTAATGTTGTGATTGGATAATGTTAGGGCTAGGGTTCCCATTGGCTGAAGGGGTCACCTGATTACTAGGGCTACAAAAAAGGCCAGGCTTAGGGCGTCTCAGCCCGGGCGTCGAGGCTAAGGGTGGAGAGGACAAGGGTAGTTGCCTGTTTGATCCTGTTAAGGGTGGAGAGGACAAGGGTAGTTGCCTGTTTGGGCCTGTTCGAGACTGATCGGGTCTAGGGACAGAAATGCTGCCCTTCACTCTTTTATCCCTCCACTATCCTTTTTTTCTATAAAAATTAACAGACTAACATGTTCACTTCTCAAATTCCATGTTCCATATTCAACTATACTAATATACTGCCCAAATAACTGAATAACATATCTACTACTCAAATTACTTCATATTTATACTATACTAATTTTCAACACTAATCCTTTATGGGTTCCGGAGTGGCGTGCTACTCGCCAAAAAGTGCTTCAACACCCATCAGGGGTAACAAGTGCTATATGAATGCAAATCTTTCTTCTCCTTTTATCCATCCGCTATCCTTCTCACTCCAAGTAACAGACTAATATACACCACTGAAATTACCTCATATTTCATCTATCCTTCTGCTATAATTCCAAATCCAAATAACTGACTAACCTATCCACCACTTAAAATGTACTTGCATGTTTCACTATACTAATTCAAAACTAATCCTCTGTGGGTCCCGGAGTAGCGTGCTACCCGCCGAAAAAGCGCTTCGACGCCTCGTCAGGGGTAGTAAGCGCTATATAAATGCAATTACAATACAATACAATTACAATGATGATGCCATAGCGCTCCATCCTGTGCAGTGCTTTCATTAAAGAAATTTTGGCAGATACTTACCGGTGTGTGGGCTCCTTCATAGCAGGCACATTTCTGATGGATGTTGTAGCGGTTTGCCTGAACCGCAGGAGAAGCCCCACTGTGTATGCAGTCTAGCTGGGGTGCCAAGCGACCCTCCGGCGTAAAGACACTGGTTGCTGTTTGGTGAAAGACAAGATTACTGCACAGGGAGGAAACTGGAGGAAACTGGTGTGCACAACCCACGAGGGATTTATGGATTTTATATTTGAAAAACGGCACGCAGCCCACTGTGGTTTAATGACACTACAGGATCCAGGAGACCCTTGCTGGTAGCCACGCCCACTGGGGCGGAATCTGTAAAATCAAAGATGTACTTAATTGCGAGGTGCCGTTTTTTCAACTAAAAGTATGCAGCCCATGATGAAGTGCTTTTCAGCACGAAACGCGTCGGGAAGCAGAGCTCTTAATGATGATGCCATCGCGCTCCATCCTGTGCAGTGCTTTCATTAAAGAAATTTTGGCGGATACTTACCGGTGTGTTGGCTCCTTCATAGCAGGCACCTTTCTGATGGATGTTGTAGCGGTTTGCCTGAACCGCAGGAGAAGCCCCACTGTGTATGCAGTCTAGCTGGGGTGCCAAGCGACCCTCCGGCGTAAAGACACTGGTTGCTGTTTGGTGAAAGACAAGATTACTGCACAGGGAGGAAACTGGTGTGCACAACCCACAAGGGATTTATGGATTTTATATTTGAAAAACGGCACGCAGCCCACTGTGGTTTAATGACACTACAGGATCCAGGAGACCCATGCTGGTAGCCACGCCCACTGGGGCGGGATCTGCAAAATCAAAGATGTACTTAATTGCGAGGTGCCTTTTTTTCAACTAAAAGTATGCAGCCCATGATGAAGTGCTTATCAGCACGAAACGCGTCGGGAAGCAGAGCTCTTAATGATGATGCCATCGCGCTCCATCCTGTGCAGTGCTTTCATTAAAGAAATTTTGGCAGAAACTTACCGGTGTGTGGGCTCCTTCATAGCAGGCACCTTTCTGATGGATATATATATCCTAATAGCTAACAGCGTGCTTTCAGAGGTCCCTACACTGAAGCTGGCCTGGTCATTGTTGGCGCAGTTTCTGCCGTGGCAGAAGCATTCGTTTGTTCCGTGGTAACGGAAAGACCAGGCTCACCACTCCATCAGGAAACGGGGTCGGAGTCACTGAACTCCGTGGCTCGGCACACTGCTGCACTTGCCGCCGTGGACATCACTCCTGATGGCGGTGGGGGTGTAGTTTGGGGACTCGAGGAGCTGTGCTGTTGTGGAGGGCAGCAAGAATTGATGGGCAGGAGCCGCCCGAGGGATCCACAGTTTCCGCAACTTTGTGGCCAACAATAACAAACTATTGCATGTTGGGATTTGTAGTTTGCTCCGCCTGCCGACAGCCAGAGCAGGTGATATCAATCTCCTGTTTTGGGGTGGAGCCTATTTGAACGGATTGGACTGTGGCAATATCCTTTGGCAGCACTTGAACTCATCCTCCGTATCACACTGGGCGCTGAAGAGGCCACACGGCCGAAATGCATACGCCCGCCGTACCTGCCTTAAATCTACAATAAAAGAGCTCCATGCTGTTCCCCTACTGAGGCCTCTGCCTTTTTCTTTGAAGGAGGGTTCTTTTGGATATTTTTGCATCGCAAGCTAACAGCGTGCTTTCAGAGGTCCCTACACTGAAGCTGGCCTGGTCATTGTTGGCGCAGTTTCTGCCGTGGCAGAAGCATTCGTTTGTTCCGTGGTAACGGAAAGACCAGGCTCACCACTCCATCAGGAAACGGGGTCGGAGTCACTGAACTCCGTGGCTCGGCACACTGCTGCACTTGCCGCCGTGGACATCACTCCTGATGGCGGTGGGGGTGTAGTTTGGGGACTCGAGGAGCTGTGCTGTTGTGGAGGGCAGCAAGAATTGATGGGCAGGAGCCGCCCGAGGGATCCACAGTTTCCGCAACTTTGTGGCCAACAATAACAAACTATTGCATGTTGGGATTTGTAGTTTGCTCCACCTGCCGACAGCCAGAGCAGGTGATATCAATCTCCTGTTTTGGGGTGGAGCCTATTTGAACGGATTGGACTGTGGCAATATCCTTTGGCAGCACTTGAACTCATCCTCCGTATCACACTGGGCGCTGAAGAGGCCACACGGCCGAAATGCATACGCCCGCCGTACCTGCCTTAAATCTACAATAAAAGAGCTCCATGCTGTTCCCCTACTGAGGCCTCTGCCTTTTTCTTTGAAGGAGGGTTCTTTTGGATATATATATATATATATATATATATATATATATATATATATATATATATATATATATCCATTACCTACTGGCGGTCGCCAGTAGGTAGTTATAGTTAAGACCTACTTACCATAGGAAAATCGCAACATTCTGTTCCCAATAACTTTGGTGCCGATTGACGAATCTACGCGAAATTTTCAAAACTTATGGCCCGCTCCGGTCCGCTCCGATCTTGAACGTTTTGGGGTGATTCAGCAAGCGGGGGCTAATAAAAAAGGGGGTCCCAAAACGTTTTTTCCTAATGCAATTTCCCATAGGAAAGTTTAGCCGCGGCTACAGCCCAAACTGCTAAATGGAAATACACCAAATTTGGCAAAAATGTTGCCCTTGGTTCAGAAATAACTCTTTTTGTTAAATGGTGTAAATTCGTTCAGTAGTTCCTGAGAAATTTGAAAAAGAAAAAATATCGATATCTGGGCGGAGCCTAACCACACATGTCATCTTGAGATCTGATTGGCTGTCAGCACTTCATCCTGGAATTGCTGGCAGCCATCTTGGGACCAATATACATGATAGTACCCCATTGAAATGCATTGTAGTGAATCGAAGATTTTGAGGGTTACCAAAAGGAGAACTATAAAGGGTTATAACAGACTTTAGTTACATTAGAATTCATTTGTTGATGGTACCATACTATTTCAGGAATTGTGGTGTGTTCTAAGGTGATTTTACCCTGTGAAAAACCTTCTGCTGGGATATCATGAATCATGTTTGAGAGAAAACTATGTTTACATGCTTGTCCCATAGAGATTCGGAAGGTGCTCCAGAAGCTGTAAATTCACATTATCTTTCTCAGTCATGTGAGAATGAAGTCTGACATTCTCAGTAAAACATGTACATCCAACAAGGGCAGAGACCGTCAGTTGATTCCTTTGTGTTCTACTGCAGCTTACCAGAGTGTTCTAAAGAACAACTAGAGCACTAACAGACTTACTTATGACAAAAGTATGGCACACCTGAAGCCATCTTGATTGGAATAAACTGGTAACACTTAAAACATTTAATTTAAATAGGAACAAAATGATGGGGGTTCATTTTGTCATAGAAATTATGGTTAGTGCTGTAGAAAGAAAAATTAGGACATGTTTCAAGTGTGATCTCAAATATCTTCCTCTTATATTTCAACAGGAGCAGCCTGTCAGTTGATGCCTTTGTGTTCTATTGCAGCTTCCCAGAGTGTTCTAAAGAACAGCTAAGAGAGCTAACAAGTTGATAAGCTTTACTTATAACAAAATTATGGCACACCTGAAGCCATCTTGATTGGAATAAACTGGTAACATTTAAAACATTTAATTTAAAAAGGAACAAAATGAGGGGCTTCGTTTTCCCATAGAAATTATGGTTTGTGCTGCAGAAACCAAATTTAGGGCATGTTTTAAGTGAGATCTCAAATCCTCTTCTATTTCATTAGAAAGTTCTGACATTCAGACTGAAACAATCACTTTCAATACCAGCAGTAGACTTCCAGTTAACTCCCTGGTGAGAAGTAGCTTTACTAAAGTGATCTAATGAACAACGCGCGTTTGGGAATCCGGTCACTCCTTTAGTGTCCGCTTGATTCCCGACCAACCCTCACCTAATTTTGACACCGCTACACGGTGATTTCCCCACAAGGCCACGTTAGTGACCAGCGTCACCTGGTGGTGGTAATTGGTATTACGCCTCAGCCTAAAAACCCCTTAATTGTCCCTACCTCTACTTTTGTGCGAACCCTAAAAATCATTACTACCTTATAATGCTACCTATTCATGTCACCTAGAACGGCCTTACTATCCTTTAACGCTACACTTTCTTGAACCATAAAACTTACAAACCATTTCATGCCACCTTTCTCCTGAAGTCTGCAAACCCCTTACTACATCTTAATGCTACCCATCCTTGAACCCTCAAAACTCTAATTACTCCTTAACACTACTTTCATTTAGCCATAAAAAACCCTTTCTACCCCTTAATGCTAAAAATCCCTGAACCCTAAAACTCTTACTACCCCTTAAAGTTACCCATTGTGAACCCCTAAAAACTCCTTACTCAACCTTAGCACTACCTTTCAATGAACTCTAAAAACCTTACTACCAATTCAGGTTACCCTTCCCTGAATCATAAAAACCCCATTCTACCCCTTAATGCTACCCTTCTGTGAACTCCAAAAAGCCTTACTTCCTCTTAAAACTACTCATCCCTGTACCCTAAAAAACCCTTACCACCCTTAATGATTCTCCATGCTTGAACCCTAAAGAACCCATGCTCTCCCTTGCCAATACCCTTCCCTGAACCATACATACCTTCCCTAGCCCTTAATGCTACACATCACTAAACCATAAAACCTCCTCACTATCTGTTAATGCTACCCATCCTTGAGCCTTAAAAACCCATTCTACCCTGTAACACTACATTTTCTTCAACCTTAAAGCCCCCTGCTAATGCAACACTACCTTTCCTTGCACCACAAGAATACTTCCCTACCCTTTAATGTCACCGGCCCTGAACGCTAAACCCTTCTTACTACCTCTTAACGCTACCCTTTCCTGTACCCTAAACATCCCTTACTACCAGGTAAAGCCACCTTTGCTGAACCCTTTTAACCTCTTAATGCTACCGATCCATGAACCCCCCCAAAAAAGCTCTTACTACCCCTTAATGATGAGCATCCCTCAACCCTAAAAACCCTTAACGTTACTGTTATATTTGCACTTTGCTATGGCATTCTTTGTAAGGGATGTGAAACACTGCCCACCCTTGTGTTACACATTCCACTTGGAGTAGTGGTGTTCCAAAGTGGTCAGTTGGAGATTGGCTGGCCGAGGGACAGTCACACTTTTGTTGCAGGGAGCGTTTATCCATAAAGCACCTCTTCCTTTTACCTTGTTTGCTGCTGGTCATCCTTTCAATATACTAGAATTTGGCAACAAGCTGGACCAGCCGATCCCTGCGACGAGTGGTGGCTGTGAACCCAGCATGAGTAGCCACTGTAGCATGACACGTTAAGCATCTCAACAACAAGACGACTGGAATCTCCTTCCAGCTGAAATTGGGTGAGTCCTAAGACTTCTGCGAGCGATAGATGTTGCCCGGAGGGAACAAGAGGCTGGTCAAGGGCACAAGCACTATTTAGGAGTGCAATCACGAGACCTGCATGCGAGGGCGAGCGACTCTTACAAGCTCCATGCGCCCATACTCACGCGCGTCATGGTGGCATTACTAGCCCCACTGCCTCGAGAAGCCACGTCACAAGCGTGCTCTTACTCACGCACACCACGTTATTGTTACAAGCTGCACTGTCTCAAGAAGTCACTTCGGGAACACAACGTTGGGGGCCATTTTGGAGTATTTCCCAACATCGGGTGCATATTTATTACACCTCATCCCCATTGTTTGTTGAGAACTGCCTATCTGTGAACAGTGATTCACTCACTTTACCAGCGAGTCAAACTACCTGTGACTCGCTCACCACTGCCTACTTTTACCATACTATTTCATTGTTACACCTGTAAGCACACCTTGGTGAGTCGCTTCTCAGTGATTCACACACCAATATCCAAGGGAATACAGTATTACCAGTTAGATATAAGCACAGTGATTCACACACATATGTTGTGAGTCATCCTTTGCCTTCGATGACTCGCACAACTCTTATTTATCTATAATAATTGTACAATTAGACAATCATATATTGATTTTTCTAATAGACCATTACTTTGTAAATCGACATGCAAACACAAGGAGCTATTGTGTCTCCTCCAGTATTTATGGCTTCCCAGGTCCACTTGCTATTGAATGTGAAGATTGGCTACCCAAGTTCGAGTCTTACCTGGAAGCCTTGAATGGTGTTAGTTTCAGAGCTACCTGTAAAAATACACTTCCGTTAAACAATTTATGTAAAGAAGGTCAACGCATTTGTAGGTACTTACCACCAGCTACTCAGCCTAATGGAAACCCAATTGAAGATGTGTAAGTAGAAACAAAAAAAGGCTGGAATGCAGGTTTGCTGAAGTAATTAACCTAGTCATGAACCGTTATAAATGTTATACTCACCAACAAGATGAAGGACAATGGATAGATGACTTTGTCTCCAAACTAAGGGAACTCTCTTTAAAATGTAAATTTGGGGCTATGACTGATGAACTGGTCTGTGATCAGCTGATTGTTCATTGCAAATGTAAGAAAACTCAAGAACGTCTTTGGGCTTCCAAAAATCCATCACTCTGAGATGCCATAGACATTGCTAAAGTTGTCGAACAATCTCAGCATTGCTTGCGTGAGATGGGTAAAAAAGAAAGTAGTATTGTGAATATTGTCTCTATTGTTGTCAGAGAAGATCCCAATGTAGCTGCTGTATTTAAATCTGGCCGTGGTTGTTAGAAACCTAGACAACCAACTAGATCTTGCTATAGATGTGGTAGTGCATTTCATACTGCAGACTATCGCTGATGTGTAGCTATAGATAACATTTGTTTAAAATGCAGCTGCAAAGGACACTTTGCGATAGTGTGGAAACAAATTAGCAAACCCAGTGGTGCTACTACAGATGCAAATAGTAGTGTGGTAACACATGAAAACAGACTATTGAGTGTGAGTGAGGCTGAGGAATGTCTGGGTAGGAGAAACAGACCCAAAGCAAAATGTAATGTCAACGGGAAAGTAATATGACTCATGGTAGACTCACGCTCCATGTATGCCATCGTTCCCAAGGTAGGGTTTGACAATCTATGGCCAGTAGTGAGTTTGTTCCCTAAGGATATCAATCCAGGTGGGTATCAGAGGTAAGCCATAAACCTGTTTGGATACATGGAGACTACCATAGTGGAATGTTAATACAAGGTAAAATGTATGTGGCTGTGGATGGGCCCCCCATTTTAGGATGGATGCATCAATATGAGCTGCGTATTGTTGTTAAACCCAGGGCTCCTACTCGAGTAATGGTTGTTGAAGATTCATGCTTGGAAGATATTTTAGAGGAAGCTAAAGAAGTCTTCAGAGAAGAATTAGAATGCTTGGAGGGATATGTTCATAATATAGTATTGAAACCTGATGCATTACCTGTACAACATAAATTGTGCAGAATTCCTTTGGTGGCTCGAGCAGCAGTAGAAGAGATGATTAGGTATCATTGTGGTGTTGTTAAACCCGTTAGAAGCTCTATGTGGGTTTCCCCTGTTGTTATCACCAAAAAAGTAGATTCTGTATTGATTTGAGGTCACTCAATCAAAACGTAGTGGTAGACACCTACCCATTGCGTAACATTAACGAGCTAATGTTAGCCGTCAGTGGAGGAAAGTACTTTTCTAAGTTGGACTTGAAGAACGCATATCATCAATTCAAACTTCATGAACAGTCCAAGCCACTCACACCATTTATTACTATGGATGGTATCTCTCAATGTACCAGGATGCCATTCGACCTTTGTTCAAACGAAAGCGTTTTTCAACGCATGAGTGAGTTATTCAAAGATGTTACCAACATTGTTTATTTTCAGGATGACATTCTTGTATTCGGGGGTACAGTTGAACAACATAACCAAACTCTCTGGTAAGCTCTACATAAGATAAAGGACGCAGGGTTAACAATTAGACTGAGAAATTTACATTTTTAGTTGGCAAAGTGGAATATTTAGGTTATGAAGTATCCGCTGAGGGCGTGAGACCTAAGAAACACCTTTTGGATGCTATTAGGTTTGCTCCTGCACCTGGTGGCAAGGATACATTGAGGTCCGTCTTAGGCCTCATTGAATATTATATGTGTGCAAAGAGTTTCTGAAAAAACAGAGATTCTCAGAATAATTTTGAGGAAGGGTACCACCTTTGAGTGGGGGGAACAGCAACACCAGTGTTTTGATGACATCAAGAGATTTGTGAGGCTTGTATTCTTACACCTTTTAATACTAAGCTGGAATCGGTCCCTACTGTTGATGAAGTGCCACAGGTCTTGGTGCAGCCTTAGCTCAAGTTCATAATGGACATGCGAAAACTGTGGTTTTCGCATCCAGAACATTGACTGATTCGGTGAGGAATTATTCAGTTATCGAGCGGGAGACATTGGTGGCAGCTTGGGGTTGTGAGTACTTTAGAACTTGCTTGTGGGGTTTTAAGTTCAGATTGAGATCTGACCACAAACCCCTAGTGAAGTTATTGTTACCAGGTGGCACAAGTAAATGCTCGGCCAGACTAGCCAGGTTGGCTGCTTGTCTATAGGAGTACTGTTACAAAGTGGAACATATCCAAGGATGGAGGAACATTCAGGCTGATTGTTTGTTGTGAGAGTCAGTTGAATGGGAAAAATGGATGAGGTGTCTGTTTTGGCAAAAGAGAGTGAAGGGGTGGGAGCCTTTTAAGACATTTTAAGTGTGGTAGGAGTGCATGCCATCACACAACATGAATAGATTAAAGAAATGGAGTCTGATATTACCATGCAAGAAGTCATACGCTTTATGTTGCGAGGTAGTAGGAGGGAGAGTGCGGTGTCTCTCTTTTTAAGACCTTTCATTTAGGTTTTGGATGAGTTGTCGGTGTGTGTGTTGTAAATGAATCTAGGACCCTAGTGTAAATTTTCCCGATTCATGCCCTTATATAGATACGGATTATCCTATCCTTATATAGGCATAGAAATCATTACCATATTTAGACTGAACCTATGCAGCCCAAATACGGCATGGCTACTTCCACTGTGTTCCAAGAATCAGCAACGATTTCTTAGAGAAACCCGCCTTCAGCAGCTAGGGACATCCCCTTGCCTGAATACTAATTTATCTAGGAAATCATGGAGTTTTTGAAGAACTGAGTCTTCTATGACGTTATTAGGTCCACCCACACGTTAAACTCGGCACCTTCATAGTATAAATATGCCTAGATTGCCCAAGCAGACACACGGTGGTTTGGAGCAGATCGACTGACTACTTGCCCGACGCCCTGCAGCAGCAAGTGCCGAAGGAAGCCGACCCTCCAGCTGACGCACTGAGAGACTCTGTCTTTTCTCCTGCCTAGAAATCCAGCTCCAGTGTTTCCAGGCTATCCTTGCGGGTTGCTGGGAAATCGAGTTATGAGAGAGAGATACAAGACCTCCTTCATTCTAAACCAAGGTACGGAGCTGGTTAGACCCTTAGAGAATTCTTGATTAGATTCTTGGCAGAAAATACTAAGCTTAAACTACTCCTCACTTACTTCTTCCCTTGTGCTAGGCTTAGGTCAGGTACACTGGGGTAGGCGTATTTTAGAAGCACCAGTTGAGTACTTTTATCCATCATTTTATCACTGTATGTATTTTATCCGTTTTAAGGCAATTTATGGCTTAGAAACCATATCATGCTTTTACTACTTTATAATACTGTTCGTATTATATACTCTGTACTTTATTACCAGTATTACGATTGTAGCAGTACATTTCTTATGCTTGAGAAAGAAGACTGTTCAATAAATACTTTTTATTGAAAACGCCTGTCTCTCTATTTTCTCAGCACCTCTGGTGGAACGAAGCATGCACGAATGACTGAGTAAAATAGCTATCTATTGTTTCCGCGACTCTAGAGATTGATTTCTTATTCTTGGGAAACAAAGTTGTCATGTTTATGCGGTTGTCAGAAACTAATCCCTTCTTGTGAATTCGAGAAAGTGTCTAGTGACCTCTGAGCTAGCTGACACTCACAATTAAGTCTAATAGATTCGGTAGAGACCTAGTCGACCTCAGTCCTACGTCTAAACTACAGAATTTATTATTCCAATGCACAGAGCCTATTGGGAATATAGGAACTACACTACATGGCGCCCAATGTTTGGTAAGGCGATAATTGCTAGATAGATAGATGCTAGAGTAACTCAGTTGTGCTTTTCACACAGACCCCTTTCTCCCGTGAAAACTCCAATTGACGTCTAGAGTGGGTGAAAGGCTAAATATCTGCCAAAACTGAGTAGGATGGAAAATCCTATCTATTAGTTTTTGGTTTGTTCAATGTTGAAGGATACAGTGTTCATAAATATTGTGCACCTAATCTTTGTTTCCTTGAAACTGGTTCTGCAAACTCTTCAAACAGTAAAATAATGGTTACTGACGAAGAATTAGCTGCAGCAGCAGGGCAAGCAGATTTAGATGACAGAAATAGGCTACAGAATGACCCGGATACTATAATCATTCCGGTAAACGTAAGGATAACTATAACTTACAAACTCATAAACAATGGAGTATCATCGAGAGGTGGTAATGTAATATTTGTTATAGAGGCACATGAATATCGGCAGACAGAGGTATTCTATTCATGGATTCATTTTCCTCCAGCAGATGGTGGAACACATGAGTTTCACTACTACAAAGTAGAGGAACCTCCCGAGGAATACGTTCCTTATGAGGACGTTGAAATTCCATTAACTTACCAAGAGCATCAGCTCTGGTTCAAAGGTGCCCTAAAACATGAAAATCACATTACCAGGCTCGGTCCACTAGGTAGACCAGGAGCTACATGGCCGTTTCTAGCCAGCTATACACCACATCCTGACATAGAAAGTATGACAGGTAGAGAACTGCTAGCACAGCTGAAACAGTTAATTAAAATACATAGACAATTGGTTCAATATGTTATGCGGGCCGTAACAGTACAACCTACTGTAAGGATTCCACAGCACACCCCTCACCAGGGGAACACAAATAAAATCACACCACAGACTATACAATCAGTCATTGGTAAAATGCCTGCCAAAAGGGAACAAATTCCGTTTTGGTTAGCACAAAAAATTACTCAAATTGAGGCAGTATTCCCTGATAGTACACCTCATGAGAAACACCGAATTCTGACAATCTGCTTACCAATGGGGATAGCACCACATGTGGAGGACTGTGACACTTGGGGTACAGTCTTTGCTTCAATCTACAGAAAAACACATGGTGTGCCGTCCATAGCGGCGATACCAGACGTTCTGAAACGGATTCAAAATGAATACGGTCCAAAACCGGCCTTAAATCTAGGTATTAAATTACTGAAAGATTTCAAACAGGTCTCGGCTATACTATTAGCCAACATCAAAGGTGAAGCAGCATCCGTGGCAATCCGCCAGAAGTTAAAAGAAACAGATATAGCAGACCAACCATATGAATTTGCAAGAATTATTGAAAAATCATATGAAGAACTAGGAGGAGATAGTTTGGGAGGGAAACCATTAAACCCCCAGCTAACTGAAAATCCTGAAAAGGTATTTATTAAAAATAATCTCACTACTCCTAAAAAGAAGTGGGAAAATACTAAACAGTCACTTCCTAAAGAGAAATATTCTCAGTCCAGAGGAGATCTCCCAAAAAGGGAGATAGGTCTCCCCAACGGGAACCCTCTGAAAAAAGGTATAACCTTAGAAATAGGGATACTTTAAGAAAACCTGATAGATATCAAGATACTGATACTCGTTCCTCTTGTACCTTTCAGACTTCTACGCAGATATCCGAGAGGAGAGGACGATCAGAGCAGAAAGAGGAACGCGTGAAGTCCAAAGAAGAACAGCACATTCCAAAAAATAAGAAAACCCAATTTACAAAAAAGAAGGTAGCAGACATGCCGAGGATCTTGAGGACACAACTCAAGAACGGGGAGTGGGCCCAGACAATGCTAGACAGTGCAGCAGAAGTCACAATAGTTTGCAGGATCCTGATGGGTCATCTGGAGACAGTGGACTTGAATGAATGCATTCAGGTTGAAACTGCCGATACCAGGGTTAGTGTACCTCACAAGTTATATGAAGTAACACTCCGGATGGAGGGGGACATAACTAGAAAAATAAGGGCACTCTTTTGGGAGAAGCTCTCTAAGGGCTATGACATACTTCTAGCTGAAAAAGACTGGCCACCTGAATTTGTTAGGGAGTACCCACATGGCGAGGAAGTAATTATGCCAGCCTTCTGAAATCATATTCCTATTCATAAAAAATACACACATGCCAGAAAATGGGCTGTGGCCCAAGCTCCAGCATTATATAAAAATCATACAGGATGGGATGAGGACTCTCCTCACCATAAAATTCAGTTACAAAATCAACCTACTGCACAAAGGCAGTATCCAGTTAAGCAAGAAGCTAAGAAACAAGTCAGGGAGATTTTAAATCAACTTGAATACCAAGGGGTGATTAAAACATGTACCTCGTCAATGAACAATCCTTTTTTCCTGTCTCCAAACCAGACAATTCATATCGTCTAGTTTTGGATTACAGACACTTAAACTCCTGTTGCAAAACATTTGCAGTACAAAATGCATATAATGCAGCACTGATGAATAACATCGTGCGGAAGAAATATAAAACCACATTAGACATTTCAAATGGGTTTTTCTGTCAAAACATTGCACCTGAAAGCAGGCATTTGACTGCCTTCTCAATTATGGGGACACAGCAACAAGTTTGCTGTCTCCCCCAGGGATTCATGAATAGTCCAGGGTTATTTTCAGCCAGAGTTACTACATATGTACGATGATGAGGCATTATCATATGTTGATGACATCTACCTTACAGATGATGATTTGGACGTGCACTTGAAAAGAGTGTACACCATAATACTTGGGTTTGCTTCTGAAGGGTACAAATTCAATTTTAAGAAATCACGAATTGCCCACCTCAACGTCCTATTCTTAGGATACGAGTTATCAAGTGAAGGCAAAAGCCTAGCAGCAAACTTTCTAGAGAAATGTGCGCTGCTCCAAACTCCAAAAACGCTGAAGAGCTTACAGTCAATTCTAGATTTCCTGAATTTTGGAAGAACGTATGTTCTGAATTACGCAGAAAGGGTTAAACCTCTCTACGAACTAATCAAACCTGATTTCAAACCAACTAATAGGACTAAAACGCACACAGAAATTTTGCGTTCAGTGCAATAGACATGTTAGCAAAAACACAATTAGATACACGTGAAAATACACGCAACCTTGTGATCCGAATCATCCCAGGGAGATGCGGATACACGTACCTGACTTTTAATGAAGGTGAAAAGGTACCGATAGTATATAAATCACACTTGTACACACAAGCGGAAATAAAATTCACTTCTACAGAAACAATTCTGACGGCGGTTCAAACTGCAGTAGCAAAGAAGAGAGCTCTAGCACAGGGTCAACGCCTAATGATCGTTACACCTGTACCTGCCTTAGAGGCAGTGACGAAAGCAAGCATTCCCAATGCAACAGCTTTACATCCAAGATGGATACAATGGGTTAACTCTCTTGCTGCAACAGACGTTGAATACGTGTTTGACCCCTACTTAAAACACAAGAATTCCTACAATACGAGTACGAATGTCCCCTGCCGACCGAGATTCTGCCTCTAGAACATTACGGCTATATAATCTATACAGACGGATCAGCGCAGCCCGCAGTTGGGGGTAAACAAGCCTATAATGCTGCGTGCGCGATCGTTAAAGGTCGTTGGCGCGAAGGTAAATTCAGACCTATGGTCACTAAAACTCAATCACTCGGAGACTGTACAGCTCAGCGAGCTGAACTACAAGCTTTCAAGATGACGCTTGAAAATACCGATCTCGAATTCCCAACCCTAATAGTGTGTGATTTGTATTACTGCGTACAATCTTACAATGAGTATCTACAGAAATGGGTTCAAAACGGTTTCAAAGACGCAAAAGGTGGCACAATTAAGCATAAAACGCTTTGGCAACAAGTAGTTCTTTTGCAGAAAGAACTACAAAAGACTCACATGATTCATACACTGAGTCATCAAAGTGATGGCGTTCACGTTGCAGGGAATTCATTGGCTGATGAAACCGCGAAGGCAGCTGTGCAAACGGCTTTCGTAGCTGCGATCACTCGGTCAAAAACAAAAATAGACAGCGAAATAATGCAAGCTGTCACTGCTTCAGTCAAAGACAGTGGTAAGACACTCCCGGAAGGCTTTCCAGTAAAGTACTCATATGTAACTGATGCGAATAATGTTCTTTTTGCTCAAATCCCTGGAGTGGGGGATAGGGCAATTCCAAACATGGAACATAGGTTAGGACTAATCTTAGCAGCACATGAAGGACTAGCGTCTGCACACGCAGGGGTTTCCGCCACAGTATCATTATTAAAACAGAGATATTAGTGGCCGCGCATGAGAAAACAAACTAGAAATGATGTTCTAGAATGTGAAATATGCCAGAAAATGAAAGTTTCGACAGTAAAACGACATGCACAGATGCCCCTTCTTATTTCAGATAAACCACTCGCATGCGTTTACCTGGACCACTGTGGTCCTTTAACAAGGGATGGCAACTATAAATATATCATGGTCGCAGTGGACTCCTGCACAAGATTTATTTGGATGTGGCCAGAACTGTTATAAAGGATTTGCAAGTCTTTATCGGCACATACGCAATAGGCACGCTACATTCTGACCAGGGTCCTGCGTTTAGCTCTCGAGCTTACAAGGAGGCCATGGCTAGTTTGGGCGTTGCATTGCGGTATTCTAGTCCCTTCCATCCTGAGGGTACTGCGGTAGTGGAAAGAAAAAACCGTGACATAAAGCAATCCATAACAGCTAAGGTATTAGGTTCGGGTGATGGGTGGGTCAAACATCTAATAAGTGTCCAACGTAGTCTTAACAATCTGCCAAGAATTTCTCTGGGTGGAATCACTCCGTATGAATTACTGTTTAGTACTAGAATGTTAATCGAAGTCCTCGATTGTCAAACTTCAGTGGTGGAACAAAAACCCTTTGATGTCAAAGATCGTTTGGCTGTTTTACAGGACTTGAACAAAACAAGAAAAAGTCTAAGTAACGCAACACAAAAGCCAACATCCACTGAAGAAAAACCATCTGTCCCAGCAAGACCTATCTGGATTCCAACGATTGGGGATCTAGTCAGAGAGAAGATCGCGGCGAAGAAGGAATTTGGGCCTTCTTACAGAAAAGCAGTACCTGTCTTGGCAATCCAAGGAACAAGATCAGTAGTACTACCGCCCCTTGCTAGTAAAAGGGAGAACAGATTTGTGTCCATCGACCTTGTCAAACCACAATCATGTGGCCAATAAAAAGTAGTAGGCCCAGTGGACTCCCAGGAAGTAGCAGAAGACCAAATCTCGCTACTATTCAAGAGGTTCAAACTGAAAGACTTATCACCTTTGATAAACCTGCAGTGAGAAAAGAAGGACTATGTAGCAAAGCCATGGAACTCGTGCCTCTTGAGACCCAAATAACAGTTTGTCAAGAAACACCTGTCTACAATGATGTAGCCTCTGACTATACAAATATGACAAAGGTAGAAGCAGCTGCAAAGATTAATAACAATCCTGATGCAGTTCCAACAATTGACAGAACTGCGTCTGGCTATTTCATCAACTTTGATACATTATCTGAGGATCCCAATGAGCCCGAAGATGAGCCAGCAAATAAAAGTTTCAAAGTAAAAATAAAAGAACTCTTTCATCAACTTGAAAAAATATATCTGGTTTCACAATGGATTGAATTTTGGATTGTGTTAGGAGTACTTTTCTTCCTCTGGCTCATTCTGGTTTTGAGCTTGGGAAGAATGATAGATGGAAAATATAATACAATGGACACAGCAAGTCAGAAAATCAACTTGGTCCTGAAACCTCATAAATCTTCCCATTGTGAAAGAAGAGATCTGTCATCAGTGAACATCAAAGCCGTTCCTATACCTTGTGGTATAGCATGGGACAAAACTGAGCATGACATCTATGGCCCGGTAGAGCTTCTGAAGATTCCGCACCAGTTCAAGATCTCTTTAAGTGACTTTGTATCACCAAACACATTTTCTGATGATTGGGACTTTGAGACTGTTAATAATATGATGTCAGATTTAGAGATGTCAGCTAAATTTACTGAACATGAATACTTATAAGGTTCATCAGATTATGAACAAATGTATTGTTTTAATCATTATGGTCACCATTGTTTGCATAAATCTGCAAACCCTAGAAATGTTTATACATATAATCAATGATAACATTGTCCAGCGCCTCCAAAAGGCAGCTCAAAAACATTCTATGAAAAGTTTCCATACTTCACAGGGTTTAATGTTACAAATCCAGAAATGTTTTATTTAAAAAATGAGAATAAGACAGGAATGAAAACAATGTTGACCAATACTAAACAAATTTATTCTGCAAACTTTTATGCTCAGCTGTCTACATTAGGTTTTGACTTTTGGAAAGAAAACATCGAGACAAAAACTGTCTGGGGCACAAAAGACTGGCAGGTGCAAGGTTTAGAAGCCCTGTTCAGAGCCTGCATTATATCAGAACAAATAATGTTTTTAAATGACACTGTTCAACAAACTTCTTGTCTTCGCCTAGCTAAGATAAAAGATTTAAATAAACCGTCTATACCTAAACCCACATCTGACAGTGATAATGCTACAGAAGAGGAGGTAGACGTACCCTATATCTTAAAACAGAACAGAACTAATCCTGATTGGAAAAAATGGTTAATCTGGCCCACAGACACTAATAACTGTCATGATAGATTCCTGGAAAAAACACAGGAGTTCAAAATGAACAGGCCAGATCCAAGATATTCCCAGAGACAACATCCAGGGATAGTAACAACATACAGTGTAGGAAAACTATGCCTTGAGTGGCTACAGAAATCTACACTTCCGGAAATCAAACAACACTTATCTTTACTTAAAGAAGGCAATGATTTGCGAGATCTATGGCAGTTACGTTATGCTGAATGATCACAGCTGTTGTGGCATGTTGCCAGGAAAAGCGTATCTCGTGTGTCGTCCATGGTCACTTGTTGTATGCAAGTATTGTATCCAACGCACCAGGCAGACAGAGGGACGGACTTATGGCCTTCACTGAATATCTCTTCTATACAAATTGATACTTTAAGCAGAATGAAAGTCATTCTTTTACAACAAAATGTGCCACTGACCTCGTCTAGAGAAACGTATGATCTGCAAGTTGCAAGGTCTTCTGCAGAGATACGTGCATTATTATCAACAAACTGCCCAGTACACTTCGCAGAAATGTTAAGTCAAATCTTAAACATGTCTAATACCAGCGGCATCGCACATGTATTTAAGACGATTTTTTCGGGACTGTTAACACCATTTGAAGCAGTCCTCGGCATTTTTCCAAATTTCGTGCACTCTGTGTTCGGCGGCCTGCCTCTCATCTTGGGACTAGTAGCAGGAATTCTATTTTAATTCCTTCTGCTCCGATATGGCAAGTCCGGCTACCAGCAACACCCAGACTACAATGGAACAATGCCTCCTTGCCATGAGGTATTGTGAGAGAATTTCACAGATTCTTGGCTTGGCTTGTTTAAGAGATCTGAACACAACTTGGTTTCTATCGTTCAGACCAATCTGGCAAGATTGCATCTTACCTGTTCTTCAATGCCTACTTTGCGGACAGGAATGCGTGTTGGACATTTGTCTTACACTTCCATCAGTACTGCCATTGGATGTTGACTCTTTGCTAGGTCCAGTAACAGCTCATGCATCGTGTTGCCCCCAATGGCTGCCTATTCTGAAGACGGCATTCATAGAGGTCTCACCGGCAAGTCTAACTGAGGGTGAGATACGAGAAACTGCAGGCATACAGGTACCATCTACTGCGGACATTGCTAATGCATCAAACGCTGACGGCGATGATCCACACTTCTGCACTTTTGATCTGCTAACAGAAGTGGTTCCACTTTCACCTACTACGGTAGACGGTTTCTTTGCCAGCCTAGATGATCTGATGTTTTCTCCTGACACTCCTGAGAATAACTTTTTATTATTTCACACCGCGTTCTCTGAACTCTGAAATTCGGCCTTCATTTTTCAAAACAATCTACTAATTTGAACTTTTTCCAAAATAGAGCTTTTGGCACAGAGTAATCTCAAAAATTTATTTTTCCTTTCTGTAAAAAGCTTCAGAGACATTTCATGAATATATTTTACAAAGATAGAATGTATACTATGCTTCATGTCTATAAAGACCTGCTTATTCTATACTCATTACATTCAAACAAGCATTTTCAAATGCAATTTTGTATGTTGTATTTTGGGTGGGATTGTATACACCAGCTTTAGATATGTTCAGTGCTTACAGGTTTAGTTTAATTGAACTTCGTGGAGTGGGTGTTGTAAATGAATCTAGGACCCTAGTGTAAATGTTCCCGATTCATGCCCTTATATAGATACGGATTATCCTATCCTTATATAGGCATAGAAATCATTACCATATTTAGACTGAACCTATGCATCCCAAATACGGCATGGCTACTGCCACTGTATTGCAAGAATCAGCAACGATTTCTAAGAGAAACCCGCCTTCAGCAGCTAGGGACATCCCCTTGCCTGAATACTAATTTATCTAGGAAATCATGGAGTTTTCGAAGAACCGAGTCTTCTATGACGTTATTAAGTCCAATCACATGTCAAACTCGGCACCTTCATAGTATAAATATGCCTAGATTTGCCCAAGCAGACACTGTGGTTTGGAGCAGATCGACTAACTACTTGCCCGACGCCCTGCAGCAGCAAGTGCCGATGGAAGCCGACCCTCCAGCTGACGAACTGAGAGACTCTGTCTTTTCTCCTGCCGAGAAATCCAGCTCCAGTGTTTCCAGGCTACCCTTGCGGGTAACTGGGAAATCGAGTCCTGAGAGAGAGATACAAGACCTCCTTCATTCTAAACCAAGGTACAGAGCTGGTTAGACCTTTAGAGAATTCTTGATTAGATTCTTGGCAGAAAATACTAAGCTTAAACAACTCCTCACTTACTTCTTCCCTTGTGCTAGGCTTAGGTCAGGTACACCGGGGTAGGCGTATTTTAGAAGCACCAGTTGAGTACTTTTAGCCATCATTTTAACACTGTATGTATTTTATCCGTTTTAAGGCAATTTATGGCTTAGAAACCATATCATGCTTTTACAGTACTACTTTATAATACTGTTCGTATTATATACTCTGTACTTTATTACCAGTACTAGCAGCCCGTCCCGACGTTGTCTGGGTATGAATTGCTGCCGGCCAGTACTGTATTGTTTTGTAGGATTTCGTTTTGATAGCATTTCTTAACTGTGACAGGCCTGTGAAACGCTCCGATTCACAGTGCACTGCTGATACACTTAAGAGTGCGCATTCAGTAGTGTGTGAACTTGAGTTTCCCTACTTTATTTTTCCTTGCAATATTATATAGCGCGAACTCGACAACATGGCATGAGCACAATTTACATTACAGAAGAACACATTCATTTGTGGTAGGCACGGGGAGACAAAGCGATTTGCCTGGAATCACAGGCTGTTGAGCTGATGCCGAGATTCGAACGTAGCTCCCCAGCTCTAAAGTTCGCAATCCTAGAACTTGTGGTGGGAGGTGTGTCTAAAAGTGTATGTCGGTGCTGGCCATCAATGAGAGAGACCTGTGCATTTTTCAAATGGGTGGTGAAAAAATATGAGTATGTTGCTGGAGATGTGGGCCGCCGTGCCACCAATGTACTTACCGGGGGAGGGTAAACACCCATTATACCGCAACTTTCTTTCCGCATACCATCACTCCGCATACTTTCATTACGAAAGTACCATGACTCCGCAATGCCATTATAACGCATGGCATTACATTTTATATGCTTTTACCACGCATACATTTACAGCAAAATTGTTTGTAAATGCATGAATGGTAAAATCATGTTTTTTTAAATGTTTGGATAAGGTATGTATGGGTATAGGGGTATATGTTTTGGGGTACTGAGGTATTTGTTTTGGGGTGTTTGGGTATTTTAAGGGTTCAGATATAGTTTTGGGTTATGGGGTACAGGTGTAGTTTTAGGGTTCAGGGCTAGGTTTGGGTATCGGGGTATTTTTAGGGTTCAGGGGTAGGTTTAGGTTTTGGGGTACAGGGGTATTTTAAGGGTGCAGGGCTAGGTTTGGGTTTTGGGGTACAGGGGTATTTTTAGGGTTCAGGGCTATGTTTGGGTTTTGGGGTACAGGGGTATTTTAGGGTTCAGGGGTAGGTTTGGGTTTTGGGGTAAAGGGTTCTTTTTAGGGTTCAGGGCTAGGTTTGGGTTTTGGGGTACAGGGGTATTTTTAGGGTTCAGGGGTAGGTTTGGGTTTTGGGGTACAGGGGTATTTTTAGGGTTCAGGGCTAGGTTTGGGTTTTGGGGTACAGGGGTATTTTTAGGGTTCAGGGGTATGTTTGGGTTTTGAGGTACAGGGGTATTTATAGGGTTCAGGGCTAGGTTTGGGTTTTGGGGTACAGGGGTATTTTTAGGGTTTAGGGATAGGTTTGGATTTTGGGGTACAGGGTATATTTATAGGGTTAAGATGGGTTAGTGTTTAAGGGTGTTGGGGTATTTTAAGGAGTAAGGGTGGGTTATGATTATGGGGTGCAGGGGTATTTAAAGGGAGCAGGGTGGGATTAGCACACAATATGAGACATGGCATGAAGGGCAGAACGTACCACACGCCCCCAGCATTTGTCACACCCCCAGCACACGCCCACAGAACAACGCAGACACGCCCACAAGGGACTACTTTGCTGGCACGGTTCTTTTACCTTTTAAATGTATATGGTGGGCGTCTGCATAGCCTATGTCCTTCTGCTGCAACTGCCCTTTCCAAGGCTGTATTGGGTGTTGTGATTGGTGCTGTGGTTCCTGAGATTACCCGCCTCAAAGGTTTGGGCTCTCTCTTTATTATAGTAGTATAGATTACGATTGTAGCAGTACATTTCTTATGCTTGAGAAAGAAGACTGTTCAATAAATACTTTTTATTGAAAACGCCTGTCTCTCTATTTTCTCAGCACCTCTGGTGGAATGAAGCATGCACGTATGACTGAGTTAAATAGCTATCTATTGTTTCTGCGACTCTACCTATTTATTTCTTATTCTTGGGAAACAAAGTTGTCATGTTTATGCGGTTGTCAGAAACTAATCCCTTCTTGTGAATTCGAGAAAGTTTCTAGTGACCTCTGAGCTAGCTGGCCCTCACAATTAAGTCTAATAGATTCGGTAGAGACCTAGTCGACTTCAGTCCTACGTCTAAACTACAGGATTTATTATTCCAATGCGCAGAGCCTATTGAGAATATAGGAACTACACTACATGTTGTGATGTCCTGGTGATGAAGGGAGAACAGTTTATTCTTCTTCGGGGCTTGAGGAGCAAATTCATTGAGATAGCGCATGAAGTGCATTAAGGCCAAAACAAGACAAAGAAGAGTTTGCAAGTGGACTGGTGGTGGCATGGGATGGATGTGGACATGGACATGTGGGTGGAAAAATGTGATGTCTCTAAGGAGAGTGAAAAGCGTGTGAGAGTGGGAGTACAAGCAGACACATAGCTGTTCCTAAACAGCCTTGGCACACTGTCTGTTATGGATGTTATTGGTCCCATGAATGAATTGAGAAGTTATTTAAGGTTTGCCATGGTGGCAGTGGACGTCCATGCCAAATGGCTAATTGTGAAATGTATTAAGGCAATTACCACATAGGCCACTGTGGGTATTTTGAAGGAGATTTGGTGCGAGAAGGGTCTACCTTCTGTGGTTATTACCGATAATGGCAAGCAACTGACTTCCCTAGAGATGTGAGAGTGCTTAGAGGCTACTGGTGTGCAGCATAACGGCACTTCTCTTTACAATCCCCAGGGAAACGGTATGGTTGAGAGGGCGAACCACTTAGTCAAAGGTACCATTCAAATGGCATTGACTTGTGGAGGAGATATTGGTGGTATGGTTTCGGAGATTTTGTGGGCATATCATTCAAGCATACATGGAGTGACTGGCAAGACCACCTTTGAAATGATGCGGGCAGACTACCAAGCACCAAGTTAGTTCCTACGTGGTTTAAGTATGTAGTGCGGTGAGGCAGTTACCCAGAAAGTCTCCTCAACGTATTTGCCCAGGTGATTGGGTGAAACTACGGAGTGGCAGATGTGGTGGTGGTTTGCCCAAATTTAAGGGTCCGTTCAAAGTTGCACATACCATACGTCATGCTGTGGTGTTGGAGAATGAAGAGAGTTGGAACTACAGGCGTGTGGCGTTGTATCAGAGATGGAGTGTTTGTGATGCAGTTGTGAAGCATAATGGTCAGTCTCTCAATAATGCTTGTGTCCTGATGTCAGATGAATAATTCACTTCTTTGTCGCAAGTGGGCTTGGGTGCACATGGAGGTTTCTCATGATAGAGGAGATGTCCGTGTTGATTTTGAACACTATGATCGTGCTGTAGGGGAGACAAGATTTGGGAGAGCTTTTCATTCTCCTGGATATCTCAATGAATATGTTTGTGCCTGAAATGTTCATTGCTGTTTGTTAATACTTACGTTTTTTTTATATCGCTCATTCTTTTGCTTATTCTTTTGTTTTAGTTTTGTTTCTTGTGTTTTATGTTCAACTATTGTTTGAAATGTCAGGAGGGAAGGGGCTGTGTTATATCTGCACTTTGCGATTGCATTCCTTGTAAGGGATGTGGAACACTGCCCACACTTGTGTTCCATATTCCACTTGGAGTAGTGGTATTCCAAGGTGGTCAGTTGGAAAATGGCTGGCCAAGGGACAGCCACACATGTCGCAGGGAGCGTTGATCAATAAAACACTTCTTCATTTTATTTCGTTTGTTTCTGGTCATCCTTTCAACATATAAGAGTTACCCATCCCTGAATTCTAAAAACTCCTGAATGCCCTTTAATGCTACCCGTCTCTCAACCCTAAAAACCCTCACTACTTAGTAATGCTGCCCTTTCCGGAAATCTACAAATGTATTGCTCCTAAACTGTAGGTTCGGAAGCGAATTGGCAAGCTGCCAATTTGTCTTTTTCAGGATGAAAAGAAACAGGTTTTTTACACACTCTTCAACCTGTCATTTTTTGGAGGCCTTTTAACCTAATTTTCTAGAATTGGGTTATGGAAAATGCATCATTTATATACAGTCCTAAATTCTGTACAGATAGTATGCAGCGATAATGAGCACCTTATATGCATTATATGCCTTAGACCATAAGTCAGAGGATCGCTACAAATGTTCACAATTTAAACTAATAATGACACACAATTGTGACAAACTATGATTGGCACACTGGAAACGTATGGAGATATCCTTAAGATCCACAGAGTTGACTTGATAGCTCAATCTATGCACGAACCATCAATGGTAGACATCATTTTTCTGATAATGAGGGCATGAAGAGTGAGAGTAAACTGAAGAGGTTCAGGGGTAAGAATAAAATGTATCCAGCATTGGGAATATATCTCGTGAAATGCCTGGGATGTGGGGCTGGATGTACTATAATACTAGTCACATAACTTAGTTGAAGATTACGCACTCACTTTTTGTGACCAGTATCTGAGTTTGTGTACCAGTCTATGTACTATAATAATAGGTTAATTTATAAAATCATCATGCACAGTGGGACACAAAAGACCTTTCTAATGAATATTAATTAGGCATGTTGGAATTTGAGAACCTCCTGTGATTGACTACAAACACAGGGATGGTGGCCTGCAAGGGACAGCTGACCACCATCTCTGTCTGCATATCCAAGCGGAAAACTGTTTTCCTTAGCAACTGAACTACAGAAGACGTCCGACCCCCCTAAGTGTTGAGCAATTTTTTTTGCTATTTAGGGCAATTCACGCTTAGAGCTCCATAACTTTTTTCCACTTAAGGTATACAGTCAAACATGCAGCGCTGAATCAAAAAAACTATTTTTTACCACAGCTTTGGCATTTTTCAAAGAGGTAGCCCATTTTTCCAGGTTCTATGCTTCCCACCTACGTCTAGTTTGTGGTGCAACCAGTGTAAAAAACAATGAGTGGTCCTGGAAAGCTATAGGTTTCAGAAATGTAAACAAAATTCTAAAATCAGCAAAGTTCATATGTGTAGATCCCTCTACTGTTGAAATGAAGAAATATTGAAAATGTGTAGGAAAACACTGCCAATTGTGAAAATGGTTTCATCTGTAACTTTTTGTCTTGATGGCCAATTTACAAAAGCAATATACTATTACCTTCACTAGACCCTTCTGGTTGTGAGGATATATAGGGTTGTAGGTTGTCCAAATGATAATTTCTAATCTCATTTTTGCTTAAATTGCTGTTATTTATTAGCCCTTACTTTTAAACTTGTATTGTCACAAATAACCTGTATTTTTAAAAGAAACTAAAACTCACTAGCTAGTGAGAGCATCTTTGGAGCATTCGCTAGACTTGGGACAGCACGCATAGCGGATCTCAGCGCTGACGCGCAGCCTCCCACAACACTCCCCCTGATGCCATCACCGGCAACGAGGCAGGCCACGCCCCCTTTTTAGGCCACGCCCCCTCACCGCCACCGAGTATAAATTTGCTGATTACAAGCCACTCGCCAGACAGATCTTTCTCCTGAGGCGGAAGCCGGGAGTTGTATTTTGCGCACTTACTTTTAAACTTGTATTGTCACAAATAACCTGTATTTTTAAAAGAAACTAAAACTCACCAGCTAGTGAGAGCATCTTTGGAGCATTCGCTCGACTTGGGACAGCACGCATAGCGGATCTCAGCGCTGACGCGCAGCCTCCCACAACACTCCCCCTGACGCCATCACCGGCCACGAGACAGGCCACGCCCCCTTTTTAGGCCACGCCCCCTCGCCGCCACCGAGTATAAATTTGCTGATTACAAGCCACTCGCCAGACAGATCTTTCTCCTGAGGCGGAAGCCGGGAGTTGTATTTTGCGCACTTACTTTTAAACTTGTATTGTCACAAATAACCTGTATTTTTAAAAGAAACTAAAACTCACCAGCTAGTGAGAGCATCTTTGGAGCATTCGCTCGACTTGGGACAGCACGCATAGCGGATCTCAGCGCTGACGCGCAGCCTCCCACAACACTCCCCCTGACGCCATCACCGGCCACGAGGCAGGCCACGCCCCCTTCTTAGGCCACGCCCATCCACCCTCCCTTACTCCGGTATAAAACATGTGCATCCACCGGAAGCGCAGCGGACGAGCGCTGTTTGCGCGCCGAAGGCGCACCTAAGGCAAGCCCGTCTGCGCCTGTCCGCGCCAGGACGGGCCTTAGGGCACGCCACGCTGACCATCCCATCAGATACTCTCCTAAATCACTCAGAGATCTACAGAATACTGCCACTACGCCACCTCCTACGGCTATGCGTCGCATTTCCTCTGCTGGCCTTACGCGCCCCGACCAACTCCATCCCTGCGGACGCCTACCTCCAGCTCTGTTGATTAGAAATACCACGTCCATCAGGGTATCATACTTGAATACTCGCTCGCTAGTGAAACACTCTGAGGACATCTTCTTCCTGTTATCCAATTCTAACCCCAACATGCTCTTGCTCACGGAAACGTGGCTTACGCCAGAATCTCTTCCGGACATCCTGGCTGCCCTCCCCCCTGATTACTATATTCTCCACGCCGACCGCCCTGGCGACCGGCCTGGGGGTGGGGTAGCAGTCATTATATCTAAACGCCTGAATTCCATCTCCTCCTACTCCCTTCCCCTCCCCGAGGTGGAGAACTTACTCATTAGCGTGCAAACTGACACCGGCCCCCTCACTTTCCTCCTCTTATATCGGCCTCCACACTCTATGCCATCCTTTCCCGCTATCATTAGTGAACAACTGTCCACCCTCTTAACGCTTCACTCCCGCTTCGCTATCTTCGGCGACCTAAACTATTGGTTCGACGACATTAACGCCGGCCCCCATGCCACCGAGCTCTTTGAGACTCTTAAAAATCTGAATCTCACTCAAAACATCTCTCAACCCACCCACATTAAGGGACATATTCTGGACCAGCTCTGGACCCGCAACCTGGCTCTGTCCCCACCAGACATACTTCCTTGTGTCTGGTCGGACCACCATCTGGTGGACACCACTATCACAGTTGCTGGTCAGATTCCTGCCCCCCTGATGGCCGGTGGCTGTTCTCGGAAATGGAGCACATACGACTCCCAGGGCTTCCTCATCGCCCTGGCTGACTCCTGTCCAGCCACTCACGACTCCCACGATATCGATGGACTAGAACAAGACAATGGATCCTGGCTAGAGTCAGCTAGTGACCTGTTTGCCCCCCTAGTCAAATTCCCTCGCACTAGGCATCGGAACTCCCATAGGTGGTTCTCTGACAACCTCAAAGCTCAGAAACTAAAAACACGCCAGTTAGAACGCACCTGGAGACATGACTACTCTGACTCAGCCAGACAGGTCTACCTTGCCGCACGTAAAGACTTTAAAGCAGCTATCCGCTCAGCCAAAATGGACCACTTTTCCAACAGGATCTCCTCGGCAGCCGACAAATCCAAGGAGGTGTTCAGAATCTTGAACAAGCTAACTAAAGATGACAGAACCCTCCCAGCCCAGACCCCCACTCAGGAGGCCTGTGACACCCTGAATTCCTTCTTCCTAGAAAAGATCACAAAAATCAAAAAATCCATCCCTCCCCTTCCCCAGTCACCCCCACCGGACAATTCCTCTAACAATTCTCTGACTTTTACCACCTTTCCTGCTCTAGATCCCACCTCCCTAGCGGAACTAGCCATCTGCGTGAAATCAGGCTCCCCGAACGACTGTTGTCCTCCGTCTGTGTTGCGGAGCATATGTCTTAACTTGCCAGATTGTATTCTACACCTACTTAACAGATCTCTCAGCAGCGGCATCTGTCCTATCTCCTGTAAGGAGGCCATCCTAGTACCCCTTTTAAAAAAACCTGGCGCTGACATTGCGGAGCCATCGAATTACCGCCCCATCTCCCTCCTCCCGTACTTTTCCAAACTTATGGAGGCCCATGTCACCCGGTGCCTGTCAAATTTCATAGAATCCTCCTGCTACCTTGAGCCGAATCAGGCCGGCTTCAGACCCGCCCACTCCACAGAGGCCGTCATCCTGGCAGTCCTTGACACACTCAGGAGCAACGCGGACGCGGGGACCCCCAAGCCCTCGTCCTACTCGACTTGTCGGCTGCGTTCGACACGGTGGATCATAACATCCTTCTTCACCGTGTCGGGCTGGCAGGCATCCAGGGCGTTGCTCTTGAGTGGGTCAGGTCCTTCCTTACGGGAAGAACACAGGCGGTCCGTTTGGGTCCTTACACTGCCAAAAAAAAAAACACATCCTGCGGAGTCCCCCAGGGCTCCTCCCTCTCCCCGCTCTTATTTAATTTATATCTCCGACCACTGATCCAGTCTCTTCTAAAATGGGACATTATCACCTATAATTACGCCGACGACCTACAAATCATTTTCTCACTCAATTCACCACATGCCATTAAAACTTTCCACGGAGCCATGATCCACATCCAACTCTGGATGAACCAGAACCAACTGAAGTTGAACCCCGGTAAAACCGAGCTCCTCCTTCCTGGACTCAGTCACATCTACTGGGGCCCGCAGTTCTGGCCTCCGGAGTTTGCCCCCCCCCTACTCCAGTCAAAACAGTAAAGAGTCTGGGCATAATCATCGACGCCGAACTCTCCCTCAAAGCTCAAGTTGGAGCGGTGGTCTCTTCTTGCATGTACCAACTTCGGAGGATTCGCAAAGTTCGTCACCTTCTTCCCCCCGCGGCACTTACCCAAACTGTCATCTCACTTGTACTTTCCCGTCTTGGTTTCTCTAACTCCATCTATCATGGCCTTCCACAATTTCTGTCACAACGGTTCCAAGTTGTCCAGAATCAAGCGGCCCACTTGATCCATGGAATCCCCAGATGGCAATCAGCCAAGCCTCTGCTCATCAGCCTCCACTGGCTTCCTATTGACCAAAGGGCCGCCTTCAAGGTGGCATGTCTCATCTTTAAAGCCCTTCACTGCTCTGGTCCCACGTTCCTTAAATCTCTCATCCGTCCTCACTGCCCAACACGCAACCTCCGATCGGCCCACCATGATCTGCTAGTCACCCCTAAAAGCAAAACTAAGAAATTCGGCGGTCGCCGCTTCTCCTGCCTAGCCCCTGTGCTTTGGAACCTTCTTCCTCTCTCAATCAAATCTTCCCCTTCCCTCCTTAACTTCAGAAAACTGTTAAAAACTCATCTTTTCCCTACCCTCAGCTAGAATCTCGCCACCTGTGCTCCCCCCTCACTTGCTCTGTCTGTCAGCGCCAGGAAGCTTCGGTGTCAGTGCGCTTTATAAATTTCACTTAAGATAAGATAAGATAAGCCCTAAATAAGCAGGATGTGCCAAAATGAAACCCATTTCTTACCTAACACAGTGGTCATCACATGGCGAAATCATAGCTCAATCATGTCTATATTACCTACCAGGCAGACATCTGCCTGTGAATACAAGGGCCATAGAGCTCCTTAACTAGGAAAGCTCATGGGCCTTAGCACTCGGAAATTAATGACCAATTTTACCCTAAATTATAATATATCCTCACATTTATTGCATATTCTGACCCGAATTAGGAAAAAACATGGGTAAACAGAGACAATTTCTTTTAAAAGTGGTGGTCCATGTGTGCATCACATCTTGATCAACAGTTACACCGAAATCGTCATTTATTTCCTGTCATGTTGATGGTGGATCCGATTATTGGTGAATTTGTCTTCTTTGTAACCATATATTGGCGCCATAAAAAAACAGATACGCAGCTTTCCTTAAATATGGGTACATGAACACCTAATTTAAAAGCTAGTATGTTCCCAATTTAGTGGGAAAATAGGTGTATTTTAATGATAGTGATGTAGTATTATTATAATGCATAACGTATCCTTTTAAAATATGTATGTCCAATATTAGCGTTAAATTAGGCCTGTCTGTTTTAAAATTAAGCTGTGCTTAAAATAGCATTTCGTATGTACTTACACTAATGGAAAATTTTCACCCAAATATTACCAATGTGTGCCTAAAATAGCTCAGCTGATGCCTAGTATGTTTTTATTTTGAGTAAGCGTATGAACCAAGTTCAAGCCAGGGCTAGCATTGAATTTTTCCCTAAATTATTGGAGCATTTAAGCTCAAATACTACCTAATACTGTAGTCAATAAGCTCCATAAATGCATTTGAAATAGTGCCCAAAATAAGATGCACAACATGCCCTAATAGTGAATTAAATTAAGGGTTTATGTAAGCCTTAAATTGTCTCAAGTCTTGCCACTTTGTTTGCAAATTATTAATCCATCCATTCAAAATTATTGTTCAATATGAACCCAAATTAAAGACAGATTTGAACCAAAATTAATTAAAAGTCAATATGTGCCTAAAATAGGGCACAGCTACAGCATAAAAGTGTTGTTACATTATATATTACTAAGTGATCAATTTACACTAAATTTTGCATTTCATTTGTGCCCACATAAATGATATTTTTGCGGTCTAAGCCTATATGCCTAGTATAGGGCCCATTACCTACCTAAAACAGAGTTCTCCTTGCAAGCAAGTAAGGGTCAATACCACCATTAACAACAAATGCTTGCCCTCATTTAGGGCCTGGATTAGAATCTGATGGACAGGGTGCTCTGTGTCCACCAAACTGACGATCTGCCGGCCCTGTTTAGAGATCATACATTTTTGTTGACGGAGCCCCGATTTGCTCTCTCAACAGAATGCTTCCTCTAGCGTCGGAGAAAGCACTTTACATCATAAGCAATATTTAAGCAAAATTTAGGGTTGATGTATATAGGCTTTTCTTTCCTGTCCGACAACACCAGGAAAAACCTGGCTGTGAGGGACAGGAAAAAAACAGTAATGACTACCACACCCTGGTATAAAACTCCCGGTATGTACGGGCATTAGGTTTTTGTTTGTCGAAAACATACTCTCACCTTGGGGGTATGTTTTTAGAAAAGAACAAACTTTTGAGAATTGTGACGGCTGGCTGTCATGACTAAGATTACCATCTGTCAAACCTTTCAACCAATGACAGGAACCACCGTGGGAGTGATTCTTTCAATGTACAGAGTTGTACATAGGGCTAGTGGACAACTCTAACTTTCATGTTCAGCGGTCCCTCAGGATCGCAGAGGTAAAGTCCTTTACCTTCCCAATGAACTACTCCCCAAGTCACATGCTCTAAATCAGACTTTAAGTCTAAAAATTGACTAAAGTAAGGCTTATTTCCTTTTCAAAATTGTGGTATCCAAAATGTTGTGCAAGCTGGCCCTACTACTGCCGGGACGTAAAACCCGAGAGACTTGGCCCCACTATTGAACACTGCAATAGCATGCTGGGAAGCGGTGGTGCGATATACAAACACAGCCTCCACATACGCCGGCAATATAAAATTGCTGGGTATCCCACTGAATGTTGGTACCCTTACCAAACGCACATTAACGCCCTGGACTGAGGTCGGTGTCATCACAGTAGCGGACCTCTTCGGTCACGAGGCGCTACTTGATCATGACACCTTTGTAAATGAGACGGGTGCCCCGGCACATCTATATTTAACGCACGCTGCATTGGTACAATACATCAAACAATACTGGGCACCAAACAGATGGGAACCTGAACAAAACGAACTGGTTAAGATGGTACACTACATGGGGAGAGGGAGACACTTGGTCCGCTGGATATATAATGGGATCAGTGCACACACTCTGGTTTCCTTGGACACCTTGAACACTATTTGGGCAGAGGACATAGGCAGAGACCTGATGGATAAGAAATGGGCGGTGATATTGGAGTACCCCAGGAGAGTGTCAAGGAACTCGAAATTTAAGTTCATCCAAACTATGAAACTACACCGGGCCTATTTGACTCCAGGCAGGCTGGATAAAATGTTGCCATAAACACAGCACTCCTGCCCTAGATGCAAGTCGGAGGGGGCGGGCCTATTACACATGCTTTGGACATGCCCAAAACTAATAGACTATTGGACTGCGATTAGGGAGCTCACCGGAGAGGCAGCACATCACGCGATACAAGACACAGTGGAAGAATGTCTGTTAGGCCTGCACAGGCATAGGTCCAAACACAAGGTACAATATCGATTCATAGATCTGGCCGTACTGCTTGCTATCAGGAATGTCACTATGCAATGGAAGTCGTGTAAACCTCCAGGGGTGTCCAGCTGGCACGCGGACATGTTGCGATGGGGTAGTGCAGAGGGTGCAGCGTTGCGCAGAGAAGAGGCAAATGGGCTGCGTAAGACGCCAATAGCAATGGAATGGGAAGTTATGATGGAAGAACTAAAATCTGTGGATGTTAATATGGATGTTTAAATATGTCATGTGTGTGTTAGCAATAAATGTCGCCTACGCCTTTATCATCCAACGTAATGTAGAGATGCACTATGTTACAACACAGATGTACAGGACAATGCTACGGTGCGCATGATTCGGTAGTATCGATATGAAAGAAATGTAACCAAGGGAGTTGGGGAGGGGGGATTTTATTAGGGGATGTTCTTTGGTTAATTGTTCTTCAGAGGAATGTATACTGCTCCGTATATATACGAAATATATAAATGATGTCGGTGTATGTAACACAACGATGATACTGCCAGAGTCGTCAGGTACACTTCAATAATGTGACAGCGTAGGTCAACTATTATGTGTCAGGAAATGAAGCAGGTCGTTTTCACGCGCCTACCTAAAAGAAGGACTACAACTCCCAGAAGTCCGGGTACCGAGGCGGAGATTACAAATACGTCCGCATACCCGGAAACGGGTTGTATTGGATTTTGTGTGCTTCTTGTTTGTGACTTGACTTCTCGCTTGTGCTGCTGTTGTTCCGTGGTGCTTCGCTTCGCTGCCTTCCTAGCGAAGACACGGACATTCTTTTGTGGTGACTTGGCATTCTACTGGGAGCATTTCCTGAGGGGTGTGTCGGCTGATGCATTCCGACCGCGTCATGGTGCTTCGCTGATTCTCGCGAAGACACGAACGCGGGCGGCTGGAGATTCGGAATCGGGGTGGAGAGCCAAGGTAAAACAACTGCGAATACGAAGGAGCGTTCTGTGGTGCTTCGCGTTGTGACTGCGAAGACACAGACACTCGTTATCAGGTGGGAGCAGCCAGTGGAGGTAAGAACGGCGATCCTATGACTTCCTGCCTTTGCTGCCCGTGCGGGAATATCTCTTCACTTTGAGGATTCTATGGACGGCTATCCTGGCTCCGAGATTACGTTTGTTTGTTTTCGCTTTGCTGGAGTTCTAGCCGATTCTCTTTTCATGCCGAGTTTCCCTTAGGAGCAATTCGCGCAAAGCCAGCGAGCCTCTAGGAGCCCAGTACTTTGTTGACTCTTTCCACAGAGGTGGCTTTGTGTGAGGGACTGCGGGGAACTCGGGGTACGGTATTTGTGCTTGAACTCCTGGACTATTTCCTTTCTATTCTTTTGGGCTCTGATGTTGTGTGTCCTTGGAGGTGGCTTTTCGTATCTGTGACTTAACAGAGCTTGGCCTTTTATGAGAGTCCCTAGTGTGAAATGAGGTATGTGTCTGTTCGCATGTGTTAGTAAGAGAATGAACACATGGTAGTAGGGCGGAGTGGGTAACCTGTGCTTGTGTTTTACAGGGTTTTCTACCATAACACTACACTAGAGACTGCCATACTGTGACTACTTCCATCAATTCCTAATGGGGTGTTGTTAGAAACGGGACCCTGGCCGGCCAAGACTCGCGTCGAGGTCAGTCAGGGATCACCATTTCTAAGGTCAGGGCAAGGGAGTCACACACCAAGATAACCCCCGCTCACCCTCTAGGTAACGTGGCGCGAGCAGCAAGGCTAATCTCAGAGGCGATGTGTAAAGCGTTTGCGCGCGCACCCCAGCGACAACAACCAAAGGCCCACCACAAAGGAAACTCCACACAAGGTTATATCAAAAATAGCCTTTGTATTATAATAATAAAAACACATTAGATAACACACACACTTTACAATGTGCCAACAGGCACGGGCAAGATTTACAAGGGATTATGTACAGGACAGGGCCACCTGGACCACTGTCAGGGGTATGCACTTGTTAGAAATAATACTGGTAGGTATAACACTTTAGCACATCAACATATAATGACTGTAACACAGAAGTAGTAAATGTAGCATACAACCAGTAGCTACTGGTAAAGAGAAAATACCTCCTACGCCACCCTAGTCTCTGTAGGGAAATCACGCAGGGAGCTAGGACCTATGGAAGGAAAACCTATCACCTACTACGCCACCCTAGTCTCTGTAGGGAAATCACGCAGGGGGAAGGAAACCTAAAGTAATCACCTAGGCAAGTAACATTTAGCAAAGGCAATTAAACATCAACATTCCTCTAAGCAGGTTACTTTTAGCAAAGGGGAATAAAAGAACAAGGCATTACCTAAGCAGGTCACTTTTAGCAAAGGTAATGACACCAACAATCCTCTAAGCAGGTCACTTTTAGCAAAGGGGATAAACACATAAAGAATTACCTAAGCAGGTCACTTTTAGCAAAGGTAATAATAAACAAGAATTGCACATGTAACATTAAAACACATTCAGAGGTGCAGGTTAGAACTTTTGCGCAAGAATCATATAGCAAAGAAATCACAATGCGCAGGGTGCATGTAGCACAACACTCAAAATGTCCCTCAGGCCAACTGGCCTCGAAAGGGGCGGAATGCCCTGAGTCTCAGTGTCAGGGGGTCTGCGCAGGCAGCACAGGACACAAAAGCCTAAACGTAGCAACTGTCCACTAAGTGCTGGACAGTTGTAAATATGCACTGGGCAAACGTTGGAGCCGCGTGGGCTCAAGAACACAGGTGGGGAGACACAGCGTGGGAGCCTCGGGGCTACAACCAACTAACTGCCTGTGTCCCCCTAGAGCCTCTGTGGCTCGCAAAGCAAATGGGCAAGGTAGAGCTTCAGCGCTCTAAATCAATAAAATGAATTGCCCCAGAGCCTCTGTCAGGGCTCTCAATCAATGGGGGCGGGAGCCTCGTGGCTCGGCAACAACTGTGGGCTCTGGAGCCTCTCGGGCTCAAAGAACAGAATGGCCCCTCAGAGCCTCTCTCAGGGCTCTAACTCAATATAGGCACGTTGGAGTCCCTCCCGGGGGACTCAGATTCAAATAATGCCCCACGGAGCCTCGTGGCTCCAATCTTCAAGGGATGCCCCCTCCCTTCCGGCGGAGCGGCCCGCTGTCAACCGGGGCCGCTCTGCACAAAATGAATCAGCCTCGCACTCACCGGGTCCTCGCTGGAGCGGGGACGCACTTGCTGCCGGTCTCTTTGCGGGGCTCCTCTCTCCACCCTCGAGGCCTCGCCGGCGGCGCTTCTCTCCTCGCTCCGGAGCCTCGGCAGGCGGCTTCCTGTTTTCCGGCGATCTCCTCCTCCCCCGCGATGACGCGGAAGGGGCTCGGCCGGCTGGGCCAATCCCAGCGCGGCCTGGGCCTGAAGGCGGGTGCTGCTTCTTCCGGGCTGCGGCGGTGATTCCCCGGTCAAATGCGGCGTGGGCAGCCGCTCAAATTCAATGAAACGGGGCAATGCCGGGTGGGCACCGGCCTCAAATAAAAATAAAGGTAAAGCGAGGTAGGCACTCGCTCGGCCTGGCAAAGCGCTCCAAAGCGCTAGAAGCAAAATAAAGCGCACCCAGCGCTTAGGGGGAAAATAAAGCGCTCTCAGCGCTAAAAGCAAAACGAAGCGCTCCCAGCGCTGGGGACAAGGGAGAGCGCTCCCCCAGCACAGCAAAGCTCCAGCAAGGTCTGGAGGCAGACAGGGGGGCAAGGCAGGGCCAGAGCCAGCACACTGGGTCTCCAGGCAGGGAGACAAGCCAAGTGGCGGTCCTCCTGGCCCCAGCAGCAGCAACAGCCCCCTCTGGCAAGGATCCACAAGTAGAACAACTTCTGTGGGGACACAGCCCCATATTTATACAGAGAAATCCTTTGTTAGGAGGTGCAGGGTGGGGGGAAACCAGTTGCAGCTGGCTTGGGAGTACCCTTGATGGCCCAACCACCCCTTTCATTCACTGGGGAGGCTAGGGTCATTAGACAAACCACAGGGGGGCGGAGCCAGCATTGTGTGGGGAAAACCCAGCCCATCCAGGACACAGATCTACTCCTCCCACACATCACTCATGCTGATCTCACACTCACCACCGGGCAGACCCATCCAGACTTCCTGGAGCCTGGCATGCCAGCCAGCTCCAGCCAATCACGCTCCAGTATCCTCACTGCACACATACATCAATGTCCAGAAGTAGCACTGCCCTTCTAGACACACACAAGCCGCACATACCATTGCGCAGCATTCGCTCTCACGAGTTCATACATACTAAACTCGAGCCTGCACTCCCCACACATCAGGAACTACCAGGGCACACACATTCCCCATGCATTCCTATGGGAGGGCAGGCCAGCCATACTACACGCACGCACTTTCACTCTGGGACACAGGGAAAAAGTGCGCCAAGACCCAAAAATCACTACACAGGGTCACAAATAAAGGCAAAAAGATTAGGGGTGAACCTGCCCTAAGGCCCAAGTCTAACACGACCCCCTTCCAGCCAAAACGCAGGGCAGACCGATCACCACCGTGATGGGCTTCCCTGCTTGGGGCGATAAAACAAGGACGCGGGCCCACAACTGCAGGGACACCCTCCTGTTTTACGCCACGGTGAACCCCTAGGGTTCCTTCTAAAACTACTGTAGGGACTAACTGGGGTACCCCACTGATACTCTCCAGCTGCCCTCGGTGAGGACCAGGCCCTAGGCCATCCAGGTACCACTGGATCCTGTATACTCACAAAGTGGGGGGTAGTAACCCCTGGCACATAACGGCCATTTTCCACTCTTCCTGTCTGCAAGACAGGGCTAGACTTCCACTGGTTCTCCAGCCTAGGGTCTACAACCTTAGGTGGACCAGGAGTCTCAGGGAAGGCTCTCCTCCCCTTACCTCTTCTCCTAGGGTTCCTCCTCCTCCTGCGAGGGGTCCCCTCTAAACAACATTCTCCCAACCTAGGGTTTAACCCCTCAGGTGGTACCGGGGTCAGAGGTGGGCTTTCCCACCCTCTGCACCCCCTTCCAGAGTCCTGCTCCCTCCCAACCGGGGCGGTACTTCTGGAGAAAGAACTGGTCAGGACACTGATTACAGTAGTCCCACCCTTCAGGTCAGGCTGATCCTGAACCTGGCCTTCCAACCTCCGGTCTACAACCTTTGGTGGAACCAATGCCTGGCACTCCAGGACTTCTGGGGACTCACATCCTATCCCCCAATCACTCCTTTCACTGGACTTCTGTACTCTCCCTCCTGGAGCGGTACCGCCAGACTCTGGAAGCATGGAAGCTCCGCTTACAGATGCTCCAGGTTCTCTACACACTAGGAGATCTCCCTCAAGTGAACTAACAGGCAAGTCTAGGTTCCTTTCCTGGTGTTCCCTAAAGAAACCATCCAGGCTCTGTGACAGGGCTTCGGGCATCTGGGGACTCTCGGTCACACACTCACTCCCGCTCCACTGAGACAGGCAGTCAGCCCCTACACCCTTCTCACTAACCAAGGACCTAGCTGGGCTACTCTCACCCTCCTCCACCACACTGGGCTGGAAGACACCTGACCCACTATTGTTGGAATCACTCACTAGTGACTCAAAAGAACCTTTCGCACTGTCCCAACGGTCTGCTTCCGCTGCAAGCTCACATGCAATAAACGATCCAAACTTCAACAGGTGCTGGCGCAACCCGGGTGAACAATAACTGAGCAGGTGCTCTGTGACAACCATGCTAAATAAACTGCCAGACTTTTCGTTCACGTGAGCCTCTCTCCAATCAAACAGTGCTCCACAACATTCGTCCTCAAAGTCTTCCCAAGACTGATGAGGCTGTTTCCTAAGTCTCCTGAACTTCAACCCAAACTCTTCTGCGGGGGAAGCAGGCAACATACTCGGGGAACTGAGAAGGGGACTGTCTACACAAATATTTAAAAAGCTGCCACCACTGGACTCCACCCTCCCCGGGGAATCCAGACAATTACAATTACACTCAGGGGATAACCTACTCTCCCTGAACAAGGCCCTCTCTTCCTTCCTATCCAACCACTCCTCTGGGGACACAGGAACCATACTCTGGGAGCAGGGCGGGGAACAAGGTACTGGACAAAATACAAATGACACCTTTCAGGAGAAGCAAAACTGAACTTCCCTAAAAAACAATAATCCCAAAAATGTGGTTATCTAAAATTGCAGAGTTTTGAAGTGTGGCCTGTCGCCACTGTGGTACAACGCAAACGCAAGTCCAATCCGCACCGCTAGCCACCAATGTTAGAAACGGGACCCTGGCCGGCCAAGACTCGCGTCGAGGTCAGTCAGGGATCACCATTTCTAAGGTCAGGGCAAGGGAGTCACACACCAAGATAACCCCCGCTCACCCTCTAGGTAACGTGGCGCGAGCAGCAAGGCTAATCTCAGAGGCGATGTGTAAAGCGTTTGCGCGCGCACCCCAGCGACAACAACCAAAGGCCCACCACAAAGGAAACTCCACACAAGGTTATATCAAAAATAGCCTTTGTATTATAATAATAAAAACACATTAGATAACACACACACTTTACAATGTGCCAACAGGCACGGGCAAGATTTACAAGGGATTATGTACAGGACAGGGCCACCTGGACCACTGTCAGGGGTATGCACTTGTTAGAAATAATACTGGTAGGTATAACACTTTAGCACATCAACATATAATGACTGTAACACAGAAGTAGTAAATGTAGCATACAACCAGTAGCTACTGGTAAAGAGAAAATACCTCCTACGCCACCCTAGTCTCTGTAGGGAAATCACGCAGGGAGCTAGGACCTATGGAAGGAAAACCTATCACCTACTACGCCACCCTAGTCTCTGTAGGGAAATCACGCAGGGGGAAGGAAACCTAAAATAATCACCTAGGCAAGTAACATTTAGCAAAGGCAATTAAACATCAACATTCCTCTAAGCAGGTTACTTTTAGCAAAGGGGAATAAAAGAACAAGGCATTACCTAAGCAGGTCACTTTTAGCAAAGGTAATGACACCAACAATCCTCTAAGCAGGTCACTTTTAGCAAAGGGGATAAACACATAAAGAATTACCTAAGCAGGTCACTTTTAGCAAAGGTAATAATAAACAAGAATTGCACATGTAACATTAAAACACATTCAGAGGTGCAGGTTAGAACTTTTGCGCAAGAATCATATAGCAAAGAAATCACAATGCGCAGGGTGCATGTAGCACAACACTCAAAATGTCCCTCAGGCCAACTGGCCTCGAAAGGGGCGGAATGCCCTGAGTCTCAGTGTCAGGGGGTCTGCGCAGGCAGCACAGGACACAAAAGCCTAAACGTAGCAACTGTCCACTAAGTGCTGGACAGTTGTAAATATGCACTGGGCAAACGTTGGAGCCGCGTGGGCTCAAGAACACAGGTGGGGAGACACAGCGTGGGAGCCTCGGGGCTACAACCAACTAACTGCCTGTGTCCCCCTAGAGCCTCTGTGGCTCGCAAAGCAAATGGGCAAGGTAGAGCTTCAGCGCTCTAAATCAATAAAATGAATTGCCCCAGAGCCTCTGTCAGGGCTCTCAATCAATGGGGGCGGGAGCCTCGTGGCTCGGCAACAACTGTGGGCTCTGGAGCCTCTCGGGCTCAAAGAACAGAATGGCCCCTCAGAGCCTCTCTCAGGGCTCTAACTCAATATAGGCACGTTGGAGTCCCTCCCGGGGGACTCAGATTCAAATAATGCCCCACGGAGCCTCGTGGCTCCAATCTTCAAGGGATGCCCCCTCCCTTCCGGCGGAGCGGCCCGCTGTCAACCGGGGCCGCTCTGCACAAAATGAATCAGCCTCGCACTCACCGGGTCCTCGCTGGAGCGGGGACGCACTTGCTGCCGGTCTCTTTGCGGGGCTCCTCTCTCCACCCTCGAGGCCTCGCCGGCGGCGCTTCTCTCCTCGCTCCGGAGCCTCGGCAGGCGGCTTCCTGTTTTCCGGCGATCTCCTCCTCCCCCGCGATGACGCGGAAGGGGCTCGGCCGGCTGGGCCAATCCCAGCGCGGCCTGGGCCTGAAGGCGGGTGCTGCTTCTTCCGGGCTGCGGCGGTGATTCCCCGGTCAAATGCGGCGTGGGCAGCCGCTCAAATTCAATGAAACGGGGCAATGCCGGGTGGGCACCGGCCTCAAATAAAAATAAAGGTAAAGCGAGGTAGGCACTCGCTCGGCCTGGCAAAGCGCTCCAAAGCGCTAGAAGCAAAATAAAGCGCACCCAGCGCTTAGGGGGAAAATAAAGCGCTCTCAGCGCTAAAAGCAAAACGAAGCGCTCCCAGCGCTGGGGACAAGGGAGAGCGCTCCCCCAGCACAGCAAAGCTCCAGCAAGGTCTGGAGGCAGACAGGGGGGCAAGGCAGGGCCAGAGCCAGCACACTGGGTCTCCAGGCAGGGAGACAAGCCAAGTGGCGGTCCTCCTGGCCCCAGCAGCAGCAACAGCCCCCTCTGGCAAGGATCCACAAGTAGAACAACTTCTGTGGGGACACAGCCCCATATTTATACAGAGAAATCCTTTGTTAGGAGGTGCAGGGTGGGGGGAAACCAGTTGCAGCTGGCTTGGGAGTACCCTTGATGGCCCAACCACCCCTTTCATTCACTGGGGAGGCTAGGGTCATTAGACAAACCACAGGGGGGCGGAGCCAGCATTGTGTGGGGAAAACCCAGCCCATCCAGGACACAGATCTACTCCTCCCACACATCACTCATGCTGATCTCACACTCACCACCGGGCAGACCCATCCAGACTTCCTGGAGCCTGGCATGCCAGCCAGCTCCAGCCAATCACGCTCCAGTATCCTCACTGCACACATACATCAATGTCCAGAAGTAGCACTGCCCTTCTAGACACACACAAGCCGCACATACCATTGCGCAGCATTCGCTCTCACGAGTTCATACATACTAAACTCGAGCCTGCACTCCCCACACATCAGGAACTACCAGGGCACACACATTCCCCATGCATTCCTATGGGAGGGCAGGCCAGCCATACTACACGCACGCACTTTCACTCTGGGACACAGGGAAAAAGTGCGCCAAGACCCAAAAATCACTACACAGGGTCACAAATAAAGGCAAAAAGATTAGGGGTGAACCTGCCCTAAGGCCCAAGTCTAACAGGTGTTAAGCAAGGTATTTGCACGTTATGTCAGAGCATAGGAAATAGCAAACAGGGAGTTGGATGTATTAGTAATAAGGTGTCCTTGTCTCTTTCAGGTCGCCTGACAACCGCGCAACATCATCCCGGCCCCCCACCTATTTATCCCTCGCCTGATCGCCTCTAAGCTTGGGTGTGTCATAGAACCAAGCTTGGGGAGGTCTGGAGGTGGACCCCTCTTGAGCATCAACCGGATCCTGGAGAGCGCTGTGTTCCTGACATTATGTGCTCATAATGGACTATGATGATTTATGTTCGACGTGTTCATGGAGGCCAAACATACAAATTATACTGTAAGAATGTATATGGAAAATTGAAAATCAATAAAAAAATGTTTAAAAAAATGTTGTGCAAGCTGATTCCACAATAAAGTTATGATGACGTATGCACACAAAGTCATTGTAAATGTGAAGTTGAAATATTGGCTATTTGTTGTCAGATTATTACTCTATTTACCCACATGCAGGCACTTAAAATAGTGACATATTTGTGCAATGCAAGTCTAAATTTAGACTAAGTTTGTGCTACAGTAGCGAATAAGGGACACATAAAGATAGTCAATTAGCGCAAAGCATAATGATGCATTTATGCTTTAAATAAACAGTACATTTGTTCCCAGATAATCACTTGATAGATGCCCATTAGTAGTATGTATGGTCTTAAAAGGTGCCCAATATAGCAGTCATTATTACCTCATACTATGGTTAATTTGAGATCATTAAATGACAAATATGTACTAAAATTAGGAACTTCCTAGAACTGCTGCTGTTTTTTGCCTAAGTTATAGGTCAATCCTTTCCCATTGCAGCACTTGATATGCACAAATATCAGTGGACAAATACAAGCGAAACAAGGGCTCACATGTCTTGTGACTTTACCAATGAAAACTCAAATTTGTGACCGTTTAGAGATCTTGTTTTTAACGTGAGCTGTGACATGAGACTCCCAAGTGGTGTTTCACCTACTGTAAGGCTCTGTTGAAATTGGTTTGTGAGCTGTAACCTCAGTGCCTACCTTTGGTGGGATGTCTTTGGACAACTAAAGTAAGGGACTCTGTATCAACTGATAGCATGTATGCAATGAGGTTCAGTACGGATGGCTTTCATCTGACTCACCCTGTCATTTTTCCCTAAGTAAGCCTATGTCAAATGATGCCCATTTTGTATTTTGAATATAGGGCCAAAGAATGGTGATACTGCGTACTCCTAAATCAATTGGGTGCAAAAGGATTTAATATCCCACATACTGCTGAATACACTATATGTACCTCATGAACACTCAATATCTAAATTAGGTAAGATTCTATTTTCCCATTGGTACATGGTACATGGTAAAGAGATCATAAATTGTTTGGTACCTGTATTTGGAAGGACTCATAATTCAGATTAAAGGCACATTTCAATGAACTTGAACTCATTTGAATCCTTGCATATTAGTTATATTTTTCAGAGTATCTAGTTAAAATCCCTCATTCTTGACTGAGTGTAGATAATTACAGTGCTCCCAGTTAGCAGATGAAAATTGCTTTACAAAACGTTGCAGTATCCTTCTTAGAATAGGCTAAGAGGTGCTCTCTGCCTGGACAAAGGACATAGGCCATGCCCCTATCTCCACTATCCCCAGGTGGTGATTTGAACATATTTACTAGAAATTGGCTGTGTGCATTAGAAGGCTGAAGGTAACAGTGATTATCCACCCCTGCTTTGGCGATTTTTTCCATTTTAACAATGCCCTGTCATACTGTGTAGGGGTAACACAGTAGGTGGCAGAGTAAATATAAGTGAATGAATGATGTGCAAGGATTAGATTGGGTGGGGCCCTCCAATTACTAAAATCAACATCACCCTCTCAATAAAACCTTCTATGCAGGCAGATAAAACTGGGAAGGTGTCAGAAGATTGACAGAGGCTTAGACTATAGGAGGAAGAACCAGCATTGCTAGTGACCACAGCTAGGAGAACTATTTATCATGCACTTCTCAACTTTCACTGGTCATTTTCTCTAGGATTGGTACCTCAAATCCGTGGATTCTTCCTTCATACCACTGGTAAGTCAATTTGTTGTGGTGCCCTACGGTATCCCTTCTGGCCTGAGCCCTGAAAGAATGAAAACTGAAGACTCTTGTTGTTGTGCATAGCCACACTAAAAGGGTCTGATTGGCTGGAGAGTGCTGGACTGCCTGTAGTCTATTGAGCAGCCTACCGTTTCCCAGGTTAGGAGACCCGAAGTAATGAGCAGGAGGGGTGGCTCAGAGACCTACCTACCCAAGGGCATCCTGTCTGCACCTGCCTGGAGCAGAGGGTCTTACATGAAGAAGGATTCAATGATCAGAGAACTATGCAGAGCTGGAGTCCTCATCTATGTTGGAGGCATTTAACAAATTAGCTAAACTTTCCTGTAGCTGGGTGTGCCACTATGTGCCCCCACTGGAGAATAGAGAAGGCTTCACTTATAAAAACACTGCAAATCACACCCAGATCAGTGAAAAGGTTGGCAATATATCTGCTTTTAAAAGTTTAGCTTGTGTGCAGCTGTGTTCTGTCTTCTTGCTTATGCTCTGAGATTGTAGACATGGCCAGTGCAGGGGAATCCTGACCACAATCAGTTTGCGAGCTGGTTGTGAGATATGCTAAAGTAAAGTTGTGCTGCCATTAGTGGGAGGACAATTGTAACAGAGTTCTGCAGTTCCTGAGGTATGGCCACATGATGTCTGTATTCCTTGTGTATCACTGATGAGAACTGAAGATTGACCTGAGAAGATTCATATGGTGTCCCCCTGGTGTGTTTATCTTCCCAATCTATGCACTGCTGTGCCTGGTTCTACCATGTGAGGACTACAGGCCTTTGCCTCTTTGGGGACACATGCACCTTAGCATGGAAAAGCACGCAGAGCCAGCCCCTCTGTTGCTTACACAAACAATACATGTGCCAGTCAAGCTGCCTCTCTGAAAAATATCTGTGGGCAACCCCATATTAGATCACATCAGATGACAGACAGTTCATGAAGCTCACTGAGCTTGCAAGCAGGAGAACAAGAATTGAGTCTTCCTGGGGTGTGTTTGCCCCCCCCCCACTTACACAACCTGTGTGGTCTAAACATTAGTTGAAGATAGATATTGTCGATCAATCTTCTAAGGGAACTTTTGTTACTAAATTGCGTCCAACCAAATCATGTGCAGCCCAACTCACAAGGGATCTTTTGTTATTAAAATCAGGTCTATCTGGATTGTGCTTCATATCTCCTGTAAGAGACCTTCTAGCCCATAGTTATGCTACTGTGAAAAGTGCAGTTTAAAATACTTTTTCATAATTGCTGGCTGGTCATTGATATTTTTAATTGTATTTGTTTGATTTGCTGAGGTCTGAGTTTCTAAGCCACAAGTGAGTAAGTAATTTTTTATTTGCATAGTTAATTAAAACCATTGCAATACAACCTTTAAAATTCCGTCTATAACCAAACATGTATCACTGCAAACATTTAAAATGTCATCTCTATACATAAAATGATATATATTCTATTGAATTTTTCCCTTTTAAAATCAGTAAAATAGCACATTTTTTAATAATCATTATTAAAATAAGGTATAACTTGTGGTTTAATGTTATTAAGGGGACAATTGAGAGTCAGATTTTGACATTTTCTTTTCCACCTCCTTCATAAACTTCACAAAGCTACAGTTCTACTGCGGGTCATAGGGTGAAAAGCAGGCAAGGACTGCTTGTCTTCGTGAGCGTATTCCTCGCTGGTTAAATTGAAATTTTAGCAAACATTTCCGTTCCTCCTGCAATTTGTCGCAGGAACACAACAGATGCAACATATCTTCAGGCGCTGTGCCACATAAGCGACAGAGGGATCCCGCCTTATCCTTTAGCCAGTGTGGAGAATGGCAGATGCAGGGTAGCAGGCACAATCTGTACTTTAATAATCTCAGCTTGTTGTTTTTGAGTAGCCCAAGTCCAGATAGCTCTGTTGTGCTCGTGCGGAATATGAGTTTAAGATCATCCATCCGTGAGACCTTTTCGCAAGAATTGCTTTGTCTTCAATCCATAAGAGATGTTTAATTGTTTTCTTTACTAATTTTTTTATCGTTATATGTTAGAAGGGGTGTTCCAAAGCTGTTGCAAGCCGAGGTTCGCCAAGCTGTCTTTCAGATACTCAGAGGATGGTGAAGCTGGGTTTCGCTCTAATTCCGACCATAGATAATCATTTAAGGTACCCTTTTTGGCTTTCCGGACTTTGTCCCAAACAGTTATGTACGCCCCCTGTCTTGCCAGAAGCTGTTTCTGGACACCAAACTCCAGCCTGATTTGAGCCGGGGAGGTGTATTTCGGCAGGCTGAAAATAATCCTGTATGCAGCAGTAACTTGCATCTCTGCCTCTCTGTACTTCACTCCCATAAGTAATTGTTGGCAGGAGCTTGTGGCTCTTTCACTTGTGACAGGGGCAAGAGGGAAGGGCTAGTAAGTTTCCGATTAAGTGCTTTTAAAGAAATTGCTACAGCTATGCCTTTTCCTCTGATGCAAGCTTTCTGAATTGTGAAATGGCTGCCATTGTCGATTTTGACTCCGAGATATTTGTACAATGATGTATCCTCAATACGGGTATGGTTCCAAAACCAAATATGGGAGTTTTTCCTTTTCTTGTTAATTGACATTGTCTGAGTTTTTCCAGATTTATTGTCAGTTGGTTTGTAGCTGAATATATCTGTGTAGCATCCACAAGGTGTTGCAGCCCTACTCTTGTATGGCTGATTAGGACTATGTTGTCTGCATATAGAAGACTTGGCAATGTTAGCCCTCCTAATATGGGTGCATGAGAGTTGGAACTATTGGGGATCGGAATAAGGTCGCCTAAAAACAAGTTAAAAAGTGTGGGAGCCAAAACACAGCCCTGTTTGAGACCTTTATTAGTTGGAATTTGTCTTGACAAGTGGGAACCCATCACCCAGCTTTACCTGGATCCATGCCTCAGTATGCAAGTTGATCAGCAGATTTAACAGTGGCATTGGTATCCCCCACCTCTTCAGTTTTAACCACAAAAGGTTCCGGTTAATATGATCAAAAGCAGCCTTATAATCTATAAAGCAAATATGGATAGGCATTTTAGATGTTTTGGCCTTATCAATTAGCAGGCCCATGGCTAAAATATTGGTAGTTGTCCCAACCGATTTAGCAAAGCCAGTCTGGTTAACCGGAATTAGGGACTTCTCCGAGGCCTACGCTGCAATTCCTCCAAAAGTATCCCAGCAAAGTACTTTGCCTCATTGTCCATAAGGGCAACCAATCTATAATTTTGTGGAAGAGACTTGTCCCCAGATTTAAAAATAGGAGAAATAATAGAGCCCTTCCAGGAGCTGGGCAATATATTGAAGAGCTTAATTTCCCCAAAAAGTGGCTCTAATGCTGCAGCCCATTCATTTTCCTCCTGTTTATAAAGAATAGGCGGAATTCCATTCGGGCCTGGCGCCCCCTCTTTCCTTCCTTTGTTGATTTGACGCTTGATTATTTTTTGTAAGTTTGTTACTCCTTCAATTGTTGGTAGAATGTGGCCTTCTTGTCTGCAGGGGCTCCTGTACGGTAACTTTGAATTGTTGTTGTCGGTTCCTGTCTCCCAGTGGAGATCTCCGACTTGATTAAAGTAATTTTTAAGATGATTTGCCCATACGTCTTCTGTGATATTTGAGGAGACTCCATCATGCCCAGGTTTTATGAAGGTATTTATGGTTTTCCAGAATTTTGCCCCATCATTCTGTTTTATATCTGCGTGTAGTTTTGCCCACGTTATCCTCCACAGATCTGTTCGCTTCCCAGGTTTTTTTTTTTAGTGACACTTCTAATTCCCGTAAAAGATCGTATTTCACTGTATCCATTGGGTTACGCCTGAGTTGTAGCATTGTCTGATTGATAAAACATTTTTTATGCCTGATCATCTCTTTATGTTCCCTTGTAAATTGTTCGATGTTGCTGCTGATCGGTCCCCTTTGGAGTTTGGGACTTGTAAGGTAAGCTGCCATAGTTGTCAAAAAATTCTCCCATATCTCGACTTCACTAGGACCAGTTCTATCCTCAAAGTGCTGCTTAGCCTTAACTAGCATGCTTTCATCGCTTGCTACTGAGTACTTGATCCTTTTGTAGTTGATGGTGTGAACTGAGTCTTTGGGTACTGAAGTTTGCTCAAATTTTAGTTTGCTAATGTTAATAACGATTTCTTGGGGGCAGTGATCACTATCAGCTTTCTCCCCTATCTGAAATGAGGCCATTTGATGGAATAAGGATAATGAGATAAAAGTATAATCCAGTATATTGTTAGTTCTTGTTGAATGGAATGTAGTTGCTAGGGGGTTGTCTCCAATAAATCTCCCGTTTAGTGCCCTGATGTTAAAGGTTTCGAGATTCTCTAGTGTCTGTATGCCTAGCTTAGAATATTTAGATATTAGCGGCTTAACTTGGAGTGGTATATCCCATAGATGTTCCATTAGCATATACTAAAATGGTTCCCCCCACCTGATCTTGACGGTGTACTTGTTTGTCAATTTGCATGATTATTTATGGTTCTGGCAATCCATCTTAGATTGGTTAATTCTGTTGGGGATGATGCGCCATCGTGAGTACTTCCAGTAGCTAGAAGATAATCCATATTTCTTGCACCATCTCTCCCTATTGCTCCTCTGAGAACTGATATTCCGAGTCTATTGGCAGAGTTCTGTCCTCCCTCTGTTCCTGCTGGTAGTAGTAATTCCGGATATCTTGGTTCTATATAAGGAGCTATTGTTATCCCCCAGTTTTTGAAAATTTGAGCTTCTGCCAGTGTTTTAAGTGCAACTAGAGATGTTGTCCAAGTTGCTTTTGTTTTTTCCCCGCTTGTTCCATAATTAGGTATGAATTCAATTGAAGCCAGGTCCACCTGCCAGACAGGGAATATGAGACAGCAGTCGTAAAATATTGCCTCTGTTCAATATATCGTGCCTACCTTTTGATACATAGTCCGGTTTAAACCATATAGTATTTGTTACATTACTTGAGTCTTCGAGGCTCGTGATCTCTTTATTGACATTTTTTCCTTGTGTGAGTTTGAGACCTTGTGTTGCTGTCAGTGTTATTTGATGTGAAGAGGAAGCTACTTCGTTGCACGCTTTCTGACAAGAAATTTGTTGTTGTTCTCTTGTATTTAACTTTAGGCCCTCCTCTTCTAGCGCAGTTCCATGATCCAATACGTATGCCTTTGTTTCGTTTCCTTGATTTACCCTGTGTGTCGATGTAGTCAATTGACTGATGGGAGCCAGTTCATCTTCATTTGTCTCATTGTAGTCGCCTCATGTTGTATTTCCTAGTTTAGGTAGTATACGCTGGTCGCTTTCACTCTCTAGCTTTACTGCCGTATAATGTGCAGTATTTGATGTTTTGTCCGTGATAGAACGAGGTATAGAATTGCATTTTTGCCGTTGTTTCTGGACAGGCTCAATCAATGTATTTTCTTTTCTAATTGGTAGTGAAAACAAGCAGGTCCCTACTTGGTGTGGGGCTTCTGCTTCTTCGTTCTTGTTGACGTCATTTTTGGGCTCGAGTTTGCCTTGTTCTAGCAGCAATGTTGTCCCAAAAAGACGCTTAAAACCTTCTTGATTTAAATTAGTTTTTTGATTCCAGCCTTTTCCTTTCTTCGCTCGCCTTTGTTTTGCATTAATTTGTTTGTCTACTTTTACTTCCCCTAAGACTGCAGGCGGCTCATCATTTGCTGATTCAGTTACTTTGGCCACTTCTTTCTCGATGGTATGAATCTGTGGATCCTTTGTCCTAGGGCATACGTTTTTAATAAGTTTTGTTGATTCTTTAATTATCGTTTTGTCTATTTTGTTCCCAGTATGACTTTCAAAAGAGTACTTTTCTCTTTCGATTCCAATATCCGAGCCCTGCAGGGACTTTTTATTTTGTGTGCAGAGTTCTCTCAGCATTTCCGGTAGTGAGGCCAGTTTGTCAATAATTGGACCGCATCCACAACTCGGACTCATACTTTGAGATTGATCATGCTTGTTTTGTAAAAGTGTGTTTAATGTGCCCAGCTTCCCGTTGATAGCAACCACAAAGACCGCCAAGGTGTCTAACAGCGTCAGTTGGGTATCCATTTTTATCAGATTGGTAATGGAGGGCCTCTACCAAAAGTTGCATTGTTTTTAACAGGCTGGGCCAAGCAGATCCCTGAGTTGAGATTTTTGGTGAACCCTCCTCATGTGCTTGATTAGTTGTCTTATTTTGATCTTCTTTTATTTCTCCCCTTTCTCGTGGCTCCTGGTTACACTCAGTTGTTTTATCCAAAGTGTTAGCTATCAGCCCACTCCTGCACTTGTCCTGTGTATAGGCGACCATCAGATCTTCCCACTCCTCTTTCCCCAAATATGAGGAGACCTCTGTCTCTTCTGTCCTTTCTGCAGAATTTGTTGCTGACAGCTCATCTTTATCGCCCCCCCAAACATTTGACTTTATTTTATAGTCTAATGTTTGTTTGTTTGGTTGTTGTTCCGGGGTTGCCAGAGTAAATTCTATCCCTTTCCGTACCTCCCTTGTCATCATTTGTTTGCGATCGGTATTCTTAGACAGCATGTGTACATCTGGACTTATCTGTTCATAGATCGTTGGTTCATCAATTATAGCGCAATTGCCAGTTGTGTTTTTATTGTACGCTGGTCCACTTTCACCAGTTTTATCATCCCTGTTTACTTGATTTTCCCCTTGTTCGTCTTTAAGCATTTCATTTTCTTTATCCGATCTATGTACTTGAATTAAATCAGCATCAACTGTGGACCTTTTACCTGTAGATTCACCTGTAGTTTCACAGGTCATCTGAGTTTTATCATGTTTTGGAGTTGATGCTGCTTGTAAGGAACTATTGGCTATCATAGCATTGCTAGTTATATTAGGACTACTCTTTTTGTGTGTTGCCCTCTCTACGCCAGTAAATTGTACCGATTGTATTGGTTGTTCTGGCTGTAGAGGTGATTGAAGGCCTGGTATATCTTTTGCAGTTGAAAGTAGAGTGTCCCCTGCATTTTTTAGAAAACAGAATTTTGTAAAGATTTTTGGTTGGTACGAAAAATTGTTTTTTTTTTACTCTTTCCGTGACCCCAAAGTTGAGGGATGTCCGCTCTTTTGTGACCCTGAAGCATTTACATCTGCTGTTATTTCAATTAGGGAGCAGTCCTTCTGTATTGCAGATCTGGTTATGAGTGGTGGTTCATCCCTAGCGCCCTCCAGTACCTTGATGGTTCGCTTCGGCTTTTTTTTTAGCTCCTTTGGCCAACGTGCTGCCTCGGACACGACCTGACCTCGTCGTGTCCCTTACTTGATCCAATGATCTTATGCCCAGCAGTTGGTATCCAATGTATTATAATTTAGGCTAGGTTTTACTTGTTAGATAATAATTGGCCACGTCCAGCCTTCCAGCCTCACCAGACACTGTCACCACTCTGTCTACAGTTGATTGACCAGCCCCTTATGACACTGTGTAGCAAGGGAGGTCAATTTTGGAGTTCGTAATTAGTTAGAGTACTGGTGATACTTTTTGTTATTTTTGTTATTATCCCAAAGCTAGAGCAAGAGCGGAGAACTGACAATGTGATCAGGTCAGAATTCAGGCATCCCACCCTGCTCTCACCGCTCACCTCTGCTCTCCTCTATGAGCACCTTCTTTTTTTTTTTGGTTTCTACTGCCTGGCTGTGAGCTGCTGTTGCCTCAACAGGTTGCTCAGTTGGTAGCTAGCCAGTCGCAATGGAGGCTAGAGCGGCGCCGGGATTGGTCCGAGGGTAATCCGTGAGTAGTGGGCAACACCAGCTCCAGCACCAGCCCCAGTTTGGCAGCCACAGCCGCAACCCACAATCCTCTCCTCTCCCCGCACGTTAAACGTAGAATAAAGCTGTTCCCTTGCTTCCCTCCAGTCGCTGACTCCCCCTGGGAACAGTGCTGGGGAGCCTCCAATCAACTCGCAGACCAATAGAGCTTCGACGGTCCCCCTTGCACGCCGGAGTGATGCTGATCAGCCAGGCGTCCCCGGGCGCCCTCAGCCTCTGCAGCTTGCCCCCGCAGCGGAGACGCAATAGCCTCCACAGTCAGCGTTTCTCCCCTCGCTTCTCGCTTCTAGGCGCTTTTCAGCCTCCGCAGTGGGGCGGCCCCAATCAGCGTCTTTCACCCCGCTCGCCTTGCTTTCAGGCGCTTTCAGGTTTCCGCGCGATTCCTCCACACAGGGCTGCCACAGTTGGGGTCTTCGTCTTCCTCGCTCGCTCGCTCAACAAGTCCGGGAATCTACAAGCCACGGATTCTAAACCACAAGATCGTTCTTGATCGGCCTTGGAACCATCTGCCTTGCTATCATGGGAATCCAATGATCAAAGAGTTGCATGAATTTCCGTTTTGGCCTTTGATTGAGCGGGGTTTTCTATATCTCAGTCTTTGGGTATAATCAGTAAATAACCCTTGCCACCAATCGTATAGACCTTTCTTCATAGACAAGGAGAAGTAGAAAGAAGCCATCATCCACATTAAACATGTGGCAAAAAATCATTAAAGACCTTTTGTGTTGTCAATAAAGTGATTTTGCGTGAGTTAAAGGGTTTTTTATTTTGTATTCTACTAGTCTTTATTCATTTAGTCAATAAGTATTATTTGTTTTAGATCTTAGCATTAAAGTTGATACAATCAAATAGTCGATATTTGGTGATAAATTACAATATTTGTTATGATAACAGTTAATGTTGTAATAACACAGCAAGAGGTCCAACAAGGAAATTCCGTAATCTAAATTAAATCGGGATAGAATAGAGTAAGGTGTCAGTTCAGATACCCAATAAAGAGTTCTGATGAGAGGATCAAGGCATAGACAGAATTCGCAGCTATAAATCAGCAGACATTAAAGAAATAGGCTGAGCAACCTCTCATGTAGAGAAGTTTAAGAAGCTCAAAGATGAGACTGCAGTCAGAGAGTCAAGGTAGGAAATCCTGGATCTTCTATAGAAACACGCACTAATATAAACACACAAAATCTAGATGGAAACATTTTCTTTTTTCTCATTCATGTCAGGCAATTGGAGTGTAGTAAGCTCCTGGGAATAGGTGAGCTCTCCATTTTCACACAGTTGTACAATGGTCTTACAGATTTTAGTCCTTGAAAAGAAACATCGTCCACAGTCTGAGGTCCAGCCAAGTCTTCTCATGAATCATCCTTCCTGTTGCCTCCTTTCCTCTCAGTGAGAACCTCAATATAAGTAAGTAGCAAGGAAATTAGCTCTTCAAGTGCTCTCCAGGGTGAAGCAGTCGGGAAGTAAACATGCAGAAATAAAGAAAGATGCAAAGACAATGGTTGACCATGTAAATGTCAAGTTCTAAGACTGGTTGTATCATATATAGCATTTTAGATCTCCGAGAAATTGTGCTAAACATGTATCCCTTTGCCCCAAGTTTTTGGGGAGAGTAAACCCTGAACACAACTATGGGGGGAGGGGGTGTCAGTCACACCAATTGATTGTCACCCTTAAACTGCTGGACTATTTTGGGAGCCTTGCTTACTTGTGCAGTGTAGGGCTTTTTTAAGAGATTATTTTAGCATTGCTGCCTTTAGTGCCCAGCATCAGCATGCCTGCACCTGCCGGAGTTGGCATTGTAACTAGTCAAGATATGGTGTTGTGTGTAATGTACGCCTGCCTGCAGAGCAGGTAGATTTTAGTTATATAAAGACTAACAAAAGATGGGCTGAGTTTGATTTCCAAGGCAAGTGTATGTGCAAACATGCTCCTGCTTGACTCTGCCTATGTAGACTGTTATCATCAAAGACTACTAAAGAGGCCAACTCCTCCAGTGTCACCGGGCCCTGTTGCCGACAGCTGCCATCAACCTTGGGTGCAATGCTCCATTTTTGCAGCGAGTCAGGCCCACCAGTGACCACCAAAAACCTTCCTACTCTACCTGTGAGTTGTCTAGGTCACTAGGACAACAGGAGATACACATGGGTCTGCAGTCAGGCAAGCCACTAATCTTGAAAATAACCTCCCCCAGCAAGGATGTGTACAATCTCAAAACTTGACTAAGGTGCTTGCAGCTGAGTTAGTGCGCTTGGGGCTGGAGATGGATGAACACCACTCGCCAAAATGTCTGGACCAGATCCAGGACCACCTTATTATGAGTGAAATGACCTAGCAACTGCCCACAACCACTGAGGTGAGAGGGCGAATAAGTGCTCATGAAGTAATGCCTGATGGGTTTCCTATTCCTATTCTGCGTCTGTTTCTGTTCGGTTATGATACATTGTGTCCTCCACCCAATGCCTCTCTTGAGTCTACATTTGATTTAACCTGCTGATAAGCATTGCAAATTAGCATTGTTTGTATGTGCCACTCAGGATTTACTTTTTACACTAGCAGCACGAGCACTCATTTTTGGGCAGGTGGTGCGCTTTATTTATCATCAGATTTTAGCCATGACCAAGAAAGGGAAAGGCAGAAATGGGAGAATGAAGCAAGAAGACAAATCTTAGATGCCATAACAAAAGAAAAAGGCAGTAGTGCCAAAGAACCAGCAACATGGAGATAAAGAGGCACAAAGAGTACAATGGTGGAGGAAGAGGCATAAGGATGAATCATGACAAGAACACCTTGGTATTGAGTAGCCTCGGCTTTCAGCAGCCCAGACGGCTGGCTTCCAAGAAAAACTTTGGCTCCTACACTTTTATGTTAACACATTACACAGCTTATAAGGAATACTAACTGAAACACTTTCACAAAATGTATACTGTCTCATACATAATTAATCCATTTTGAGTTTCAGTGCTGTTCTTTGACATCATTGGTGTAAGGTGTTAATTTGGCCCTACAAGATATAGACAAGCTATGTTACGCAAATCAGATCCACTTGATGGAACAAGGAGGACCACCTCAGAAACCCCCTCTTCTCAGCCACCGGCCACTTCGTTGTGGACAAGCAGTAACCCTTTCATCTTGAATAGCAATAAAGTAAAGAAGACATTGCTTGATAGTAGTTAATGACAAGTGGGATTCACACTGAAGTCATTGTTTCTGTGAGTGAACATCTTCCCTGATTGGAACACACATGATGGATTATGTTAGTGCTATTTGGCTAGTACACAATCTGCATCAGCATGGCCTTGTAGCAATGTCGGAGGGGGGTGGACGTACTCTGCCTCACACTCCAGCGCTCAGTTTGCCCCGATGCATCATAATAAATATAGTGCATGATAACACTTTCTTCGGTGTTCGGCTTTAGTTTTTCACCCTTGTTGGTGCAGCCAGTGCTGTGTATCTCTAGACACATGTTTCAGGATAATTGTCCTTCTTCAGTAGAGAGCAACACTTTTTTGGGGGTGCTGGAGATGCTGCCCAAAGGCTTCTCAGGTCTCAGTACCACTCGCAGGGCGCAGGTGCATCAACCTGTGCTCGTCAGCTCGTTAGCTTAAGGGAGCCTTCTCAAATAGGAGGGGGTGGGTGCACACTCCCTCACACTCCAGCACTCAGTTTGCCCCGATGCATCATAATAAATATAGTGCATGATAACACTTTCTTCGGTGTCAGGCTTTAGTTTTTCACCCATGTTGGTGCAGCTAGTGCTGTGTACCTCTAGACATGTGTTTCAGGATAATTGTCCTACTTCAGTAGAGAGCAACACTTTTTGGGGGGTGCTGGAGATGCTGCCCAAAGTCTTCTCAGGTCTCAGAACCATTTAGCTCCATTTGTTAACACTTTTTTACACCTTTACATGGTGGAAGTCCCAGTAACTGACAGTCATCTCCTGAGGGTCTGTGCTCACTTACTATTGTCACAAAAACCAGGAAAAACTGATAAAGCTTCTAAATGTATGTTCCATTGAATATCACCTGGCAGAGGGATCTCCTCTGTGTTTTTCTCTGTTTTAGCCTCCCTGCATGAATGGCATTACTGCTTTTAGTACTTATCAGGGCCTCTGTTTCTTGGACCTGTAAATCAGGGAAGATGCTTTTTCCTAACCGATTGGTGAGAAGCACAGTGAAACAAGGTAAGTTAAAAAAGAAAGGCAAGAGGTGACATTGAACTTGAAAAGCACATGGGGGTTGCTGAACATAAGGAAAGGAAAGGTATGTGTTAACAACAAAGAAAATAGGGAGAAACAAGTGAAAGGGCGATAGATGCAAAGAAGCTGATAGAGAGTAACATTCTTTCATTGGTCAATAGGGACAGATTATGTGCCAATTCAGTGTAATTAGTCATATTATATTTGGGCGGACAATCCCCTTAGGTAGGCAGCTTTCTGTCTTTATCATGTTTTGTCTAGGGAGGTATTTCTAGACCCAATGGGAGTCTGCTAAGATCTTTCATGAGTTTGAGTCCCTAGCTGGGCCAACTAGGCCTGTTATCCTTTTCAAACCAATGATTGACTAGCAATTCAATTTCAATTTCCGTCTTTATTCAATCATAAACAATCATAAAAGACACAAGTAGACAAATACAATCTGATATAAAAGGAATACAATCTCATACAAAGCATTATATTAAAAGAGCATATCATTTAAAATCCCAAGGGTCATTAAAACAATACTAATTAAAACAATGATTATGTTTAAAAGGGAGAATTCAGGAACACAGGATGTTCAGGTCAAAATTACATAGGCTAGGTTTTGTTCTCCAATATTTAAGATGACTGGCTAGGGGGAACATAGGGACACAGAGATATAAGAAACAGGTTACATGCTGCCTTGCGAATTTTTCCTTCTGAGGGCCCAAGTCCAACTCAGAAACGTAGCCATAGCAATGACTATGACTTCAGTAGTTCCGGTTTTTAAAATGCACAAAGCAGTATGGCTTGTTCTTGTTCCAAAGTTTTTACAAACCGGCTTGAGCCATTTCAGTCGTGGTTCCTTGTATGCAGGGCACACAAACAATACATGCGATAAAGTCTTGTCCACTGTTACACAAGTATCACATTTTGTATCCCGGGCGTCCCCCCACTTTTTAGTGAAGGATTTTATGGGTAGTGTTCCTACTCTAAATTGATGATAGAGTTTTCTATCACCAGGACGTGTGATAGTGTCCCAATAGGCCTCCAGCTTATACTCATATTTTAAATCTAAAAACAGGGATGTAAGCGAACCACTAGAAACAGAGGATAAAGACTTTACGTTAACCCTGTCCCTATATAAGGTTTTGAGATCTTTTTTTGATGGGAAAGAATTCCCTTCTGAGTCCTTTCACAAGTGGATGAGGCCCATGTCTAATAACAATGCCTTGATCTTTCCTAGCCAGGGGATTTTGTTTGCCTTGTCAGCATCTCTAATAAACTTTGCAGCTTTTGCATAGGGAGCTAACTCTGGGGTAGTCCAAAGTCTTCGCCAGTAGGCAAGTGGTCTAAAACCTGCAGCCTCCTCAAAGGGGATACATCCTAGGTCTAATAGTAGGGGCCTGAGAGGGGAAGATTGAGGACAGCCGGTCAATGCCCTCAAAAACTTGTTCTGGGCTAAGACTGATGGTGCTAAGTTTTCGAACCCCCATAGTTCCGCCCCGTATATTATTGAAGCTCTAACCTTCCCTTGGTATATGGATAGGGCCTTGCCAACTGGTTTGGTTTGAGACAACCTGAATTCCTTTAACAGGGCCCCTGCTAATTGGTTATGCTTTAAGACTAGTAGATCTAATTGTGGCTTCCAGTTTAGACGTTTGGCCAAAGTAACGCCCAGATATGCAAAGGAGTCAGTTTGTTCCAGGGGCACATTATTCATTTCCACTCTAGCTTTCACTACTTTACGTTTATGCAAGACCATGAACTTCGTCTTGTCGACATTAACTACTAAATCATGGTCATTGCAGAACTAGGAGAATCGATCAAGGGCACGTTGCAGATCAGATTGCGTCTTGGACAAAATTAAAGTGTCGTCTGCAAACATAAAGAGCAGAACCCTAGATCCCGCAAGAGTAGGTGCATCCGTAGGAAAATCAGTATAGTATGAGATAACATTATTTATGAACAATGAGAAAAGGGTAGGGGCCCGGACCCCCCCCTGCCTTACTCACTTGCTCACAGGAAAGCGGTCTGTTAACTCACCCTGCTGACACCAATGTACTTGGGCATATGTTGATTTATGGAGTTTTACAATAAAGGATAGGATCTCAGCAGGCATCCCTGCCTCCCTAAGGGTATCCCACTCTTGGGTCGAGGGACTAAGTCAAATGCAGATTTGAGGTCCACGAATGCTGCATAGAGTGTCCCCCCTGCTAAGACCACTGTATTCTGGTATATCAACATGAATCTAAAAAGTTGGCCGATAGTGCTAACGGTAAACAGTCATAATATCGATTCCAAAATATAGAATGGACATAATATCGAAGTAAAAATATAGAATGGACAAAATATCTAATTGACACAATATAGTGGTTAAAAATATCGAATTTAGGGTAAGTAATATCGATTTTCAAAATATAGAAGTCAAAATATCGAAGTATACAATATAGGCATTAAATATATCGATTTTTTAATAATATCAATTTTTTTAAAGTGTTTTGTATGTTAGTATATGTGTGAAAAGTGTATATTAATTTTTGTAATGTATGTTTAATGTATTTTAAGTAATGAATTTTATGGTATTTAATTTTTGCGTAATTTAATTCTGTAGTGGGTTGTGGGTTTATAGGGGAATAGGGTGGGAAGTAATTTAATTATATTAAATTAAATATAAATTTTTAGCAATTATTATTAATTTTTAATTACATTTTGCTTTCTAGTTCTGAAGCGGGTTGTGGGTTTATAGGGGAATAGGGTGGGAAGTAATTTAATTGTAATTAATTAAATATTTTTATTTATTTATTGGTATTCATTTTGAATTTATTGTTATTTTTTAATTGGTAATTAATTTGTATTAATTGCCAATTAATTTGTATTAATTGATTAATTGTTAATTATGTTAATTTTCTAAATTTATTTTCTGTAGCGGTTTGTGGGTTTATAGGGGAATAGGGTGGGAAGTAATTTAATTGTAATTAAGTAAATTTTTTTTTCATTTATTGGTATTGATTTTAAATTTATTGTTAATTAATTTTTAATTGGTAAATAATTTCTAATAATTGGCAATTAATTTTTATTAATTGGTAATTATTTTGTATTAATTAAATATTTGATCATTTTGATAATTGTATTAATGTATTTTCTGTAGTGGGATGTGGGTTTATAGGGGAATAGGGTGGGAAGTAATGTAATTGTAATTAATTACATATTAAAAATACTTTTTGTGTATTGATAATTAATTTACTGTTAATTTTTAGTTGGTATTAATTTTGATTATTAATTTGTTTGTGTTATTGAAAATTAATTAGTTGTTAAATAATTATGAATAGGTTATTAATTTGTAATAACTAATATGTAGTTGTATTTCTAATTAATTATTACATAATATTAAAGTGGTTATTAATTTCAATTAATGTTTTATTGGTATTGATATTTAATTTATTTTTAATAATATATTAAATCATTACTTTCCCTACTGTTAAACTCACTGGAATGGGAATAGTAATTTTCACTCTCCCGCTATCCAACGCTTTCCCTACTGTTGCACTCTCTGGAGTGGGAATAGTATTTTTTACCCCTACGCTATCCAACGCTTTCCCTAGTGTTGCACTCTCTGGAGTGGGAATAGTAATTTTTACCCCTACGCTATCCAAAGCTTTCCCTACTGTTGCACTATCTGGAGTGGGAATAGTAATTTTCACACTCCCGCTATCCAACGCTTTCCCTACTGTTGCACTCTCTGGAGTGGGAATAGTAATTTTTACCCCTACGCTATCCAATGCTTTCCCTACTGTTGTACTCTCTGGAGTGGAAATAGTAATTTTTACCCTTCCAATATCCAACGCTTTCCCTACTGTTGCACTTTTTGGAGTGGGAATAGTAATTTTTACCCCTACTTTATCCAACGCTTTCCCTACTGTTGCACGCTCTGGAGTTGGAATAGTAATTTTTACCCTCCCGCTATCCAACGCTTTCCCTACTGTTGCACTCTCTGGAGTGGGAATAGTAATATGTACCCTTATGCTATCCAACGCTTTCCCTACTGTTGCACTCACTGGAGTGGGAATAGTATTTTTTACCCCTACGCTATCCAACACTTTCCCTACTGTTGCACTCTCTGGAGTGGGAATAGTAATTTTTACCCCTACGCTATCCAACGCTTTCCCTACTGTTGCACTCTCTGGAGTGGGAATAGTATTTTTTACCCCTACGCTATCCAACGCTTACCCTACTTTTGCACTCACTGGAGTGGGAATAGTATTTTTTACCCTCCCGCTATCGAACGCTTTCCCTACTGTTGCACTCTCTGGAGTGGGAATAGTAATTTTTACCCTTACGCTATCCAACGCTTTCCCTACTGTTGCACTCACTGGAGTGGGAATAGTAGTTTTTACCCCTACGCTATCCAACGTTTTCCCTACTGTTGCACTCTCTGGAGTGGGAATAGTAATTTTTACCCCTACGCTATCCAAAGCTTTCCCTACTGTTGCACTCTCTGGAGTGGGAATAGTATTTTTTACCCCTACGCTATCCAACGCTTTCCCTACTGTTGCACTCTCTGGAGTGGGAATAGTAATTTTTACTCTTATGCTATCCAACGCTTTCCCTACTGTTGCACTCACTGGAGTGGGAATAGTATTTTTTACCCCTACGCTATCCAACACTTTCCCTACTGTTGCACTCTCTGGAGTGGGAATAGTAATTTTTACCCCTACGCTATCCAATGCTTTCCCTACTGTTGCACTCTCTGGAGTGGGAATAGTATTTTTTACCCCTACACTATCCAACGCTTACCCTACTGTTGCACTCACTGGAGTGGGAATAGTATTTTTTACCCTCCCGCTATCGAACGCTTTCCCTACTGTTGCACTCTCTGGAGTGGGAATAGTAATTTTTACCCTTACGCTATCCAACGCTTTCCCTACTGTTGCACTCACTGGAGTGGGAATAGTATTGTTACCCCTACGCTATCCAACGCTTTCCCTACTGTTGCACTCTCTGGAGTGGGAATAGTAATTTTTACCCCTACGCTATCCAAAGCTTTCCCTACTGTTGCACTCTCTGGAGTGGGAATAGTATTTTTTACCCCTACGCTATCCAACGCTTTCCCTACTGTTGCACTCACTGGAGTGGGAATAGTATTTTTTACCCCTACGCTATCCAACGCTTTCCCTACTGTTGCACTCACTGGAGCGGTAATATTAAATGTTACCCTCCTGCTATCCTACGGTAAAATATTGTACATTTTTTATTAATAACTTAAATTAATTATGTCTTAATTTTAGGTTATTTGAGTATTTTTAAGTATGTTTTAGTTAATTATATTTATTATTTCATTAATTTTAAATTACTTTTAAGACATTTTAAAAAATTCGATATTTTGACTGACTATATTTTTTACAGACTATATTTTGGATTCGATATTTTTGTACTTACCTGTTTGTAGATAGGAATTCGATATTTTGGCATTCTATATTTTGGTGACTATATTTTGGTAAGTCTATATTTTGTCATTCTATATTATGTCAGTGATCCAGTGCTAACATGGGAACGAAAGCCTGCTTGATAAGTGGTTAGTATTTCATTCTCATCTATCCACCTGTTTACCCAGCTTAGCACTAATCTCGCCACAATTTTTTGAAGGGTGTCTATAAGGTTTATGGGCATGTAGTTGGAGGGACAAGCGCAATCCCCCTTTTTATATATGGGGATTATTACAGCTCTGCGGCAGGAGTCCGGAATAGGGGCGTCTCTGCCCAAGCCATTAGCAAGGATATGGATGTATTTTACCCAGTTTTCCCGATCTGATTTATATATGTCCGTCGGAATAAAATCCGGACCAGGTTCCCTACCTGCAGCCACACCATCAAGGGCTCTCTCTATTTCAACTAATGTGAAAGATAAGACAGTATCCGTCTCTACACAAGGCAGGTGCCCAGTACCTTCTTCGGATGATGAAAATTGGGCCTGATAATAAGCGACCCAAACTTCTGGGTGAACATTATTAACTGGAGCCAGGCCAGCACTGCTATTACCCCATTATATTATGTGCCAGAACCGACACCAGTTTTTCCCACTGATTGCATCTAGGAGGTCCCTCCATCTACTTTCATCAAAGGATTTCTTTGCCCTGTGTTGGGTGGCCTTATAGTCTTCCCTGAGTTTCCTCATCTCCTGCGTGGAGCCCACCCTTCTGGCTTGGGACAATTGTCTAAAAGCTACCCTACATGCCCCATCATACCATTTCGCAGCCTTGTGGGTGGGAAGGACAATAGACCTTTTTGTGTTTTTTGTAAAATAACTTTTCAGCTTAGGTAACAGGGACTCATGGGCCTCTATAAGAGTTGGAAGGCTAGCCTCACTGGAATTAAGATGGGATAGGGCTACAAGGGACTCATCAAGAGTAGACCTTATCTGTGCCATGGTGCCCTCATCCTCCGATACACGTGCCCATTTTAATCTTCGGCTGTCAAGAGACATAACAACATCTGCCATAGCACTCTCTAAGCCCGACCTCAACAGTGGGCGACCCTTTACCTCTAGTGTCAATGACAATGGGTCGTGGTCACTCTCTGGTCTATTTAAAACCCCCATATCCTTTAGTCTTGACCACAAATCTAAACTAATAAAGATGTGGTTGATCCTGCTACTTCTTCTCCCATTATTAAAAGTGGGATTACCTTTACCGTCAGATTTAGTTCTCCCATTGAGTGCCCGGAGCCCACCCTCCAGTGTTATACTTTTTAATTGGAGAACTGCCTCCATCCATTTATTAATTGGAGGGAGTGTTAGAGACGGGACACCCCAAATCACATCCTCTTCACTAGTAAGACTAGCATCCTCTAAGCCAAGCGGCTCAAACGTACAGTTGGAATGCCCTGCAATGACCCAGCTACTTGATCCTTCCATTAACTTAATAAAGTGCTCTAGGCTAGTGATGGTTGGTGAGGTTTTCCCACAACCAATACCTCTAGCATAGACGTTAATCAATATAAAACCAGGGTCATAATCATTTTAAGTGCCTGGATATCTGGGTTATCAATCCCAAGTTCTTCTACCTGGAGACCCACCTGCTGTCTTACCCAAACCGATAAACCTCCAGAGGGACATCCCTTGGGGTTTGCAATAGCCAGTTTACCAAAGGCCAAATATCCTGGTCGAAAGATGGTGCTCAAGGACCAGGTCTCCTGCAGGTCAATGATATCAGAGAACTCGATAAAAGTAGATCAGTCAGAAGAAGAGGTCTTCTGTAATAAACCGGCAATGTTCCACGATAACATACTTAATATACTTGTGGCAGTTCATTAATGTGAATATTATTAATGTCTGTCATTTACAATTATTTGGCCATGAACTACTGTGGTACTAGTAACAATGAGGAAAGTAAGGTATCAGTACAAACGAGTATTACCGTGCTTGCAATGTCTTTCAACTTTGTTCATCCCTAAAAGCGCTTGCCAGACTGGTAACCCAGGACTCTGATACGACCACAGCAGGAACCTGTGTTTAATCATTGTCTCACACACTCGCATTTCAGTGTCCGCCCAACCATTTATCCTTCCCATGTCGATAAAAGTAGCTCCAATGAGATGAGTAACAATACATAGTTGCCATCATTGCCAACACACATCACCACGGGCAGTGATCATGCAATTTAAAAAATAAATTTGTTGTTCTATTGAACATTTCTATCTGCCCAATACTGCTTTAAGATATCAGTGTCCTAAATCACAGTGGACATTTGTTTTTATAGTGCCCGTTCTGCATTTTTCTCTCATCACTCCAAAGGTGTGAAGTTGTGTACAACCGCCTTGCTGTGCAGGTTTTCGAGTGGCACTGAAAACAACTGCACTTCTGATGGGCTAGTGGTCCAAGTTCAAACTTTCACACTTGAACCATTAGTGTTCTTTGGAACACTTAGGCACTAACAGTCTGTAAAGGAGAAGACTTCAGAAAACATGTCACACAGCTCTCCAAATCACTCTAAAGACAGGACTTGTGCCAAACCATTGTAACCAGTTGGGAAGTGGCTGGGCTGCAACAAATGACCTCTGACCTAACTGAATAAGCTTGTGTTGGGTGCACACGTGCGGACCTTATTGAAAACGGTTTGAACACGCACATTCCAGGCTGTTCCATTTCCACTTTAGTGCTGCACCTGTGAAATATCGAGAGCCCCCACTCCCCGTAAAGGCTGGTAGGGCTGGGGCTGAGTCAGCCACTTAGGCTGATGAAAGGCCGCAAGGGAGCGGGAGCACCCTGCCTGATATGTAGACCATGGGTCAGCTTGCAATGGGGGCTCCTGGGGGTGACTCTCGCAGAGTGTGCGCCCCCGTGCAGTTTCGGGCAATGGTACGCCCCCCAGCTTTGTTGGGCAGGTGGATCACAGGGATTGGCTGGCCAATGTGGAGCACGAGCGTTGTTCCCCAACATTACATGTGGTGCACTTTACACAGCCAAGGAGAGGTAGGGCTGCGAATTTTGACGCTCTGTGTCCTTAAACTGTTAAATTGTTGTGGTGCTTCGTTAGCGGTCATGGAATCCGCCACTTCTGTCAGGGAAGCATTACGGATGCTGGTGGAAGCAGGGCGGGAGGATTTATTGCTGCCGGGCACGCTCTCTCAAGCGTGCGTCGGCATGGAACTGATGGGGCACCAGGCAGCGGGCGGTGTTTCGGCGGCGCTCGTCACTTGTATGTCTAGCGAGAGCTCGCCAACACCATCTGCAAGAGGCGACCCCTCACAACTGAAGGCCTCGCTGGGCAAGCACTCACCTTCGGCAATTGCGCAGCTACAGGGGTCTCCGCCTGCTCCGCGCTCTTCAATCTTTACAAGCAGTAGGAGGGGCAAGACGCGCACACACGCAGTGCCCTCCTTCTCAGTCAACAGGAAGACTAATTTTAAACAAGCATTTACAATGCAATGGTTTCGCCTTTGGAAAAGTTAGAGCTATTGGCATTGTAAATGACAAAATTTGTATTTATGTATTGGTTTTGAAAACAGATAAATAAATGGCATTGTCATTTACATTGTCATTAGCTTAATCTCTTTCCTGTATGTGCTTTAAGTCACTGGCTCCTTATGGGCCTGAACTTTCGTACAAATTCCTTTACTCACCAATTAAAAAGTATGTATCCTTCTCTTCTGGTCACTGAATTAAAATAACCCCTTGAACGACTCTTTACTTCAAACTTTCAACAATGATCCATACCCCAAATATGTTTACTCGCATCGAGCTCACGATTCCCAAATTAAGCTGCATACTTGCTATCGACACGGCTCCTAATGATTAGTAGTGGTTCCTTTTTTGTGCACCCAACCAATTCAAACCACATGTTTCTGTCCCAGCATGCCCACCCACTGCATAGGGCGAGTTCAGCGGGGCCTCGGGTCACTAGCCACTGGCAGTGCAGCAGAGGAAGTGGCAGGGCCCGAAGGTGTCGTTCAACCCGGGCCTGCAGGGCGCTGAGACCAAGTGCTCCAGGTCAAAAGACTGCTCTGAGGTTTCAAGGAGGGGCATATATGTGTTTACATGCTGTGACGTCAGCAGGGAGCTGCAGGCGGCGGATAGGCAAGACCTTCCAATCTCCCTGAAACGTTTGCACCTGCCGGGAAATCAAAACTGTCTGCGATAAGCGATTATGTCGGTTACACAAACTATTCAACATTAGCTGGGTACGACAGCTCGGCGTGTTTTGTGCCTGCTGCGTAGACTGTACAGCTTCGAGTTGTAATAGTTTCAATATCGGTGCAGCTCACAAGTGACCAGGACACCAGGCGTCCAGTAATGGGCTTTTCTACTATTATTCATTATTATCAGGTAGGACTGACACAGTTATGCAATAGTACCAACAAAGACTACAACTCCCAGAGTGCACCAGGTCGCCACTAAGCCCGAGATAGAAATCGTGGCAATCTGAGGCATGGAGGCCCAGAAGGCTGTTGGCGGCAACTGTCAGGTGTCCAATGAAATGGGGCCACTCGTAGGGGCACGGCTATCATTGGTGCAGTGGTACCGGGGTTAACAGAGGCCTGAACATCCTACTGAAGCCGAGGTATCTCACTACGTCATACTTCAAAAAAAGGGGGCGGGGTGCATGTCCTTCCTCGCACTAAGGCCCATGGTACGGACAACGCCATTGGCTTCTTGGCAGCTAACCTGCACCCACGTCACTGCGACGACTCACCTTGGGACCCACTCACCTGCGAATTTTTGGGAGTTAAAAAAACAGTTTGGTTAATAATACCTACGGATTACGAAGCTTTATGGCTTCAATAAGCGTTAAAATAATATATATTATTGCCACGGTGGTCACTTTTCCAAAGGCCTGTCCGCACAGCTTCCGTTCTCCCTCCGTGAAAGAAAGGTATCCTAAAATTCCACAATGTTAGCGTCTAAATAAATAGGGCCCGAAGGTTTCGACACTGTAGGAGAGCGGCAGTAAAATAAAGATTCGGACAAAGGAGTCGCGTTTTAATAATCTCTCCGTTGCCGGCACGAGTGATCGCCCTGCATTGATGCACCGTGGCGGCTGCTTGTTTATTTATTGCGTTTTTATATAGCGCGGACTTTACCGGAAGGTGTCAGAGCGCTTCACAATAGGAACAGGAATGACACATGAGAGAATTACATGAGAACAAATTACACAAAAGCAAACGTTAAGTTACATGAGGCAAAAGTGAGAATTGTGAGCAAACAAAATACAAGAGGCAGCAAACGGTAGATTACAGGAGGAAAAAGTGGCAAGTGTGCAGGTTACAAAAGCGTACAAAGTACAAGTCGATGTACAATACTGCAAAAAATGGCAGACACTCCAGCACAAGAACAAACGTTACCTAGGCAATGGTGGCACTTGTGCAAGTGTCTAAAGCAAACAAAATGTAATAGGTAGTAGCAACCCTGTATGTTACAAAATGATCGGATGCAGTGATGAGTTGACAGGGCAAGGACAGGCGTTTCCACCTTGCTCTACACTCGACAACCACACGTGGAAATATTATATTAACATGTTATTAGGCCTACTTCGAAGCTGTGGCTAAAGGGTGGGAGAATTGTTACAGCTTTAAAAATTCCAAAACACCTAACTAAAACGAACCTTAGGTCGTATTCGAAGCTGTGGCTACAGGGAGGTGGGAGATTTATGTTACAGGGGGAGGGGGTCGCTGGTACACACCTGTCCACGGAGGCTCCTCTGATGGTAGAGAACGGTTCGAATCCCACCCGGCCCCATGGGTCAAAGGTCACCAGCACCTGGAAGAAGCTAGACAGGACTGACGGGAGGGGGCGAGCCACGCCTGCATACACTCGCACTGCACCGCCTGCCACATTGGGAAGTGAGGAGAAGCCATTTACTACGTAGAGGACGAAACCATTAAGGCGGGTGACTTGAAACTTAAAAACATCAATTAAAACGGGGAGCACGGAGTTAACTCACTGACCCTTCCAAGGTTTTTAAAAAAAAGAAAACTCACTGACCCTCCTTCCAAGGTTAAAACAAGTCAGGTCCCGGGCCGTGCTGTGATTGGCTGACGTCACGGGGTGTCCCGGGCCGGCAGCCAATCACAGCGCGGCCCGGGAAATGACGTCACGGGGGTGTCCCGGGCCGGCAGCCAATCACAGCGCGGCCCAGGACAAAGGGGCGGGATTTTAAAAAAGCCCTAGAAACGCCCCCGAATCGCGTTTTCCCCGAGAAAGCGTGATTGACAGCCTCTGTCTCCCAATGGCTAGCCTCCATTTATGGAGCTAGCCAATGAGAGACAGAGTCGGGTCATCGATCACATATACAACTCAATAGGTTTTTTAGCGCATGCGCACTACTTGCGCACTTGCAGGCAAAACCTAAAAACGAGTCGGGCAAAGGAATACTGGCTCACAGAAAGCCTCTATTGCTACAAGGGCACCATCTAGTGGCCAGACTATGCATAGGCCCAGTTTTTCATCTAAATTAATTAAGAACAGCAAGGATATTTGTATTTTTGGCATGAATAGGTGTGAAAATGGTAAAATGTCAGAGGATTTGAACAATGACAGGAGTTTATCTCCTATTATAGTAAATGAAAGAGGAGACTCTATGTTAATTGCAAATGTTTCTTCTCAGAAAATTGATGTTGTGCAGTCTTTACCTATGAAAAGTTGTTATGTAAGTGATAAGGTCAACATAGGTACAGGAATGTCCAAAGGTGTTCCTTCTTTATCAGACATTTCTAAACAGATTGCCGCTGATCAGTTTATCAGTTCCCCGGGACCTGAGGGATATGGACAATAGGTGTGGATACCTCAGGAGATAACTGATGAACACAGATTAATAAAATTAAAGGAGAAGCGTATTATTCCAACTGCGAATTCAGACGTTTTGCGGTCCAACGAGGGCGAGATACTGCCAGGCACAAGAAAGGGCAGTATAGATGTGCCAGTCAGGCTTCCAGTGTCCTGCAATGTCAGAAATGGCAAGGAGGGGGATTTTTCAGTGACATTTCCTACACCGTTGACGAAAAAAGAGCTGCCTATTTCAAAAAAGCCATTAATCGGAGGGAGTTTGATGGTGGTATTGGGGACGGGGAGCAGCCAAGTGGTAGCAGCAGGGGTGGTAGTGCAGCTAAAAAAGGGGTGGTAGGTAGTATTCTGCCATAGGATGATAATGAGTCATTGGAAGAAGGGGAGTTATCAGATTATGAAGACATATCAGGTGGTTTTCCCAAGTTTTCGGGAAAAAGGGGGGTGTACTAAAGATAGCTTAAGATTGTATTTTTCACAGAGCAAAGGAGTGGAAGGTGCTAACTGCGGAATCAGTACGAGGCAGCAGAACAAAGGGACGAAGCACAGATTGTTGTCCGACGAACAAGCACATACTAAGTCAGGTGAGGCTCAAATACAGATTCGGAAACGTTTGAGACTAGATAAAGGTGTGGTACTGATGGGGAACATAATGAATTGGTATTCCTAAATAAGCATGATCACGAAAGTAAAGAAGGGGGTACAGCGACTGCCAAGGTTAAAGCATTGGTAAGTAATAATATCATGCAAAAAGCAGAGTCTGAGGGTAAATCATCTGGCATGTTTAAACGTTTACCTTATATGGGTTTCTCTATGCCTTTGGGTGCTCACTTAAGTAAGGCCACAAAAGACAGGATATGGAAAGGGGAGTTCATTGACGTTTTCAAGCTTCTTCATAGGGAAATACAAGCGAATGAAGGATCGAAAGAGGAGGCTTGGGAACTTTCAAAGAGCCCTAGGGTACCAACTAATATAGACTCGTGGACTTCTGCTTTTCTCATCTTCGCTAGTTTATACTGCGAAAAATTTCCAGACAGATCAGTATCACTTTTTAAGTACTTAGATATCATCAGGAAGGCTGCGACAGAAGTTGGGGGCTACGCCTGGCTTCACTATGATGAAGAGTTTAGGGCACGGTTAGTTTTGATGCCTGAAACACCACGGGGGGAGGTCGATAACGAGCTTTGGATACAATGGATGTACCCCCAATGGCCACCTCCATTCATGCATACAGCCAGTGGTTTAGTGGTTCGTTACCGGCCCTTTCAGATTAGACCCACCCTGGGGGGGTGGGTACATTGAACAGACCTCAAACACTGGTCTCCGAAACATGTTGGAATTTCAACAAAGGGTATTGTATTAAAAACCCCTGCAAATACAAACATGAATGTTTAAGGTGTGGGGGCAAGCATGCAGTCATACAATGTTTTGGAGAACAGGCAAATTGGGGAAGCGGTTTTCCAGGTAGAGGAAGAGGGTTTACATTGCAGTCTGGTAACAAGGGCTTCTACTCCAATCAAGGTGGACACTTTATGTAGCTGGTTAAATTTCTATCCAGACGCACAAGACGCTGCTTTATTGGACTGGGGTTTCAAGGAAGGTTTTAAACTAGGCATCCAAGGACCCCGAAGTCCCAGATTTGCGCAAAATTTAAAATCCACTAATGCATTTCCACATATAGTCAGGAAGTAATTGATGACGGAAGTACAAGAAGGAAGGAGGGGAGGTCCTTTCACTTATTGTCCTCTAGAAAATCTAATTGTGTCACCGCTGGGTGTAGTTCCGAAGAAAACTGAAGGTGAGTTCAGGATGATTCAACATCTATCATGGCCCCAAGGTTATTCGGTCAATGATTTCATTGCTAAAGAGTATTCCATGGTACATTTTGAATCGGTGGATTCGGCTTTAGTTATGATCAGAAACATCGGGGAAAAGTCAGAGCCAAGTGTGACATTAAATCGGCTTTTAACTTATTGCCGGTGCACCACTCTGACTTTTCACTGCTGGGAATCTTTTTTGAAGGACAATATTTTGTGGACAAGACCCTTCCTATGGGCTGTGCTATTTCATGCAGACTATTCGAGGCATTCTGCTCTTCTTCAGTGGTGATTTTCTTTCTGTACAGGGCACATGGGCATTACACACTATCTAGATGATTTTCTATTCATGGGAAAAAACAGTTCCCATCAGTGCGAAGCGGCTTTGCAAGATTTCACGTTTTGCACAAGAAATGGGAGTACTGTTGGCAGAGGATAAAACAGAAGGCCCCTGTTGTTGTCTTATATATCTTAGGAGTGAGATTGATACCATCAGGATGCAGGCTAGGCTCCCCCAAAAGAAGATAAAAGAAATAACCAGGCTATTAGAACATGCATGTACTGTTAAAAAGTTGACCTTAGTGGAAGCACAGTGTTTACTAGGTCACCTAAATTTTGCCTGTAAGGTCATACGAGCAGGCAGGTCTTTTTGCAGACGTTTGGGTTTTTCCATGTCAGGGCTGAAGCTTCCACACCACAGAATCAGGGTTACAGCACACATGCAAGCTGATTTTGAGGTTTGGGCTAATTTTTTTATCAGACTTTAATGGCATAACACTTTGGTCATTGGATGAAGACTTTATTTGGCAAATGCAACTTTTTTCTGATGCTTCTGGTGCCCACGGTTTCGGCCTATTTTGGGAGGGTAAGTGGTGCGCGGAAAAATGGCCATAAAAATGGATTGACGAAAAGAAGAGTATAGCATTTTTGAATTTTTTTCCAATAATAGTGGCCCTAGCGGTATGGGGGTCCTAAATTGGCTAACAGAACAGTACTCTTCAATGTTGATAACAAGACAGTTGTTGACTTAATAAACGGTCAGAGGGCAAAAGACAAACAGATGTTAAAGTTACTGCAGACTTTTATGTTAGGATGTTTAAAGTTTAACATTGTATTCAAGGTTAAACACATTGCAGGAATAGCAAATAATATTGCGGATACCCTGTCTCGTTTTCAGTGGGAGAGATTCCATGGTTTGGCACCCCGAGCAGATATACGGAGGACTCCCATTTCCAGCGAGATATGGAATTTGGTGATATGAATGCTTACCAGCTCGTTGAGAATTCCCTAGCAAAAAGCACCAAATTGGCTTACAGAAGAGCTTGGCTGGAATTTTTAGATTCAGGTGCAATGTATAGAATTTGCAGTAGAGGGGGTTTGCAACAGCGCAGAGAGGATGTAGTTAAATGTGTCCTGCTTAATATCAACAAGAGCGTTTCTTCTACCACAATAGCCAGTAAGCTAGCAGGTATCTCATTTTATGAGAAATCATTTTGGGGATACGAGCCATCGGCAGGGGAAATGGGTAAGAGGATGCTGCAAGGATGGGCCAAGATAAAAAGAAGAGGATTATACAAGAGAGAACCTATATCGCTAAAGCTGTTATACCAGATAGTCATAAATCTGCATGAGATTTATTGTTCTGTATTCGAGTTCCATTTGCAAAAATTGTGCATGGTTTGGCTCTTTTTTGGAGCTTTCAGGGTATCAGAACTGTTGGGTACTGCCATTAACGATGATTTAAAAACGGAAAACATATCCCTGATTCAGTCCAATATTTAAATTTTTCTAGAACACTCAAAAACTGACCAGACAGGGAGAGGTTCAACAGTAGTCTTACAGGCTATAGGAGGCCTTCTTTGTCCCATACAAGTATGGTTTGAATTTCTAGCCATAGGAGGTGCATGTTCAACATTTATTTTTCGCTATCAAGATGGTTCACAGCTAAAAACATCACAATTGTTAGCTATGTTAAGAAAGTCATTGAAGATTATTGGTGAGAACCCCAAAAAGTTTGGTAGACATTCTTTTCACATTGAGGCGGCCTCAGAAGTGGCCAGATGGGGATTCTCTGTTAGTGAGATGATTAGGGAGATGGTCTTAGGATTGTTTTTTACACTACATCAGAAAGCTGGAGCATGACAGTTAAGAGTAGGGATGTTAATTGTTTTCTCTTTTTAGGCTTGGACCAATCTCACCAGCAAGTACTGCTCATTGGTCACTCATTCATCAAACGGGCAGCTAACCAGGCAGAGAAACGGCACTTTGGAAAGAATCTAGTTTTTTCTTCTGAAGAAGTCGTGTTATCTTGGTGGGGAAGAAGCGGTATGAAATGGGGTCAGCTTTTACAGCTTGTGAGTGAGTTATCCGCTAAGATAATCCAGAAGTGGTTTTGTTACATCTTGGGGAAAATGATCTGGTGCAATTATCCGGTTTGGGGCTTTTGATAGACATAAAAACTGATTTGGAACTTTTCTCAAAGACCTGGCCCAAAACTCAACTCATCCTGACAGCTCTAATGCCTCGCAGAAAATGGAGAGGGGCTGACAGTTTCACCGCTGTAGAACGAGCAAGAAGAAAAGTTAACGGTGATTTACAACGTTTTTGTTTTAGCAATGGTATACATTGGTTAGTTCATGATGGGATTATTAAAGCGGATTTTCAGTTTTTTAGGCATGATGGAGTCCACTTGTCTTTTATCAGTAAAAAAAATTATATTTTGAACATACTAGAAATGATTGCTAAAATTTTAAATTTACATATGTGGTGTTGAATATATGCTGTTTAAGCGACAGCATAAATATGACTGTTTTTTCAGCACCGGCTCTTTCCCTCCACCCCTTCACCTTCTCTGTCACCTCCACCCCCATCACTTTTACCGCACTAATCTTTCTGTCCTACACTCCTCAAGATATTAGTTAGTTCGTTGGGGTGGTAGTTTGTATGGATATATATTTATTGTTTCAGAGTTAATAACTGTTATGGCGACAGTAGAGTTAATTGTGTTTTTTCCAAAGAATTTGGTTTATATTTGAATAAAGAGTTTTATCCTGTTTGGTGACAGTGGTCTCAAACACATTTTTCTATTATAAAAGTTGGCAAAAGGGGGGGGGAGGAAAAACATCTGGGTTAGGGTTTTTCCTGGTGGCTGATTTGGAGGAGATCAAGACAGGCAGGAAAGGTTGGGGGCATTAGGAATAGGTTTGGACAGCGGGAAGCAAGGGAGAGAAGTTGGAGTCAAGAGGTAGGCAGGAGATGGAGATAGGTGTTTGGGGAGGAGGTTTAGGCCGAACAAGGTGGGAAAATAGTTGCTACGGGGATATTGCTTAGGGGCGGGGGTGTTAGCTTGAGAAATGTTATATTATGATCTGTATGCAAATATATTTGTTTTTCCTACCTGACCAATAAAGCGGCCTTTTACCCCATCTTGGTTTTGGACGTGCTTATTGCCTGATGGGGGCTACTGGGAATGACACTCGCAGTGTGTGCGGCCCCGGGCAGTTTCCGGCAATGGTACGGCACCCCCGCTTTGTTGGGCAGGTGGATCGCAGGGATTGGCTGGCCCGTTTGGAGCGCGAGCGTTGTTCCCCAACATTCGATGTGGCACACTTTACACAGCCAAGGAGAGGTAAGGCTGCGAATTTTGGCCCTCCCTCCCACCCTATTTTCAAATGTCTGATTTGTTTTTCTGTAATTTTTCTCTTATGTAAGTTTTTCTTTATGATGGTCATCGCTTGGACAGGTGGCATATTTGGAGGAGATCAAGACAGGCAGGAAAGGTTAGGGACATTATGTCAGAGGGACTGTCGGAAACAGAAGCGAGGAGGCCGTATGGGGTGAATATTGTAGGGTATTTATTAAGGAGGACCTGCAACCCCGAATAGGGTGGAGCAATTGGGGTTATCAACTTGAGTCCAATATCGCCAAACAGTCACTTTTGGGTGGATCTTCAGTGTCCACTTCTCAGGGGATGGTCAGGTGGTCCAGTGAGTCCCACTCTGGTGAAACTGGTGAATCCTGGACTTCCTCTTGGGTAGAGTCATCCCGGAGTACTCAAAGGAAAGAAGAAGAATAGTGGTCACTGACCCTATCAGGGTAGCTTTAAACCCTAGCCCGTCACCACACCACGTGTAACGCTCGGGGGAGGTTAAAGGGAAAAAGGGGAATTGTTGAAGTGGGAGGTAGGGTGTGAGAGGTAGGGCAGTACGTGCGGGTAGTATGTGAGGAGCTCTTTAAGTTTCTGCGTAAATGAATGGGAGTGACAATGGCGGCGCATACTGTGAATTCGGGATACGGGACCAGGTGGTAAACAGGGTAGGTAAACAACAGTATCTCCCCCAGAGGGCCCCAACCCGGGTCCCACTTTTAAATCAGCCCGCAATGCCCGTCACGTACCTGGCTCGGCCACAACCCTCCTGAGTTGTGGCGGCTCGCGAATGTCCTCCGGGTTCCACCACTCCTCGGACCAGGTCTTGGAGTCTTCCGGCTCTTCGATGTGGTTTCCCTCGGCGTCTCCTCGTCGTAACAGGGAATCCTCGGTTCGGTCGGCGGTGTTAGCTTGGGAAATGTTATATTATGATCTGTATTCAAATATATTTGTATTGCCTACCTGTCCAATAAAGCAGCCTTTTACCCCATCTTAGTTTTGGACATGCTTATTGCCAATAATTTGTTGTCTTTTGGGCTATAATGAGTGGGTTTCTGTGAGGTAGCCTTTTAGCATTCTAGCATATCCCAGTCCTTCTGACCCCACTCCGGAAAGTTCCCCATCCTTACAGTAAGGAGACCTCAGGCCAGCACATTCCTAGGGGGAAGGCAGTTAATTGTAACCTGTGCAAACTGATCGCAAGTTGTAGGCAGGCACGTCGTCTGTGTCTGTGTGTATTCAAATGCAAGGCAAGATCCAGTAAAAGCAGGCACGGTGTGGAAGCTCTTGTGACTGGTTCTCGCCTGTGTTCACCTAATTGCTGCTCAGGTTCTGCCAAAATGCACGGGCGGGCACGGCGCGAGCGCTCTGCCACTGATGTGGTTTGTAAACGTGTTCTGGCCCGGGGCAGTGTGGGTAGGCTGCTGCCTGGCACTGTGGGTTTTAATGAACGCTCGGCTGCTGGCTATCAGTGGGTAACACTGGCCTAACCTCTCATTGCACGCACCCTCTTGTTGTGCCCTACTGCGTCACCCAGCGCCTACCCACTCATTGTGCCTGTACACTTTCGCTCTACTGAAGGTTTACTCTACTGATAAGCCAGTCCCTTTGTCTTTCCTGCAGTTCTGCTTTACACCTTCACTTCACTGCTTCCCTTCACTCTGCTGCTACCTCATAGCTGTTGGTTCCATTATTGCTGCACCCCTCACTATTTCCTTGCCCATGTCCCTGACTTAGCACTCACATTCCATATAAATCGCTCAATATAGTCCTTATGTGTAGAGCAGTCCACTCTTACTCTGCTCCTGCCCCCTCACACTCCTCATAACCGACAATACCCTTACTCTGCGCTCATATTTCACGTTGCTCCTACTCCCTCGCTCTCTTTTGTTAACCCCAAACCTTTCCATACCTCTTCACTGCGCTTTTCATTCTGCTTTTATGCTTTACTCATACAGAGTGTGCCAGTCCCTCTGTTTTTCCTTTCTCTGCCCCTTCCCCTTACCTCTACCATATCATTCTGCCCCCCATTCATCTCTATGTACACACTGTGCCACTGTCTCCTCAGCTCTGACTCTACCTAATGCGTGCCAAAAACCAATAACTATTTGCTGTTCAATTCTGTAGCATAAAAACCTTATGCTACATCTGTGCCATGACTCAGACAGGTAGTGTAGGATGGCTATAAATTAATACACTTTCTTAAGTAATGCACAAAGCAAGCTGAATTGCCTGTAATAAATGTTCAAACTATTATCCGCAACACAAGCACATAAATGTTTTACTCAGAATTGCACAATTTAATAAAGTGGGGATGCTGGGATGTATAAATAATTATCCTGCTGGGCTGCTTCTGAGGCACATAACTTTGTAAAAACTATATCTCCCCCAATTCCACCTGTAAACTTTCCATAGCACCACTGTTGTGAACCGAGAGACTGTAGCATCCCGTGTACCTAAAGTGAAGTCATGCCATAAAACAAAAGGCTAAGCGCAGCCCATGGATCCACGTGAGGACATTGCTGGATCCTTATTTTATGTATTCTGTTTACAACACGCACCCGAGGAATTACAACAGCAGAAATAGTGCGGATTCCATGCCCGCTGATTTCCACGGGGCCCCATGGAATGGCCTGGCGGGCCGCAAGTGGCCCGTGGGCCGTATTTTGAGTAACGCATAGGATTTAATAGGATGAGGTGTTAGGGCACAATGAGAGGTTAGGCAATTTGATAAGGGGAGTGAGTGAAATAATGCTGAATAAAGTAGAAAATCGTGGCACTAAAAAGGTGGGGTAGAGTGTGATGGAGGGAGAGCAGGAGCAGCATAAAAAAGTCAAGGTGTTCAGAGAGTGAATGCAGTTTAAGATGTTGGGGTCAGAGTAGGTCAGACAGAAGGAAGCACAGAAGCAGTGGGAGCAGATTGAGATTATAGTAGTGGGGGTAGGGAGAGTGTGAGAGGCATTTATGAGATAAGGAAAGAACCAAGGGTCAGGGAAGAAGTATAATGAGTAGTGTACATTGAGGATAAAACAATAGGAGAAGAGTAAAGTTGTGACAGAGTGCCAGGCTGCAGAACGGGCCAGGAAACAAGTGAGTTATTAAGGCCAAAGTGGTGGGTAGAGGTAGGATGAGGGGGTAAAGTAGAGGAATATGGTAAGCATGAAACAGTCATAAGATGGGGTTCGAGTTAGAGTGCAGGGTCAGAGTGAATGCATAAGATCACAGCGGACCCTAGGGGCAGAGTCATTGAGTGTAGGCCTCAGGAGCCGACCCTAGGGGCAGAGTCCTTGATTGTAGGGATCAGGGAAGATTAGTAGTAGACGTGCTGCCTGATACATGCATTATTATAAAATGACATGCACCTACCTGAGATGATAGTCATTTTGGAGATGGACAGTACCTCTGCTGCATTGTTGGGCAAGCTCATTGACTAGGAGAAGGTGGTGTGAGAAGGCAGCAGGTGTCTTGTCCATCATGCCGGTCATTGTTCCATTGTAAATGTGCATTAAAGTCCAAGTACATGAATGCATGTATTGTGTGGGCCCCTGCATGCACATTACAGCATGGGACCATTTATACATGTACTCTCTCGGTCCATTAAGAATAAGGCAGCCTGTGTCACTGATGCTTGTAATGCCTGGGGTTACATGCATGTTGTACGTTTTATGAGCTTAGGTGTGCACATCGGGTGGACAGAGGACAGGAAACCTACCTCTGTCAATGCAATTTGCATGTACGCTTCTGAGTTTTGCTAGATGATCTTGGGGCTTGGTACTGTAAACTCTCAATAGGACCATTAAGGGTTGTTTGGAGCAACTTCAAGAGGCATAGGGGTATGAGTGTGTCTTCTGAGAGACAAATAAAGGGTGTGTCCAAGTGTCTGCACAGCTGAAGGCCTAAGAGCAGGGAACTGGATGCTTATCAAAACAAGGCAAAGATGGAAAACTATGCTCAGAAGCACACAGATTCCACTAAAGATAAAAATATTGACAATATTTTTTTGGGGTACATACATACATACATATGTCACATTTCAAATTACAGAGTTGTCTAGTAATTTTTTTAAAATGGGGTGATTTTTTTTTTAGCTCAGTAGCCCTGCCCCCACTGACCCCTTCCCTCCCACCCACCCCGGTCAATTATGCAGGCCCATCTGTGCTGCCCTCTGCCTCGAGTCAGACTGCAATTTTGGCCCCCGAGAAAAAGTTTGTGAGTACCCATGCTCTAAACTGAAGGCATATGAAAGTTTGTTTTGAGCCTTTTATTTCTTTATGAAGTAGCGATTACAATTTGCTACAGCCAAAATATTTTGGGGTTAAGAGAGGCTTCTCTGCATAAGTCATCCAAGGGTATGGTGGTTTCACATCGCACAAAACAAGGCCTCACAAAGGGCCTAGTCAGCAGGTGATAGTTTATAAGAACAGCATTGCCAAGCAGGCCCAATGGCCCACCCTGCTCACAAAACTTCAACACAATGAAAGAGTTGTTGAATATCCATTGCCTGCAGCTTTGCCAAACCATGGCTCACGTTGTGTGTTTCATTTAGAAAACAAAATAAAAGTCTGAGGACAGGTGACGCAGGTTTATTTTAGTCCGAAGCGACCTACATATCAGAATCAACAAAAAGGACATAATATGGTTCCTCAGGAGTCTGTCGATTAGCTTGCGGTATGGGAGAATAATCGACTAACACTACAGTGTAGATCTATTTTTAGGACAGCACATCCTTGAGATAAAAGAACCAAAGTGTACAATCGACTAAATGTAATAAGCAAGGGGTTTGACTTGGTTTCACGGAAAAATAAAAGTGAAGTCTGTTGCTTGTCTGAGCCGAAAAAACACTTTGAAAAACACCATTTGAAGGGACAAACCACAGCGAATGCTGTGTAAAAATTATACTTACAGCAAGGGAGGGTTGGTTGAAAAGAATGGCGCAACACAGAAGCGGGGGCGAGTGAGCGCGGCAAACGCAAACGTGCTAATTAAAAACAGATGGTGACATGACTCAGAACAGATGGCATGCCTGCTTGTAACCGCAAGCCGTAGTCCGTAGGCAGATACATTTCCTGGGAAGGGTGGGACATGCACCTGCCTTTGCCCAATTGCATGCTGTCTTTTTAGAAAGATGCACACAAAACCCAATAGAAAAAATGCTAAAAAGACCCACACGCACGAGCGTCTGAAAAGTGCAGAGTGATTCCAAGAGGTTGTTTTCCTAGAACAGCGCATGCGCGCTGCGCTAGGCCCGACCTAAAAATGGTTGAATGCTGCTGGAATTAATGCTTGTGTATGTGAGAAAGTGCATACATGTGTGCTTGAATATCTGTACATGCCTGAGGAAACTTGTATAATTTGTCCACCCCTCCTAATCAGGTGGTTTCACTTCTGTTTTAATGGGTATCTAATATACAGGTGGTGATTCTTGGCTTATTGTGGGAATCCATGGCATGATGAAGCCTACCCATTTTATTATGCTGACCCTGTCATACTGGTGCCCTTACTGTGGGCATCAATGGATGCCCACAGTAAGGGCACCTACTTCTAGCCTCAGTGTAGTGTAGTGAAGGTACTTTTTGCCATAATATGGGCACACAATGCATTATAGCATGGGCCCAGATATATATGCCCATCCTTGGCATGAGATAGTGGCAAATGGACAGATTAGGTACAATCTGTCCATTTGCTGAGACGTGTGAGAAGGTATCTATGTTGTGACTCAAGTTAAGTAATGCTCCATTCGAGAAGTCGAGGATGCTTGATGATAGTCACACCAAACACACATTTCCTGAATACAAAAACGTGGTATTTAAGGATGTAAATTATTTTATTTATCTACTGAACTGAGAATATTTTTCTAAAATTAAAATCTTGCTTTGCATGTGTATTTTCATTAATTGAAAATCTGATTGATTATTGCATTTTCATATATATTGTAAATACCATTTGATTAATTATTGGTGTCACCTTTTTTCAGAATAATCATTGAGGCTGCTAAAGGGTACCAGCATGGAATTATAAAGTTGTTTGAAGACTTGGAATATTTTATCAGTTTGGGACCTTTACAGACATGTTTATAGATGCTCACTGATAAGGTACTATCACATACACTGGAACCCAGAGGAGCTGGCACTAATGTGTATCAATTTCAAACATTTTTGTCTGCATGGTTAGGTCATCTATAGAACTTATATTGAACCATAACAAGTGTACATGGTTTTGGCAAAAAAATGTTAACAAATATATTTTACTCTTGGATTCCTTAAAACACTAACTCATGGCCTATAAAGTCGTCTGTTAATTCCATCCCGTTTTCATCAATGTTACTCACTGATTGTACTTCTAAATGTGTCACTACCCTAAATTTTTCTAAACAATGATTAGGTAAGAGGGTATATCACCAAATCACCTGTAAATCTATCTTCAAGTTGTATGCCATTTTAAAGGAATGTGGATGAATCCTACATGCTTTGTGATTTTCCATATGCTACAGCTCATTACAAAAGTCCATTGAAGAAAAACCTCTAAACCTCTTGTAAAGTTGCCTGTGAATCGGATCATATTTTTACTAATTTTACTGGCAAAATGTGCGATGTGCACTACTTGGGACGTGATACAGCTATCTTTTAACTGTGTTCAGTTTTGACTAACATACTTTAAACCAACGTCGTCTCCTCTGAACACACTCCTTGGCCTTCCTGGGCGCCGTGCCCTCCAAGACACATACCCCTTTCTACGGCCCTGCTGGTTCCTTGTAGCATTATTTTGCACCCAGATTCTGCTTTGGCTGTTATTCCTTTCTAGTACTTTGCCCTTTCTCCTTCCCTGTGCCTGGTCATTCACTGCTGCAGTATGACTGTTCACTCTTGTTTTCTGCGACCTGACTACTATCTCCGTAGCAACATCCACTTAGGAAGTTTTTTTGCCTGCTTTTTTTTCCTACTTGGAAATATAGAGGGCAATTACCTGCTGGGTGCTCACAAGTGTCAGCGGCAATATGGCTACCGGTAGGGGTCGCCATTACCTCTGGCATACCAAGACCTGGGCAAGCAGACACCAGAATCTCCTGAAGGACCCAATCAGACGTCCTAGTCATGTCAATTTATGGTGCAGGGCTTTGGGGCCTGCAGGATTATACAGGCCTACATAAAATAGAGAATGCATTTCTAAGAAGACTACTGGCTGTAACTCAAAGCACATCTACCTATTTTCAATTTCAAATAATCTTTATTCGGATAAGAATATCCATAAAAGTACAATTCGTAACTACCAAAACAGATACAATAAATGTTAAAAACATATAAATATACATTATCATCCAATACAAATACACAATACAGAGATACAAACATGATAAAAAGGGGTTGGATGGGCCTTAGGACTGGCAGCTTAAATGGCATTGTGCAAAATGTAAATCGGAACAATTTGTGCAAATCAACCAAAGGTTTCAAGTAAAGTGCGATAATGTGCAATCGGGCTTGGCAATGCAAACGATTTTAGGTAGATCTGTGCAAAGTCAGCAATAATTTACATGAAAATACATTGATATTCAATGAAACAACGATAACTTCCGAATAGATCCTGAAATTATTATACACAGGGGCAACCTACGACAAAGGTAAAATGATGGTTAAAAACAAGGTAATGGATGCATACAACATTAAAATTCATACATTGAAACATGAGAACGTACTGCAGTTTGGAGGAATGTGCTTACTCGAAAAATCAGATCATCGCTTCCTACTTTTAGTATTTCAAGATATGCAAATTCAAAGTCCATAGTAGCCCGAGCTTTGAAATATGGGGCGAGGTACCGTTTAGTATATCTTACATAAAATTTACAAAAAAGTAAAAAAATGTAACAGAGTTTGTTTGCTACCAGTGCCACAGGGGCAGTTCAGTTGCTCTAAATTATTATTAAAGCCTATTGGAAAGCAAAGTGAATTTTTAATGCTTCCATCCCTGAGGTGATAAAGTAGGCTCCTTTTCCATCTCCCCATATACTTCCTAAGATATTGTTGTGGCATGTGATGTTGGGTACTTGGTGTCTCCAAAAGGGGCATGTATCTAGCAATCGATGGTTTAGGATGCTCATTATCTTGTCTTTCTTTACGATACAGGTCGTAAAGTGCCCCCCTGACTGATCTTATGTTTATACCTTCCGCTGCTGACGGGCGTAAAGAAATGTGCTCCTTGTTCACGCAAGCTAAACTATTTTTTACTGCGGCTAGCCAGGGTATACAGCCACCTTTGTTGCACTTGAGGCAATCTATGATTATTTCTCTTGTTAAAATTGCCGCTGGGTTCTGCCATATTTTCAACCAGAATATCGCTGGGCGTGACCTAATCAAATCCTCCACGTATTGTAGATTCAATACCTTGTGGCATGTATAATTGGGAGATGATATTAGCACACCAAGGATTTTCCTACAGAATCTGTTCTCTTCAATTTGAATCCCACTACAATTCGCATGCCCCCAGACTCCGGCACCATAAGTAGCTGTTGGTACACATTGCGATTTGTATATCTGAATCAATGGTACCACTGCCTCAGATTGTCTAGGTTGCCAAAGACTGATAATAGAATTTACCACTTTAGTAAGTTTACTTCTTCCATGGGCCGTGTGGGCTTTCCATGAACCAGATTCTGAAAAAACTAAGCCCAAATAGGGGAAAGTGCTAGTGCATGTCAGCAGTTCGTTGCCCGCTGAAATTGATTTAATACCTTGTTTTTTCGGCCCACAACTCATTATATAAGACTTTTTAAAATTTGTGCAAAGATCAAGATCTGCCATAAAGGACACGAATCCCTTGACTAAAGTGCGAAGTGCGTTGGGCGTGCGACCCATAAAAACCGCATCATCTGCGTATAAAAGCACGGGCAGTAGTTTGCCATTAATTTTGGGTACATCACTAGACATTTTTGACAGGGAGTTATGTAATTCATTTATATAAAGGATAAAAAGCAGAGGGGCCAGAACACAACCTTGTCTGACCCCTCGGCCAATGGTGATGTCCCCAGAAACATCCCCGTCATTACTTATCCTCACCCGTGCCTTCAGATCCTTGTGCAAATATGCCAAAAAACAAACCAATGCCTCATCCAACCCATAATTTAAAGAATTTCCCATAAACGTGATCTGTTAACAAAATCAAATGCTGAGGATAAATCCATATAACCCAAATAAAGGGGAACTTTTTGTGCAACCGTATATTTCCCCAAGATAAGATTCAAGTTTAGGCACTGTTCCACAGTTCCAATGTTACTTCTAAAGCCCAGCTGGCAACAATTTAAAATATGGTTGTCTTCCGCCCCATTCCTAATTCTGTTAAAGACAACCCTGCCCAGGATCTTCAAGGTGTTATCTATCAAAGAGATAGGGCAGTAACAGCTGGGGTTGGATCGATCCCCTTTTTTAAAAATGGACACGATAATACTAGTCGACCAAGTGCTCGGGATGGTTGCATTAGTCAATTTATTAAAAACATTACACAAAAGGGGAGCCCAAAAGTCCGGTTCATGTTTTATAAGATCAATAGATAGCCCATCCAGGCCTGGTGCTTTATTCCCTAGACTTTGCTGTATAGCCTCTTCAACTACAGATATTGTTATAGTGACCTTTAGGACTTGGGTACAAATATTATTGCTGGTAGTTAAGGAAGCGGTATAAATTCCAGCAAAGTGCTCCTCCCATAGCTCGCTAGATATGTTACAGCTTATGGGGGTGATATTTGTATCCATGGACTTCATGCTTTTAACTTCCTTCCAGAATCCATTTGTATCCTTTAAGGAAGCAGCCTTGGCTAGATTATCCCAGCGTACTTTCAGTAACTCATCTGAGCGTGTCTTAGTAGCTTTCTTGTAGCAGGCTCTTAATGATCTAACTAGAGTTATATCCCTGGGTGAAGCCGCTAATGCTTCATGCAGATCTCTATTGGCCCGAGAACAAGAGCTATCAAACCACCTGGGATTCTTGCTTATATTAGTAATAGGTTTAGAGATTATAAATTTAATTCCAGTGCATAAACCACTGAAAGCCTCAATAATCTCCCCGCCTGTAGAGCTGCTTGACAAACATATATCTACAAGTATGGGATACGTTCTTATCATACGTACAAGGAAAGCTTTATTGTCTATTCCCTTCCATATCAACCTGAGCTTGTCGGTAGATACCACCAGGTTTTTAGCCCCTATTTCCCTATGTGCAATGAATTTAGAACAAAGTCTAATAGTTGTTAAAATGGGGTTATGGTGGCCTTGGCTAGTACATAAAACCTCAGCCATTATCAAAAAAAATTCCAATGAGGATGATATAAAAACATAATCTATGATGGATGAACAGCCACGTCCTCTATAGGTAGGCAATGGCCCCTCAGTTGGGTTTACACCGGCCTTTTCCATTACATTAATCAAATTACGAGGGGATAGAAAATTACAAAGTTCCTCCCCGCTTCTGTATGGGCTCACACTAACTGGGGAAATGATGGTATTATCAAATGCACTAAGCAATCGAGCATTAAAATCCCCAGCTAAGAGTATTCCATCTATTTTGCCATACCTCTGTTCTTCATTTAATTCATCAATAAATTCAAACAATTTGATAAAATTTCTATTTGGTAGTGACGTAAAATCATTGTTATAAAAATTCATTAAACATATCGAAGTGCCCCGTGTGTAAATAATGGCTTGGAAATTTATATTGTTTCTCATTACAGGTTTTATACTGACCTCAGCCGATATTTTTAACCATATTGATAACCCCCTGCATGGTCGACCTGTTTTTGGTCTATCTACAATACTATTATGACACACGAACCCTTCAAAAAACAATTCATTTGTGCACCACGTCTCCTGGAACATCAAAATGTCGTAAGTACTAACCAAGTCAACCCACTCTGTGGAATTCAGCTTAGATCTTAACCCTGCTATTTTCCAGCTTAGAACATTTAAATTCAGATCTGAAGTTGTGGGTTCGCTAGCACCTATACATGTTATTAAGGGATCTGCTGTCTCAGATATAATAGAGGATTGGTGATTCGGTAGTCAATCCTGGCTCTCCAAACTGGACAGCGCGGCAAACCGATTCTGTAAGTTCCATGTCGGCGTAAAGGGATTGCGTGGGCCCTCTGAACAAGGCAAAACAGTAAACCGATTCCGTGTGTTCCATGTTGGTATAGGGGGGTTACAAGGGCCAAATGGGGGTTTGTAAAAAAAGCCCAATGGTAAAGATTGTATATGGGTTGGGACAGTATAATAGTTAACTTGTGCTTGCAATAGCTATTTCACCAAAGGGGGGCATCTAAAATTTATAATTATACAATCACCACGGATATTCTTTTCTGAAAACCCCACCCAACCTACACGTTGCACCATTAAGATCTCATTGGCGTACTCCATCCCTAAGCCTTTATATTTTATTAACCAATCGGTACTCTTGTTTTTAAGTTGTTCCCAAGATTCCGATTGCTCTTTCTTCAAGGGAGGGACGCCAGCTAGAATTACAACGTATGGGCAGGCTTCTGGGGGTAAATTAAGAACATCTTTAGCCAAAATATGAATATCTTTCGGAGCAGTTGCTCCACCTATGGGCACTGAGACCGATAATGCGGGAGAAGCTGACACTGGGATCCGTGGCTGACTATTACTATAGGTCCCATTGCCAACTGCTACCGCATTTGGGAAGGGCATCAGAATGGGAGTGGATTTAGGAGGGTAACTATCCTTAGAATTGCCGCGCTTGTCACAAGCAGCGTTAGCAATTGGGGGTGTACAGGTACCACTTCCCCTAGACATGCCCTGGTCAGTTGCTCCCATTTGTTTATTGCCCCCCATAATTTTATCAGCAATGGTGACATTATTTTTCTTTGTGTCAGGTTTTTTAACCAAATTTTCCAGTCTGTCCAACCGTTTAAACAAAGCATTAAATTGTTTATCTATTAATGTTTTTAATCGATCATAAACCAAGTCCGTTATGGTATGAATTAAAAAGTCCCCCGGTCTTCCCTGTATGTCATATTGTCAGTTTGTGTATGGGCCGAGTTAATACCATATGCAACAGTGGTCAAATCCACGGTATTATTCGATGTTTGCTCTGTTTGGCTCGTTGTGACAGCAGTCGGTCCTCGCTTTCACATACTTTGCGGGGTAGGTTGAGTTTTTGAGCGAGCCGGCTGTTTCCTTTTGCTAACAGTAGGTTTAGTTACTCCTTTCTTCCTCTTTCCCCCTGCTATTTTGGTAGCCGTGGTAGCCGTGGACAGGTCCCCCATGCTGACATCGATTTGCGACCCCGATTGGGATGCTATGTTGACTGTATCAGCATTGGTGGTTTCAGACACAATCTCGAGGCCCTTGGATAACATATCACACTGGCTGAGGGTGGTAATCAGGACTTCTGGGGACAGTGGAAAAGGGATAGATAAGTTACCCTGTTCTGCTCCGCCTAATGAGTGCCGATGGGGTGCCGGTAGGCTCATAGAGAGTCTTCTTTCAGTTAACTCGATCTCAGCCGAGACCAAATCAACGGCCTCTACAAGCATGCTTTCAATGGTGGTCACAGTCGAAGGTTTGGAAACAGATATTGCTGTACGTTTCCCCATGGTGTAACAATGACACTCACCTTCTGATGGTGCTTAGGGGATGGCCCGGCCCGGCCTCGTTCGGCCCCGGACGGCCACAGACGGACCCGGCCTTGTCCCGGGCTTCTCCCGGCACCGCCAGCGCGCGTCCCGCGATGCGGGAGGTGTTCTGGTCTTTTCAAACGCCTCCGGGCGCTTGCAATGGCGTCACTGGTGCGCCCTGACCCCCGGGGCACATGGGTGTTGAAGTCCTCGGCTGTTGCCCTCACGGCTTCGGGAGGACGCGAGGTTCGAAAGCCGTTGCCCTCACGGCTGGCACTGCGGCGTGTTTCCCATCTACCTATTGTGCCATGGTGAATTGGTGATAGATAAGACTATATCACTTATCATATTAGGTTGCTCTCACTAATGCTGTGGGAATCAGTGTGCACCAAGCAAAATAAAACATTAACCAGCGGGTATTATAATATTGTGTTAAATTAGGCAAAGCTTCATAGATTCCTTAGCTAGGATATGTAAAGTGTGTGTATCAGTCTGGAGTCTGGACATGCCAACTTTGTTTACTAACCCAGAGGCTTTTTGTTATTCTTGAAGAATACTGTTAAAGGCCCGATTGTATGATCTGTGTGACAATGTTATAGAGCACCTCGACGTCTGGAATGGAGCGTTACTTAACTTGTTTCACAACATAGATACCTTCTCACACGTCTCAGGTTTAAGGCTATGCAATAGCTGGTTACTTTTCTGGAACGTTTTCAGTTTTCTACGATTCATACCCGCCTCAAACAACTATATACTTTATACTTTTGTTTGCTAATTTTCTCTCTCTCTCAGAAAACTCTTTCTGATTTCATTCTTGAAGTAGGCTGGGTTTAGACAATGTAGACCTGCTATGGTCTATTTTAAATCACCATCCTCTATCTCGATTTGTTTGTCTGTAGCCAAATTCATCCTATATTCGGTCAATTTGAAGAAAACTATTTAAATACTTCTGTTATTCTTGCTTGCCCCATGCCTGAATGCATTATTTGCCCTCACTTTTATGATAGGTATGTTATTATGGATAAAGGCTGTATTTTTATGGTAATTGTAATGTTTTAATCAAGATTTATTGAGATTTTTATTGTGCCTGGAACGTTTCATTAATGTGTATTGTCTTGTTGATCCAGGAGATGTTTTGTACTAACACTTTTGAAATATAATTGTTTTTTTTTATGGGTAACTTTAACCGAATAAAGAATAAAATGAATGACGTGTTAACCCATTGACGCACATTGACGCACTCTTGATTTCCAAATCATTGAAATAGTGCGCTTAGCAAGTATTAACAGTTCATCAAATCTCCCTTTTTTCCAAAAATGTTTATTATATTACAGCCGTATACAATTCAGCAGTAACAAATATAACGTGTGGAGTCTGCATGTCATACTTTTCCCTCAACTTTTTCACCCAATTTCTACACTCCTTCCCCCCAACCCCCCAGTCCAGGCAGAGATCCTTTTCAGGAGGGGGCGGGGGGAGTTTTCAGCTTCAAATGTCTACATCTCCTAGTTTGGGATATTTCACTTCAAGTTACTGCAAGTGTGCAGTGAGTTTAAGGGATTGTAGAGTTTTGGGGCAGCATTATTTGAACCCTGTGTTTGTGGTATAGTGTACCTGGTGTGCTAGGTCTTCATATATGTGGTGAATATTGTTGACAGTCTACGGGAGCGTCTCCATAGCCAGCAATGCCCACAATTTATTGGAACATTCCTGCATCATGAGAATTGTTTGTGGTTTCCATTTTGTTTCCAGTAAAAGTTTTGCCACCAGGAGTATATGGAGAATCAGTCTCCAATCAGACTGGGTGAGGCCATTGTATGCCTTGGGCCACAGGACCAAAACAATATTTGCCAGTTTCATTGGGAGAAGACATCCCACTACTCATGCAATAAGGCTAAAAATCTCTTTCCAGACCATCTGTACCTTATGTCCACCATATATGCAGTACGTCCCCTTTCAGCCCACAAGCCCTACAGAAAAGGCAGTCCCCTGACCCATACATTTGTTTCAACCTCCTTGGAGTTATATGCCACATTTTCATTATTTTATACATTAATTCTCTATTCTGTACACTTTTAAATATTGTACTTATGTCTGACCATAGCCTTTCCCATTTACCAAAGGATATTATTTCCCCAACACACAGTGCCATTTGCTAATCATTCTAGGTTGTGGGTCGCCTATGTTAGTATTGGTGAAATATTGGAAATTAGGATTTTAGGCCTGGCATATGTGACAAAGAGTTTCTCCCATCCTGGAGTGGTCTAGTACCCGCCTCTTTATTTTCTGGGGGCAAGACCCAATGCTGGAGTTGGAAATGGTGAACGCAGCCATCCTATGTCAGGACTGGAGGCGAGGATTATGCCTTCTTTTCGGACCCCCACGCTGTTCTCCTTGTTCCTTGCCGACTTTCCGGTGGTGTTGGCAGCGACTCAGTCCTTTTCATCAAAAATAGGGGGCACACATGTGCTGTGTCTACTCTAGACAGATGTTTTGGCAATTATGGACTTGACCCTAGTAGGCCTGCAGAGGAAGTTGTCCAGATTTAATAATTATTGTGAGGCTAATAAGTTAAGGTGAATCTGGAAAAAACTAAAATTCCCTTTTTGAGGAAAGGGGAGCCGTATAAGTGGCTGTTAGGTAATAGCAGGGTTGAGGTTGTATTGTCCTATAAGTACCTTAATATGACTTTTAGAAGGCACACAAGCTGGGTCCTGCTTAAATAATTGGTGGTGATGAGGGCAGCAGCAATTATAAGAGGCCTTGTTCGTTTTGAGAATACCTTTGGTGGCCCTTCCTGGTCTCCCCTTTTGACAGCCTACAATGCAATAGTGCGTACTCAATGTCTCTATGGGGCAGATATATTGTCCCTAAGAATGGAGGGAAGTTGGGAGAGATGTGAAAGCAAGTGTTTGAAAAAATTGTTAGCTCCCCCAAAATGTGCAATGAGCCAGGCAATATGGATGGAAGGGAACCTACAGGCTTGGAAATGTTTAGCCTATAAAGCAACCTTGCAATTTTGTGATATACTTTGGGTCTCAGAGGTACAGAAGAGGTTTTGGAGGCCTGAGCTGGATGGGAGGGACATAAAACTCTGTTTGGAACACGTATATGGTCTATAAAACCCATGCATTGGATGTCTGAGACTCCCAACTGTTTGAAATCATGCCAGTCTGCCTCCCCACCTTACGAGAGAAGAAGGGATCACACTCAATGTGAGAAGAAGGGATCACAATCGACATGAGAGGTGACCTACTGGTGTCCACCTCTAGGTTCGCCTCTGGAGCCAAGGAGTCTGGAGTATCCAGGGGCTGGGTAGAACCCTCCAAATCTGGATTAGTCTTTCAATTGTCTCTATAAATCTAAAGCTTGGTTCGACAAAAAATGCTCCAGGGCATATGCCAATTTAAAAAGGGCACTACACACAAAGCCAAGATCCGTACCCGATGTCCGGCAAGCTAGATCAGATTATAGAAGGGTATTAAAAGAAAGAAAACAAACCCTTTGTAATGAAGCTTGGGACTCTCTACATACTGCTGCTGATCAGAAAGATAGCACAGCTTTTTGGAAGGTCCTGAGAACCTCCTTCCTAACCCCAAACATAGGCCCTTCTGTGGAGATAGCCATTACGGAAGAAGTATGGGTTACCCATTTCTCCAAGCTATATAATGAAGGAGGGAATCTGGGGAGGCATCTGGATGATCACAATATTGATAACTGTGAACGTATTGATTTAGCAATCACCTTGGAGGAAGTGACTAGGGACCTTGTACAAAGAGCGGGCGGTAAAGTACCTGGGCCCGACGGGGTACCAGTCGACCTGTACAAACACAATGTCTCTCTGTGGGGGCCAATACTGACACAGGTTATCAATGCCAGCGTAAGTTCTACCCTCCCTCAGACATGGGCACACTCAACAATAATACCAATTTTCAAAAAGGGCAACCGTGCAGACCCAGGATGCTATAGAACGATTTCCCTCCTAGATTCTACGGTCAAAGTGCTAGGGAGGGTTTTATTGGAACGCTTAGCAGACTGGGCCGAGGAAAAACAGATTTTATCCGACATGCAGTACGGGTTTCGTGATGGCCTTGGCACCATCGAACAGTCCTTGAATCTCACTATACGGATTGGCAAGTACATTTGAGGGAAAAAAGGCAGTCTATTCATGGCCTTTATTGACCTCACCGCGGCCTTTGATTCGGTAAAGCATAATAGACTGTGGGAGGTTCTTGAGGGGGTGGGGGTTGATGCACAAATTACTACGCTCTTACGTCGACTGTATAGTGACGTGTCAGCTAGTGTGCGTTTTGGCCAGAAGGGAGAATGCACAGAAGCCTTCCCAATTAGGAGGGGGTCAGACAAGGTTGTGAGCTGCCCCCCTTCCTTTTTAACTTATATATAAATGGACTTGAGGATGCACTGCTCCTCCAGGGCAAAGACTTTCTTCAAGCTGGTGGCCGGCCTATCCCCGCACTTCCTAATGCGGATGATGCCGTATTGATGGCCTGCACGCAAAACGGCCTCCAGCGAGCCCTGGATATTATTAGCACATTTATGAGTGACCTCGGTCTCAAAACTAATATATCTAAGATGTATATTATGAGGTTTAGGCAAGGGGCGAAGAAAACCCGTGAAATGTTTATAGACGGTAAAAAGTTAGCCTCTACAAAAAATGGCTCTTACCTAGGTGTACTTTTTAATCATCACGATTCTTGGGCCCTTGCCATATCTGCTAAAAAATTAGCTTTCGCAAGATCTACAGCTGCAATATCAACTTTTGCTAAAAAGCTAGGTAGGAAACCACCTACTGAACTGCCCACATATATAAAGCAAAGTGTGTCACTATGACAACCTATGGGGCGGGGTTGTGAGGTTTTGTGGACACCTATCCCCTACAACTAATTAAAAATGCATTTACAAGGTACATTCCCTCTGCTCCCCCTAGTACACCCACCTTTATTTGCCATGAGGAGCTAGCTTTACATCATATTGCAGACCCGATAAAACTAGAGCTGATCCTTCTCTGGCTCAGAATCTGGTGTAAGGATCAGACAGAGTTAAATAGAGTGATCTTAAAAGACACTTTACGACTGGAAGGGGCCCTTACAAACCCTTGCATTACATTTGTACAATATTTAATGAATGTATTTGGACACCCTGAGTACTTCTTAACCCCATCATTAATGATGGAGATTTCAAGAAAGGCTTTAAAGAATGAGGGCATCCAGTTCCTAGAAGCTAAAAGATTTAACGGAGAATCCCTAGAAAAAATAACTGTGAGACAACACCAATTGCTATGTACTACCATTGGGATGGAGCCCTATCTATCATTTGTTCCAGGAAGTTTTGATATATTTCTTCTTACTAGGTTAAGATTGGGTATTATCCACAGATTGCTGAAATTCCCCAATATGAATGACTGGTCCCTCATTTTAATTCCGTGCCCTTGTGATAACATTTCTGTGTAAACCACCATCTATTTAGTCCAATTTTGTAAATTTTATTCAGAGCAAAGGAAAGTTTGGACTGTACCTTTTTTAAGACAACTTGGGCTCAGACAGTGTCAACACGCCATGCTGTTACTCCAACTATTAGCGAATGAGCATATAGCATGGAGGGTAGCCCAGTTCTTAAAAGCTGCACTTTACATAAGGAAAAGTATTTTATTGGAATAATTTAGTATGTATAAAGTTTTTCTTACCATAATTTTTAAATGAACTGTACTATTTATATTGTGTAAATAATATGTTGTGTGTTTAATTTTATGTGCTTTTATGGCTGTATTATATAGCAGCCGAATAAAGCTTTCTTTGACTTGACTTGTCTCTCTCTTGAGGCTGTGCCCTGAAAAGAGGCCTGTTGCTATCTGGGCCCTATAGTTGTTAAACCCAATTTAGAAATTGGTGGAAAATCACTCCAGAATCTCTAGCTAAGGTGTTCAATCATACGGGCATCAGATGTGGAGCAAGCGCTTTTAGAATATCATAATGCTTAAAGCATAGCTTTTTACAAGATTGCCCCTCTCAAACTGTGTCCTAATTCCACACACAGATCCCATGCACCCTGGTATACGTTAGCCCTTACAACAGAGAAAGCATCATGTAACAAATTAGAAAGACAGTGGCAGGGCACAAATAATGCTTGTGCTAAGGAAGCCTATAGAGCAGCTTTAGCATGCTATCACACCAACGTAATGTCTACTCGGAAAACGTATATCCTCAGTCTAAATTCCCGGTCTAAAAATTAAACTAAAGTTCTACTTAATGTCCTAAAAGATTTAGTAATCCCTGAAGCATGCTCTAAGACAATCAGGTGGCACAGGTACTTTGGGATTTGTTGGGTAATCATTATGAAGAAAAAGTAAACAATATTTATCAGAACTTCCCAAGCCATCCTAAGGAGACTAATTATATCTTACCCCCCTCCAGCAGTGTTTGTAGCTTAGGGAAGTTTCATGACTTTTCTTTGGAGGAAATTCAGCTGGCTCTTGCTTCAACAATTCGGTATCTCCCTTAGATATTTGTCCTCTCAAGATCTCTGCTGCTCTCTCTAACTAGTTGGCCTCTGCCATCCATTCTTTATTCAATGTATCTGTCAATACTGGAATAATTCCAGTTACCTGCAAGTCAACCCAGGTTAGGCGGATCCCCCCCCCCCAAAGCTAACCTAGCACATTTCAACCTCTCCAACTACCATCCAATCTCGTTGCTTCCTTTACTGGGTAAGCTTCTGGAAGGATTAATAAACAAGCAACTTTCGGAGTACCCAGAGGTTAATAATATCTTGCACACATCCCAATCGGGTTTTAGACCTTCAAACATTAACAAGGCAGCATTGGTAGAATTCATTGCCCACATTTAGAGGTACTGTAGATGCTAAGATACCATCTATGCTAGTGCTGCTAGACCTGTCCTCTGCGTTCAATACTGTCTCTCATCCAAGGTTACTCTGTAGGTTACAGGAGATTGGAAATCATGGGACAGCGCTAAACTGGCTTGGCAATATTCTTTCCAGCAGAACCCAGACGATTACTTTGGGCTCTTTTAAATCTTGCATTATGATGCTGGGCAAGGGGGTGCCCATTGGCTCTTGTCTTAGCCCCTTGCTTTTCAACATATATGTTGCAGGCCTCACCAAGGCTGTAAGAGAATTTGGGTTCCAAATTATATCGTACGTGGATGACACGCAGTTTGTAATCTCCTTTGATAAAGACTTGTCCAAAGTGAAAGAAAGCTTTTCAGCTGGGATGGTAACAATTGCTGCTTGGATGACAGAGAACTGTCTCCAGCTGAATGCTAGAAACACAGAGATTATGCTGTTTGGGAAGGCCCACCAACTGTGGGCTTCTGACTGCCTGCAAAACTTGGCATTGCTTCCACACCCAAACAGGTAGTTAAGAACTTGGGGGTCCATCTTGACCAACCTCATACTATGAAAAAGCAAGTGATGTGCATCTCAGGCTCCTGTTTTCAAATCATGCGCATACTGAGAAGAGCCTTTCCATTCCTCCCACTTACAGCGAGGAAAACGGTGGATCAGGCTCTTGTGATTAGCTTTCTGAACTATGGTAATGTACTTCTGGCTTCCTCAAATGAGACACTGCTATTAAAACTACAAGTTGTATAAAACACTGCAGCTTACCTCATTTGCAATCTTCCATCAGAGGGCTGCATCTGCTCCCCTCCCACATGCTTTGACTACCAGTATAGAAGAGAATCCTTTTTTAAATGTGTTGCCTTCCACAAAAAGCCCTGACTGGAAAAGGCCCTTGCTACCTAGCTTCAAAGCTTAGGCACTATCACCCTTAGAGACTCATTAGATCTAGGGATAACGTTTTTTTTAAAATTATTTTATTTTGGCATATCATAATGACAAGGCAACAAACAAAATATAGCAATGATGGCATTGAGTCAGACAGTTACATCAAAAAATGATTCAGTTACACATTTCAGGCATGCACAGTATCCATCTTAATTGCTGGCCTTTCCCCATTGATAGTGCATTCTAAAAAATACCCACACATCTGGGCTATACCATTACCGATGCACTTCTTCACACATGAGTGACACTACCCCCCAGCACGCATTCAGCATGTCACAGTCAGTGACATTCACAGAAGAGCAGACAGTCCCGCGAGCCACATCTCTTGGCACGTGGTGTGGGCCCCAAAGTAGGTGCAAAGTGAATGGTTAATCCTGTATCCCCCTCTCACCCCCGTTCCCCCTTTCGGTGTCAACACTCTCTTCCACTCTGAGCCTTTCTAGATATAGCGCCCAGTAGTTTTTTGGGGCGACTTCGAGGTGTCAGCAGTTCACTATACAATCCAGTTTGTGTACAACAGTATATTAAGTCTCTCTTCCATCAAATTACTGTAGGAGAGGGTCCCCTCATCCAGGTAAGTGATATACATCGTCGGGCTACAAGGAAGGCGATATCTACTAGTCGTCGCAATGCCGGTGCCACCTCTTTAGAGTATCCCAACAACGCAAGTAGTGGATCAGGGGACAAAGATAAGTCAGTTACCTTGTTCACCTCTAAATAGACTGCACACCAGAAATCCGCAACCCTTGGACGCAGCCAAGCCAGGTGTAAAAAAATCAGCCTCCAGCGCGCCACAGCGCTCGCAGTTAGAACTGTCCCGCAATCCATAACGGTGCAGGCGTGCTGGAGTGTAGTACACTCGGTTAAGAAATTTAAACTGTAACAATCGATGTCTGCCATTGAGGGAGACTTTCCTAACATTGGCACAGCAATATTCCCCAATATCTTCCGGTAGCTCTATTGCTAAGTCCGTCTGCCAGGCTAGTCTGGGCTTAGTGTATGAAGCGGTCTTTTCTTTCAGCGTGTCGTGATATAGTCGCGCAACCAGTCGCATCGGAGTTTTAGCCGTAGCTACGTATTCGTACGCGTGTACAATCTGTGGCTCTTCCATGTCGTCTCCCAGTAACTCTTTCAGTGCAAGCCTCACTCTGTGAAACTGAAACCGGACAAGAGGCTGAGTATTATGTTCATTTCCACCAGTTGCCTCCTCCCACAGCCGCGCTCTGCCATTAATAAATAGGTCTCCCATAGTGACAATGTTTAGCTTCTTCATAGCAAGTATAACCCCTCTGTCCTTGCATGGACCAAGCCATGAGCACCACTCTAATTTGGCACTAGGGGCATACAACAGTGAGCAGGCCTGAGCATCCATTAGATGATACCAGGCATGTGTGACCGAGTTAAAGGAGTCGAGAAGTCCCGTTCGCCTGTCTCTAGGGCGAGCTAAAAGTGCGGGTAGCGGTGTCGGGTCGGCCACTATTCCCTCAATACATATATGTGGAGCATCTTTGGGGCCATGCACCCAACCATACGCATGAGCCCCCTGCGCGGCCCTATAGTAAAGTTCCAGGTCAGGAGCCTGCAGTCCTCCGTCCCTGTAGGGGCGAATAAGAACTTCCCAGGCGACTCTCGGCTGTCTGCCGGCCCAGATCAAGCGCAATACCAATGTGTGTAATTGACTGAAAAACGCGCTAGATAGTACCATGGGAATATTGCAAAATAGAAAAAGGAAGCGGGGAAGAACTATCATCTTTAATAGCGAGAGACGACTCATCAAGGAAAGCGGTAGCTCAATCCATTTCTCTATGTTGTCTTCCAGTTTGGAGATTGCCACACCATAATTCTCTCGCAAGACCACTTCTGCATCCGTATGCAGTTGTATTCCAAGGTATCTAACGGAGTCCGTGGTCCATTGTATAGGATATTCGGACTCCACTCGTTTAGTGGCCGGAGTGAGTGGGAACATTTCCGTTTTGCTCCAGTTCACCCTGATACCTGACATAGACCCGAACAGGACCACTTCCCGCAGTACCCTGGAGAGGTTCGATTCAGGGTCACGGACATACAATAGGGTGTCGTCAGCATATGTGGACACTATTAAGTTGTACCCAGGGAAGCGAATACCGCGATGTCCGTGATATTCTCTCAATGCACCCGCCAGGGGTTCCGCCACCAGGGTGTATAGTAGGGGGGACAGGAGACAGCCCTGTCTAGTGCCTCTTCCGATACTAAAGGGCTCTGATGTGCAGGAGCCTACACGGACACGTGCAGAGGGTGAGGCGTACAGGGTATTAATCAATTGTATAAACAGTTCCCCAACACTCATGCGCGGTAACACCGCTCGTAAAAAAGGCCATTCGACCGAATCAAAGGCCTTCTCCATGTCCAAAAACAAGGCTACCGCTGGCACCTCGTCTAGTGTGTTGAAAGGCCGCGAATACTGTTCGTAGGTTGTAAGTGAGTGTGCGGCTAGGTATGAAGCCAGCCTGCTCGGGGGCAACCAGAGTCGTCATCAACGGGCTTATGCGGTTCGCTATTATTTTTGCAAATATTTTGGCGTCCACATTAATAAGTGATAACGGACGGTAAGAGGCGCAGTCCTCTGGGGACTTTCCAGATTTGAGAAGAGTAATAATTATCGCCTCCCGCATTGTCGGAGGCACCAGGCCATCTTCCACAATTTGCTCGATTAGCCGCTGCAGATGAGGGAGCAGCAGCTCAGAAAAAGTTTTATAAAATGAGGCAGGAAACCCATCGCTTCCAGGCATGCTACCAGCCCTCATCGAGGACAAAGCCCATATTATCTCTTCCTGTTCAAAAGGTCGCGCTAACAATTCTTGGTGAGTTTTTGTGAGCCAAGGCAACTGAATGTGAGTTAAATAATCCAGTAGGCGTTCCTCTGGCATCTGGCCCCTTGAGGCATACAGTGAAGCATAATATTCTCGAAAATGTGTTGCCGCAGCTAAATCGTCTAGCACCTCCCCAGATAGCGGAGAACAAAGAGTCAAAATCGACGAGTTCTGCCTGCGCTGTTTCGCCATGTTGGCAAGCATCCTGCCAGGTCGTTCACCCTCTCCATAAGACCGAGCGATAGCATATTTCCCTAGATGCTTGACTTCCGAGTCCGCCTCCTCGTTATATTCTCTAAGCGTTTGCGCCAGTTCTTGCGTCAGGTCTGTGGTAGGGTCGAGGATCTGGCGCCTTTCTATGTCCTGCAACCTGCGCTCCAATAACTTTAATCTGTCATGGATAGAGTTAAGCACCCCTGCATGTTTGGAGATAAGGACTCCGCGTATATATGCCTTAAAGGCTTCCCATACCGCGGCGAATGACTCCACCGATCCCTCATTTTTACTGAAAAAGTATTCTATCTCCGTGGCTACTTCCTCCTGAAAAGCGCTATCTAGTAATGAGTATGGGGGAAATCTCCAGGAGAAGGGCGGCGGTCGACGCCTTGGAGCAGCAAGTGTAAGCAGTACCGGGGAGTGGTCCGAATAAGTACGCGGCAGGGTCTTACATGCCCGTACACTAGGGAGTAAGTGCACAGAGAGTAGCCAGTAGTCAATGCGGGTATGTAAGTCATACTGTGATGAATAGTGTATAAATCCCCCCCCCGTGCCGGGCATCTACTTCTCCAAGCATCCTGCAGTCCAGCCTGAGCATCTCCGCCTCAAGGACACGTGCTGATGCTGATGGGCGTCTAATAGGTCCGTCGGATCTGTCAAGAACGGGATTCATAGTGAAGTTGAAATCCCCCCCCCCATAAGATGTGACTAGCGCCAAGACTGTTGATCTTACGCGCAAGGGTCGCATAAAATGAAGGGCAGTCGAAATTTGGGCCGTATGTGTTAATCAGGTATAGTACCATGCCCTTGCCAGAGCATCTCGCAATGGTGAATCTACCCTCCGGGTCAGTGTCAATTGGTTGGAGCACAATGTGAGACTTAGGGTTAACCCAGGTGATAACCCCCCTAGCGCTGGAGGTGAAGCCTGCCGCATGCACCTGATTATGGAGACCTCTATACCTCAAGGCAGGGCTGTCAGCACGTAAATGTGACTCCTGCAAGAGAGCTATGTCCACTGCATGTCGTGCAAGGTACTGTAGTACCTTCCTGACTTTTCTATGGTCGTTCAGTCCTCTAATGTTCCAAGTAACTAGGGTCAGGGCATCCCCATCGTGTGCCTCCTGCGTCCTTTCAGGCTCTGTGTGCACTACCTATATGTAATGTGGATGTAGGTCCGTAACTATGCCAAGCAAGGCTCTCATGTCATTTCCACCAAGTTTGCAGTCGTGCATCAAATCAAACAGAAGTAACAAAAAGAAGTGTGCCAACACCGCTCCCCCCACCCACGCATGCCCATCCCCAACCTGGCCGCGAATCAAGTACCCAATGTCCCCAGCCCTCAATCCCACCCGCCCCTCACCCAGAAAGTCCCCAACCCCTTTACCTCCCTCCATTCTCATTCAGAATACACCCCAACACAACTGGATATGCTAAACAATAGCAAAAAAAAAAAAAGGTCCCAAAATTAACAATACAGTCAAGAGGCGTGGTGGTCAACACACTGGGCGTAGGTAACCCGCTCGCAACAGTTCAATAACAAAGAGTAATAGCAGTAAGGCCCACCACCACGCCTCGCCCCCCCACCCAATAAGATCTAATGTAAGGCAATAATCGGTGCATCAAGTTGAATCTGTACGTGTCCATGAGTGACCGGTGGTACAATATACAACACATGAACTGCCATAAATGTTTGATATAGTCCTGACAGGCAAGGCAGAAGTAGTACATCCGCGGGGGTGCATTACTTAAACATTAATCCAGACCCCAATAAACTCGGGGGCGTCCCTATACTGTGTGGAGTAACGGAAGAAGTAGAAGTAACTCCCTCAGCACCAATACAAGCATTCACCAAAAGGATGATTTTAATAGTTGTCCCCCCGACTCACCAAGCCCCACTTACTGTACCAACGTAGGACCTCTGTGAAGCGCCACCTCCGCATCTGCTCGAACAACTGCCACCTCTGGTTGGCGCAATTATGACTACGTCAATTGTAAGAGGGAAAAATAAATACCCCCCGACCAATAACAGTCAACGGAGCAATGCAAAAGACATTTGGGATCTTGTGCCAGTCTCAAAGCTACTCCTGGTCGTCCATGGATCCTCCCGCATCTTCCCCCTGCAATGCAGTCTCTGCAGTCCCACGCCGGTCTTTTTTCCAATCTTTCATGGCCTTCTGAAGCACTTTGGGGTCTGTAAAGATGGTAGATCTCCCCTGCCTGTTGATCCTCAATTTCGCAGGGTAAAGGATCGCGTAGTCCACCCCAGCTCCCGCAATTGGCGCTTCATTGGTGCAAACTGCCGTCGCGCTTCTTGAACTCTTGCAGTGAAGTCAGGAAATAGGGAGATAGTGCTGCCCTCATACTGTAAAGTCTGTTTTTCTCTAGCCAGCTTAAGTGCAATATCTCGGTCCCTGTAATTCAGCAGTTTTGCAACAATCGGGCGCGGAGGAGCACCCGGCTTCGGGCGCGGGCCCAAAGTGCGGTGTGCCCTTTCCACCACAAACATCCCGGAGAACACAGAGTCGCCCAGTAGCTTCGTGAGGAGGCCTTCCACAAAGAGTTCCATATTACCAGTCGATGTAGTTTCCGGAAGACCGGTAATGCGAATGTTACATCTGCGAGACCTCGCTTTGAGGTCCTCTGTCTTATCCTGTAGTATTTGAATCACTCTACCGAGCTGTTTGTGCTCCGAGTCCATGGTCGTGTGGGCCTCGTCCACGTCCACAATACGCCTCTCTGCCATATCAAAGCGCTCCGAATGCTTATCAATCCTCTCTGCCATGCGGTCCATACGGTACGTCAGAGCGTCCAACTTAGTGCCCAAAGACACAATGCTCCCCTGTAGGTTCTTTTCCATAGCAAGCAGAATGTGTCGCAAGTCCGCATCACCACTCCCTGTACTTGTCACATGCTCCGGCTCCGAGTCCTCTGCAGGGGGTCGGTCAGTCGCGGTTTTAGTCTTTTTGTCAGCATCAAAAGTTATTTTTGGTTGCAGTCTGTCAGGACGGCCCATTGTAAAGATTCCAACTTTAATCGCAAATGCACACAGTCTCCACTGGGATCCTCTCCGAAGGCGCCAAGTCACAATTGTATTACACAGGGAGCCCCGCAACGCACGCGATAATGAAATATTGTGCCACCTACGTGGTCTCCCCTACCAGGCGCCCTCAAAAGGCAGGTTAGGCACTCGCTTGTAGTGTAGGTCAACAGCACGCCGTGTAGGACATACGGGTCACACTTTAGTATCCTTAATCAACGGCAAACCCCAAAACGTCGACGTGCTCGGTCTCCCCCCCCAAAGAAGGCTGCAACTCAGCCTCCGCCTCTCTCTCTCTCTCTCTAGGGCTCCAGCCGGAGGGACCACCCGCGCCACGTGTAAAATATGGCGCCTTCAAGGTCGCAACGGTACTAGCAGGTCAGGGTCCCTCAGTGAGTGCAATCCGCACAATGCAGCGTCCCCTGGGGAATCCGCAAGCGGGAATGGACTATGGAGAGTATGTGGGGAACTCATCCATCAGGAAAGTCACTCCAGGCCTGGGCCTCGCAGACCCCGACACCAGCACACCAGCCTCGGCCCAACAGAGTTCCCCCTAGGCGATGGAAACTCTCCTCTCGTGTACTCGCCTGCTTCGCATCCCAGGGGCGCCCGTGCCCACAGTGAATCCCTCCGACACAGTCTTACTTGCAATCCAGCTCCCACGTAGGTGCTCGTTCGCTCGATAGGGGGTAGGGCCCAGAGGAATATATGATTTTACAACGCTTACCTGTACCGAGCATGGCTTTACCAAGCGAATTTTACTTCGCATGTGTCTTTACCACGCAGCAATTGATAACGCAGGATTCTACTCCGCAAATTTTACGTTAACTAACCTCTTACGTCCCTTCTAAATTTACATAATGATACTGATAGGCTACTAAAAATTATTTCAAAACTGCCTAACAAAGCAAAATATCGATGTTTATTACATACCAATACTACAGATTACCTTTTTCTAAAAACATTTTTAATTTACAATGGCTTTAATTATATTTTTTTATGTATAAACATTGGATCCTTATCTCACCTCTCCACTGCCCTTTACTGAAACGAGCGTCAAAACACGTTTTGAAAAATAGAGATAGGACTACTATAATGACGTACATGTCACGTCGCTGGGGAGGCTCTTTTCTTGATCGTCAGAGGCACTTAATATCTTTTTTTTTCTTCTTTTTTTTTCAACCTGCTTGTTATTTTTTTGGGGGGGGAGACCCCCTCAGCCCCCCCAAGCCCCCTCAGCCCCCCTTTTTTTATAGTTCTTTTTTCTTAATTATGAACGAGCAGGACGAGAGAACGAAGACTGGAAGGAAAAAACGTTGCGTGGTGAAGACTGTCGTGGAATGCACCCGCGTTGAAAAGACGTTTGCGTGGTAAGTGAATCGTAGTAAACGTCATGCGTGGTAAAGACTTCGTAGTAAATGATGTTTCCCGGCCCAGAGCCGTCCAGAAGCCGGGGACTCTCGTGACAGGACCGCCGCCGCCGGGCGCTTCACCGCTGCGTCTCCGCTACGCCAGAGAGGCCCGTCCACTCACCGGGTCCGCAGCGTTCGAGGGTCCGGTCGGATGGGTCTCGTCCTCCGGGCCCGAAAGAACTGTCCCGCCGCAGCTCCGCACTAGCTCGGGCCGCAGGCCTGCTCCGGGCGGCACTCAGCAAGAGTCGCAGCAGCACTTCCCAAGCAAACAGCCCACCGGAGCCAGGCTCGCTCTAATCCCCACGTCGTCCGGGTAACTTTGGAAGAGGTTGTGTGCAGTTTATGCACCGTTATCTGCAGGATAAATGGCTGGATAGCAGACTAGGCGGAGGAGCTAGCGCTTCAGGTGGCCATTCTCGTCGCTGGTTAGCTCCGCCCCCCCATCTAGGGATAAAGTTAACTGTTCCTCGTGTCAAAAAGGCCTGTTCAGGGGCCAGGTCTTTATCTTACCTAGCTCCTTTTTATTGGAACAAACTGCCATTTCATAGTCGAACTTGTTCGGATAACTTTCTTCCGAAAAGCACTTAAGATAACTTTATTCTGATTTAGCTGCTGCTGGCTTTGGCTCAGGGCTGTGCGAAATACCCCTCCGGGGTGATTTGTGTGTGTTCCAAATTAAAATAACATAAGAATTAAGAGGGGCCATCTACGTTCCGTGGATAGGGAGCAGATGGTATTGTCAAGGAACATTATCACCTTTGTGCCCATCCGGACAGGGTGAATCAATGAGTTGGAGGCCTTGGCATACACCGCCATGCCCAATACTTTTATCAGACGGACTGCCACGTCAAAAGGTTTGTCCTGTCAGGACCGCATATATAAGTGGTGAGGAAGGTCACCATGCGCAGGTCTATTTCTGGCGTGAAGGTCACTATGTCTGCCACGGAAGGGCGGGGGCACTCCACCTTGAAGCGGTTCTGGACTTCTTTGTTAATGGATTTTCTCAATCTCTCAACCACATAAGTGGCTACCTTTTCAGCAGGGACTTAATCAGAAGATCGTGGGTGTAGGAGGTCATCTGGATTGAGGAAATCAGAATTGAGAACCGGGGTCGGCCTATCAAGGGTCTCCTGCATATTGAGACGCTATGTGGTCTGATTAACACCAGGAAAATGTGGGGTCTTGCGAGGAACCAATCAGTCAGGGACAGATGTATGTAATTACAACGCATGCTTTCACAACGCATGCCATTACGACGCAGGTTTTACAACGCAAGTCGTTACAATGACTTGCGTTGGGGGGCGATGGATAGTGAATAGTTTAATTTACTATTCCAACTCCAGTCCCCTTGGATAGTAGGGAAGGTGTTGGATAGTAATTAAACTATTCCCTATCCTAGAGCGACCTCCAGCGCAATTCGTTGTAATGACTTGCGTTGTAAAAGTATCGTCGTAATGGTAGTGCGTTGTAAAAGTTGCGTTGTAAAGGATGTTTCCCGTCAGGGACACCAGCTGCCCTTTAGTTCACAGGGCAAAAAAGCAGCTCTAGTTTGGGAAGTAGGATTGCACCAACCTGAGCTGTGTGGTATTAATGGTGGTGTATTATGTAATAACCACAATATAGATGCCTTGGTGAAGTGTCCCAATTTCAAAGTTATAAAGAAGAACAAATATCTCCTCATTCGCTAAAGATTGCAGGTCAAGCCACCTCTGGAGGCCCCAATCAGGCGCCTGATGCGTGCGGTATGTAGAGGTCAATGACCTTGAGTACTGACGCCGCGGGGCGTATGGTGCACATCGAGCGCAATGCAGAAGTTAAGTTGTCGTCGCCTACCAGCGAGAATACAAACCCCGTTTGGGGCATAATCACTCAAGGCCTGATGACGTGCTGGATTTCTGTTCTGTGCTTCAAGTTAGTGGATACAATGGTTTATTGATATTTTGCTGCATAGCTGTTTGTAGAAAGGGCGAGCGGTATTGAATAAATGGGTTACCATGTGTTGAATTGTTCGCCTACATGCCTCCATTAGAAAATGCTTGGTATTATGGACCCAATCTAGCATTTATAAAGTCTGCATTTTTACAACTAATTCATGTACAAATTCAATGTAAGTGACTAATAGCGGATGGCATTGCTCTTAACTGTATACAGTTGGGAGAGTCACTACGGAGTGCTTAGGGGTTCCAACACGGCATTTAGATTTGCCGAGCTGGGCATCACATGATTTTTAGAATGCCCAAGTAAATGTGGCTTGCACCCATGTAAGTGCAGGACTACTATTTGGCATAGAGACGCAGAGGATTTAAGCATCAAAGAGTTTTAAGTGTTTGATTAAGATTTATTCTTACCTCCTTCATGGTATGTACGTTATTAAGGCTTCCTCCCAGTTAACACTGACCGGAGACAAAGAAGATGTCTCTTTATGGTGTGTTAAGTACAATTTGCGAGGAATGTCCTGTACATTCTTTTCCTAGCACCTTCATTAGTGCTGATATGGTAGTTTATACTGATAGGCCTCCCTTTATTCCCAGCTTACCTTCAGAAAGCTACTGAAAACATGACTTTTTAATTGTATTTTATTCTCTTCCATTTGTGTACAAGCTGTGCTAGTGCCAAGACACCCTAGGGTAGACATGCGCTCTACAAATGTTTTAACATAACATAGATATAGGAGAAAGGTAAGTCTCATGTTCTGACAAGGCCCTGTTGAGTAACAGGAAGTGTTGTAATTTCATCTGAATTAAGGGATTGTATACTATGAACTATGTTATTGAAGAATCAGCCTTGCTGGTCTTATGTTATGTTATGTTATGTTATGTTAAACGTTTATTTATATAGCGCACAGCTACTCAACAAGAGTGTCCAGGCGCTTTATGTGGGCGACTCAGCAATTAAAAGACATAACAGTGATAAAAACAGAAAACAGAAAAGAAAAAAGAAAACCCTAAAGATTAAAAAGCCAGGTCTTAAGGCTTTTCCTGAATAGGAACAGGCTGGGAATACTGCGAAGGGCGAGAGGCAAGGAATTCCACAACTGGGGGGCCCTGAGGCTAAAGGAGCCACCCCCAATGCGAGCCTTCCTCACTCGGGGAACCACGGCCATAAACAAAGTTTCCGACCGCAGTGAGCGAGCCGGGCGATAAAAAGCCAGTCTACGCTGCAGATACTTCGCTACCAAGCCAGAGAGTGCCTTATGCACCAGCGTCAAAGTTTTAAACATAATCCGCTTTCGGATGGGGAGCCAGTGAAGTGACTGCCGCACCCCGGATGTTCTCGCCCGCCTATGAAGGCCGAAAATGGCGCGAGCCGCAGAGTTCTGCACCACTTGCAGCCGCTGAACCAGATAATCCGGAAGCCCTACATATAGAGCATTAGCATAGTCCAATCTAGATCCTATTAGAGCTTGGACAGTGATCTTTCTATGCTCCTCTGTAAGCAGAGGTAGGAACTTCCGGAGCGTCTTTAAGATACCGAAGCAAGTGCCTGTCAGACCAAGAATGTGAGATCTGAACGTGAGGTTATTATCGAACTTGACTCCCAAATTTTTGGCAGCCATAGATGGCTGAGCGGGCGGACACATATCCGCCGGCCACCACTCACGCCATTCCGGTTCCGAGGCACAGCCAAAGAGCAGGACCTCCGATTTACTGGAGTTGGCCTTAAGACTGTTCAGCTGGAACCAGTCAAAGACCCTCTTCAGACACCCCCGAATGCTCTCCCCATCGAATATCTGGTCTTTCCTGCAGGTGAAAAGAAGCTGCGTGTCATCCGCATAGGACACGATCTGGGCCCCAAAATCCTCCACGAGTGCCGCCAGAGGAGTCATAAAGATGTTAAAGAGAGTCGGGCTCAACACAGAGCCCTGTGGAACTCCGACTCCCAATGGCGGCATCTCAGCGGAGCTCGGTGAGGCCCAGACCGTTTGTCGACGGTCCTCAAGAAACGATGTAAACCACTTGAGCACCGTCCCCCTCAGACCGATGTCATAGAGTCTGGCAAGAAGTGCCTCGTGGGGGACGGTGTCGAAGGCCGCCGACAAGTCCAGCATGACAAGCATGGCCTTCCCACCTGCGTCCAGCGTCTCCCGGATAGCCTCTGACACCTCAAGCAGTGCCATCTCTGTGCTCAAGTTAGGCCGGAAGCCGGATTGCGAAGGGTGCAGTAGATCATTAGATTCAAGGAAGCCAGAAAGCACGTCATGCACGTGCTTCTCCGTGAGCTTTGCCAGGGCCGGAAGAAGAGAAATTGGCCTATATTTGGCCAAAACCTCAGTATCCAATCCCGGCTTCTTGAGGAGGGGGATCACCATCGCCCTTTTCCAGGGCAGAGGGAGCCTCCCCTCTCTCAAGGATGAATTCAGGAGAGGATTCACCAAAGTGTTCATCAGCGACACCATCCTGGCCCAAAATTTGGCGGGACAGGGATCTAGTGGCGAGCCTGATTTGAGACTGGCCAAAAGTGAAAGAGAAGCATCGGAGGAAACAGGCGGAAACTCCGCAAGAACGACGTCTGGCGAAGCCGATGGAGCTCGTCCCACCCCGATGCTGAAAGACCCTTCTGCAGACTCTACTGAGAAAGAGGCCTGGATTGATCTAATTTTATCCGTAAAAAACCTGGCGAGGTCACAGACTCAGGTATTACTTGTATTGAATGTACAGCCCTGTGTCTATATATTCCATGTGTACCATTTCTGGTTTTATTGCCAGGTCACCTTCATCTTGAGCACTGAATCATCACTTTTATAATTGTATGTACATTCTCAAGAATATGATTGCAATATTTTTACAATGAGAAGGCCTCTTTGAATTTTGTTCAACATATGATTGACAATTAATTATGGAATAAGGTATGCATAGGGGAATTTTATCTGCCCCGATACTATTCGAGCAGAAGGAGGTGGAGTTGGGCATCCGAGGGCTATCTGACAATAAAGCGCCAGGACCGGATGGTATCCCGCCGGACCTTTTTAAGTCCAACCCCCAGTTTTGGGCCCCGGTACTGGCGGGCGTGATTAACGCTGCGGCCATGGTCAGGTGTCCGGAGTCCTGGGGTACGTCCACGAATACTGAGCAGATTGGCCTCCTTTGGCTGAGCAAAACGTGATAATTACAGACATTCAGTATGGGTTCCGCTCGGGGCACTCTACAATATCCCAATGCCTTAATTTATATTTGATCAAGGGTAAATTTACAATCGCCCGTCAGGGCACCCCTTTACATGGCCTTCATGGATTTATCCTCTGCTTTTGACTGCGTCAATCGGGGGAAACTGTGGCAATCCATGAGGGCCATGGGGGTAGAGGACAACTTGGTTGGATTTCTCGAGGAGCTGCATAGGGATACTAGGGCTAATGTCAGATATGCCATTGACCTTCGAGTCTCTAGGGATTTTAACAGGATGTATGACGGTACCACGCGTACTTTTACAACGCGTACCGTCACAACGCTACTTTTACCACGCAAGTCGTTACAACGACTTGCGTGGAGGGGCGCTGGATAGTAAAATTTTAAATTTACTATTCCAACTCCAGTCCCGTGGACTCTAGGGAAAGGAGTTGGATAGTAAATTAAACTATTTACTATCCTGGAGCGCCCCCCAGCGCAAGTCGTGGTAACGACTTGTGTGGTAAAAGTAGCGTGGTAACGGTACCGCGTTGTAAAAAATGCGTGGTTACCATTGTATACCATTTTAACATAGAGAGAGGCGTTCTGCAGGGCTGCATCCTGGCCCCATGTTTATTTAACCTTTACATCAACAGGTGTCGATTTTCCTTATGTGGGTAGCCGGGGTCTGCCCGTCCTGCTTTATGCGGATGACGCTGTACTCATTGCTAGATTTGCAAAGAGTTTGCAGACCCTGCTTGATTGCTTCCGGAGTTTCATGGAGAATCGTGACCTTTCAATTAATAACTCCAAATCATATATTATGTTGGTCGGGTCCCGCCCCAAGAAAGTATACCCTTTTAAAGTAGGCATAGAAAGGGTGCCCCTGACAATGACATTTTCTTATTTGGGCGTCCTGATGGATGACAAACTTAATTGGGGGCCGCTCAAAGGGGACTAAAGGGGAGGTTATACAGGCCAACACAGCAATCTTTAACTTTGCCGCCAAAATGGGTAAGCGCCCCTTGGCGGCAATGTTGAAGTTATACCAGGCAAAAAGTGTCGCAATTGCGAGCTATGGGAGTGGTATATGGGGCTACACCGCAACTGATGCCATACAGGTGGTGGAGAACAACTTTTTAAAACACATCTTCGGAGTACCTAGGGGTACCTCCAACATGGTGGTCCACGAAGAAGTGCGGCTGCCATACATTAGTGACAACTTGGCTTTGAACCCCTTGTTGCTCTGGCTCAACTGCTGGCTGAATGATGAGTTAGCCCTAAACCTCCAGATGATTTTAAGGGACATTTTGGGTCTGGATTTCATGCTACGAATCCCGTGGTTAAAATATATAAAGAGTTGTTTTGAGGAGTTAGGGCGGCCAGATTTATTTTTAAAACCTGATCTCATCACAATGGAGGATGTGGGCTACGTTAAGAAGACTTTTACGATGACCAAGAAGCTCGCGAGAGATCACATTGAACTGGGGAAACAAATTGTTCGCAAATATGTGATGCTCAAAACAATCCCTACCATGGAACCATATCTTCTGTGGCCATTGTCTACCCATGAGAGGTTTTTATTGATCAGGTTTCGCTTGGATTATTATCATTTGCTTTTATTGGTCCTAAAGGGGAGCTTCCGGGGACAAATGCTAGCACCCTGTGGCTGCGACGGAGTGTCTCCACAGGACCTGCGGCACTTTGTGTATTTCCACACTTTTTACATTGTCCCTCGTAGACATTTTTTAACACCATTACTAAAGAACCTGAATGTTAACCAGGTCCACCCTGCTCTTTTTTATTTACAATTGTTGAAACCAGACTGTATCCCTTTTGTAGTAAGTTTTTTTAAATCGGCCCTGGGATCTAGATTATGTATGGAGCACTGATAGTCACCTCCTGCTATTCCAGCGCGAGCGCTATTCACGCAGCGCCTGTTTTGTGGCAGCTTCTGTTTTTAACTACCCGTTTTGTATCTGATTTAAAAATTTGTTTTTTAGAGTTATTCCCTGGTCTTACCTGCCTGGCCTCGCATACCCCCACCTCTGCCATCACACCTGCACTGTAATTGTGGTAAATCACCGCGTTTAGCGGGTCCTTCGCCCCTGACTCGCGGCGGCCATCTTGGGTGAGTGGGTCCCAGCGCGCCAGCAAGTCCTCTCTCCATTTCGTTTGGAGACTACTTAGGAAGGCTAGATTGAGCAGCGCGCCCTATTCCAGCGCGAGCGCTATTCACGCAGCGCCTGTTTTGTGGCAGCTTCTGTTTTTAACTACCCGTTTTGTATCTGATTTAAAAATTTGTTTTTTAGAGTTATTCCCTGGTCTTACCTGCCTGGCCTCGCATACCCCCACCTCTGCCATCACACCTGCACTGTAATTGTGGTAAATCACCGCGTTTAGCGGGTCCTTCGCCCCTGACTCGCGGCGGCCATCTTGGGTGAGTGGGTCCCAGCGCGCCAGCAAGTCCTCTCTCCATTTCGCTTGGAGACTACTTAGGAAGGCTAGATTGAGCAGCGCGCCCTATTCCAGCGCGAGCGCTATTCACGCAGCGCCTGTTTTGTGGCAGCTTCTGTTTTTAACCACCCGTTTTGTATCTGATTTAAAAATTTGTTTTTTAGAGTTATTCCCTGGTCTTACCTGCCTGGCCTCGCATACCCCCACCTCTGCCATCACACCTGCACTGTAATTGTGGTAAATCACCGCATTTAGCGGGTCCTTCGCCCCTGACTCGCGGCGGCCATCTTGGGTGAGTGGGTCCCAGCGCGCCAGCAAGTCCTCTCTCCATTTCGTTTGGAGACTACTTAGGAAGACTAGATTGAGCAGCGCGCCCTATTCCAGCGCGAGCGCTATTCACGCAGCGCCTGTTTTGTGGCAGCTTCTGTTTTTAATTACCCGTTTTGTATCTGATTTAAAAATTAGTTTTTTAGAGTTATTCCCTGGTCTTACCTGCCTGGCCTCGCATACCCCCACCTCTGCCATCACACCTGCACTGTAATTGTGGTAAATCACCGCATTTAGCGGGTCCTTCGCCCCTGACTCGCGGCGGCCATCTTGGGTGAGTGGGTCCCAGCGCGCCAGCAAGTCCTCTCTCCATTTCGTTTGGAGACTACTTAGGAAGGCTAGATTGAGCAGCGCGCCCTATTCCAGCGCGAGCGCTATTCACGCAGCGCCTGTTTTGTGGCAGCTTCTGTTTTTAATTACCCGTTTTGTATCTGATTTAAAAATTAGTTTTTTAGAGTTATTCCCTGGTCTTACCTGCCTGGCCTCGCATACCCCCACCTCTGCCATCACACCTGCACTGTAATTGTGGTAAATCACCGCGTTTAGCGGGTCCTTCGCCCCTGACTCACGGCGGCCATCTTGGGTGAGTGGGTCCCAGCGCGCCAGCAAGTCCTCCCTCCATTTCGTTTGGAGACTACTTAGGTAGGCATGCTTACGCGCAGCGGCCACGCGCAGCGGGGACGCCGGACTGACGCCGGAGTTACGCCAGAGTTCAGCCCGTCTGTGCCCGTCCGGGCCCAGACGGGCCCAGGGCTGGTCGCTATGCCCGCCCCCCTGGAACCGCGTTATACTATAGGAGGGAGGAACTTATGTCTTGGCGGTCTTCGAAACCCCCCACATGTAAATATGTCCACGAGGGTGGACAACCGTTCCTGCCTTGCGGGACATGTACTGTGGGTCGGGGTCCGACCCCTGATAAATTGGAGCTTTCTATAGCTTTGTTGAATTGTCGGTCTCTACCCAGTCATGCCACAGAAATTAACTCCCTTATTTTGGACCACAAGCTGGATGTGTTATTTTTAACAGAGACCTGGATTTCCTCCTGCTCGGGCCCCGACATGGTTAGAGCTCTCCCTTCTGGTTTTCTTATTACACACTTTGATAGGCCTGTGGGGAGGGGAGGAGGAATTGCCATCCTTTATAGGGACTCGCTAGTTTGTAAGGTTCAGGACGGAGGGATGAGCGACTGCGAGAGCTGTCAGTTCTCTCTTCGCCTGTCACCCACTGCGTCTCTGACGGGCCTTCTGATCTATCGTCCACCCGGGACCTTGGGAAATTTTCTTAACTCTTTCCTAGAATCAGCCGCGCTCCTTGCCTCTTCCACTGGTAACTTTGTAGCTTTGGGGGATCTTAACTTCCACTTCGATGACCCTTCCAACTCCCTGGGAGTAGACCTGCTAGGCGATCTCAAAGCCTTTGGGATCAACCTGGCTAATTCGGGTGCTACACATGGGAAGGGCCACTTGTTGGATCCCATATTTTCAAACTCTGTTTGCCTTAAAGCACTTCCAGCGCTGGCTCTGCCTTGGACAGACCATTTTATGGTGCCTGCCCAGTGGCAGTTTGATGTCCCAGTTGCATCGGCCCCCAGGGTATACACCGTGGAAAGAGCCTGGTCCAGGCTCCCAGTGGATACCTGGGCGGTACATCTGGAGGCGTCTCGGCCTCCCCTTGGGTCCAATCCGTTAGTTGCCGATGAGAAATTAAACATCTGGCTCACCAATTCGCTTGATGCTTTCCTCCCCAAGAAGAAACAACTTACCAGGGGTAAGAGAGTGGGATCTGCGCCCTGGTACACATTGGAGCTGAGATCTTTGAGGAAGGGCTGCAAGAGGTTGGAGCGGACCTGGAGGAAAGATTGGAGCGAAACGAGCCGGAGAGAATATCGGGCGGCTCTTAGTACCTACAAATCTGCTATTCGGGTAGCTAAATCTGTGTTCTTTGAGGAGAGAATAGGTTCTGCGGCCAACTCCTCAAAAGAATCGTTTAGGGTCATCAAAGAACTCCTTAAAACTCCCGAACCTCAGGTCATTCACGATGACCCCCGTGAGAAATGCTCCGAACTTGCCTCCTTCTTTAAAACCAAAATAGATAACATCTTGGCATCTCTCCCTCGGCTAGCCGAGGAGACCCCCTCTGGTGGTAACCCAGAGTCTCAGCCCAGGGCGCGGCCAGCGGGGTTGGTTTCTTTAGGCCCTGTTACTGTGGAAGAAGTTCTCACAGTTCTGATGACCATGAAAAGTGGTTCCCCTAAAGACCCTGCACCTATGAAATATCTTAAGCAGGTAGCCCCTACCATCGGTGGCCCAGTGACGGATTTGATAAATTTATCTTTTACCCAAGGAGTGGTGCCCCCTAGTTGGAAGGGAGCGGTTGTCAAGGCTCTCTTGAAGAAGCCTAACTTGGACCCCGCTGACCTTGCCAACGTTAGGCCTATTTCCCTGCTCCCCGGCCTTAGCAAGGTGGCGGAGAAGTTGGTGAATCGTCGCCTCTCGGGCTTCCTGGAGTCCAACTCCCTTCTGGGTGACTCCCAAACGGGCTTTCGCCCCGGTCAGGGGACTGACACTGCCCTGCTGGCAGTCGTGGAGAATGCCAGGAGCATTTTGGATTCAGGGGGATCGGTGGCAGTGATCCTCCTGGACCTCAGTGCGGCATTTGACACCGTAGACCATCAGGTGCTTCTCCAACGGCTGTCGGGGGTGGGGGTCTCTGGGATGGCCCTGAAGTGGTTTGCGTCCTTTTTGGATGGCCGGACGTTTGAGGTGTGGGAAGGCCACGAGAAATCATCATCGGTCCCTCTCCAGTGTGGTGTGCCACAGGGCTCATCGTTGAGCCCTACTTTATTTAACATTTATATGGCCCCCCTGGAGAGTGTGATATTGCCCCTGGGTATCAAGATTATCAGCTATGCTGATGATACCCAGTTGGTGGTAGGGCTTCCCCAGTCGGCTTACCATCCCGACCGGCTGCACACGTGTTTGGATAAGATCTTCACGTGGATGTGTAGCTCAGCACTCAAGCTTAACGGCTCCAAAACGGAACTGATGATGCTGGGGAATTCCCCTCCCTCCTTATCTCCGAGCAGCTGGCCTAGCTGCCTGGGAGCGTCTCCCACCCCCAAACAGGAGATCAAGAGCTTGGGGGTGTGGTTGGAGCAGGACCTTTCTTTTAAGACACACGCTAAAAAGACCGCAGGCGTGTGCTTTGGTCTGCTCCGATCAGCCCGGAAGATCTTGCCTCTCCTCCCAGTGGCCTCTAGGAGGTTACTCATCCAGGGGCTTATCATCTCTCGGCTGGATTTTAGTAACGCGTTGTTTCTGGGGGCTCCAGAGTCCACCCTAAATAAACTGCAGCAAGTGCAGAATGCGGCCGCTAGGCTCCTGATGGACCTTCCCAGGCGTCAGTCTGCCCGACCTGCGCTGAAGGCGCTGCACTGGCTCCCTGTTAGGGAGAGGGTGAAATTCAAGGCACTCTGGATGGCCCATAAAATCTTGCAGGGGAAAGCCCCACCTATCCTACGGGACATGGTTCAATCATATAAGGCTTCCCGTTCCCTCCGTTCAGACCATCAACATCTGCTGCAGGTCATGAGGGCAAGGAAGGTAAGAACTGGTGGCAGAAGATTTTCCATCAACGTGGCCATCTTGTGGAACTCCCTTCCTCTGCACATGCGCTCGGAAACAAGCTTCTTACGCTTTCGCAAGCTGTTAAAAACCCACCTGTTTCCTGCTTAATTCCTGTGTCGCGTGTCATGGCGTCTCTCTCTGGATAAGCGCGGGGATGCCCAAGGGTAACCAGGCGCGGTATAAAATTCCTTAATAATAATAATAATAATAATAATAATAATCACTCCTTCGCATCATGAATTCGTATTGTGCACATTGTCAGTTCGGCCTGTATTTGTTCTACAACTAGGTATTAGATGTCTATATTTTAACTTCATTGTATTGTAATTGGATTTACTACTATTTTTAAGGAAAAGCCTGTATTTTTTAACCCCTCCCACGCTGGTGACGGAACCGCTCCGTCACGCCCCTCGGGTGGGCTGTGCTGGTGAAGGAGCGGTTCCGTCACAGCCCGGCCGCCGCGCCTGCACGGCGCTGATTACGCGCCTGAGCGGCACGTTCTATTGAACAGGCGGGGCCGTGACGGAACCGCTCAATCACAAGCACAGCCCACCCGAGGGGCGTGATGGAGCGGTTCCGTCACCAGCGTTGGAGGCCCGCGCAGCACCCCACCCCCTTAGCGCTGCGGCTAAATTGCCACCGCAACGAAAGGGTTAAATGGTTGTACTGTGTCGTGAAACTTTTATGGTTTTATTTTTAAAACCGAATAAAGTATTTTGAAATGAAATGGTATGCATATGTGTTGCAGACCTGTTAGTGAATGAGACCCATGGAACCCCTGTGTTTGTTCCCATAATTTACTCTGGTTTCAGTTTGGGCAGAAAGGGTTCAGTCCTTGCGATATTTTATCACAGACCACTTCGCCAGCCCCCTGCCCCACGCCAACACACAGTCAGGATTAATACCAATCCATAGCACAGAGACAACTCTCAAGAAAACAGACAATATCCTTAGGATCCCTGGCAGAGGAGAAACTGTAGCCCTCATCCTACTAGACCTTTAAGCAGCATCTGGCACAGTCCCCCACCAATCCCCATCAGATTACACCCAGCTGGAATTCAAGGACAGGTCCTCCAGAAATCCCATCTGCAGAGTACCTTATTGGTCTTCACTCATCCCCATTCTCTTCAACATCTACATGACCCCGCCTTTACACTACTAACTCTACCTCTGGATCCAGTCTGTGGTTTCCAGATTTTCCCTCCTTTCACGCCGCCATTCGGGCAAGGAGGCGAGAGCACCAGCGGTTGCTGCTGTTCTGTCATCTCGATTGCTGCAGTGATCTTCTTGCTATATCTGCTATCCCTTCAATTTCTCAGCTCTTTTCTACTCTCGGAGCCCCGCAACCCTCTTCCCTCCATAATCCAAAACCCCCGTGGAAACACCGAGGGGGCACGACGAAACAGTGAGACAGAAGGAGGAGGGGTGAGCAGCGGCTGGGGAGAGCCGCGGGAGTCGCGGTAGCCATGGGCTGAGGGCTGAGGAGAGCCGCGGGAGCCACTGGAATCAATAGGAGCTATAGGAGCAATAGGAGCAAGCCGCGAGAAAGACTGGACCAAGCCTGGGGGTGAGAAGCGGTGTGCGGTGATGCTGCGATGGTGAAGCAGTGTGAGTGATTCAATGAGCTGGTGGCGGCCGACAGCTAAAGGAGGTTTTTTGGGGGGGTTTTTGGCAAGAGGGAGCCGGCACGAGGGGCGGAGGTCGCTTTTTCTCCTTGAAGCTACTTCCTAGCTGCATGCTGTTTCTGCTGGTTCTGTTGATTTTTGCCCTGGGTTTTGCCCCAGTGTTCAGGCTTTTTGGGCAGGTGTGCCTATTGCGCCTATCGCGACACAGAGCCATACAGAGACACGGTGCCTGCCCGCTTGACCCCCTCCCAGGAGGGAGTTTCCCTTGGGCCTGTAGTGGGCCTGTAGTGTAGAGTTCATTTTCCGTTACCCCCTCGGTTTCTGTAGTATTAATAAACAATGACTTGGTGTTAATTCATAAATCTCCCCACCTTTATAGTGTTGGCCGCCTTAATCTATTTAAGTAAGCACTTACTTTGTGTGGAAGGGTACTTTATCTTTCCCCTTATTTTCTTTAAAACCCTGTTTTTTCTTCTATTTGTATAACTGGCGCTGAAACAATATTCGAGGAGTTCTTTGTCAATTTAACCTCCGTCGATTTTTCTCCTTGAAGCTACTTCCTAGCTGCATGCTGTTTCTGCTGGTTCTGTTGATTTTTGCCCTGGGTTTTGCCCCAGTGTTCAGGCTTTTTGGGCAGGTGTGCCTATTGCGCCTATCGCGACACAGAGCCATACAGAGACACGGTGCCTGCCCGCTTGACCCCCTCCCAGGAGGGAGTTTCCCTTGGGCCTGTAGTGGGCCTGTAGTGGCAGAGGAGGGGCGCGTCTGGGGCAATAGCTTCAACTGAGCACTGTCTTAACCTAGAGCAAGTGAGGAGAGTGAGCTGTAGGCCGAGTGGGTCCCTGTGTATTCTGAGAACACGGAACACGGAGATCATCGGATGCTCTGAGCTCTGATCAGAACCAGGTATATCACCAAGCCCGTTAAAGCCCATGCACATGCCCTAGGTCACCAGCGGAGCTGTTAATTTTGAGGAGTAACTCGGGGCCGACCGACGGTGGGCAGAACATGTTTGAGCTGTGCCGAGCGGGGTGCGAACAAGTTTGGACCTACAGAGGGGTTGATATTGCTCTGCGAATTGTCATAAACACTTTAGGTAATACCAAGTGATACCAATATGCGCTCAGGAAGGGAAAGGGCAGCAGGACCTCACATACGACGACCGCGGAAAGCTCAAGCACCGAGAATATTAAAAAAAGCCAAGTAATAAACAAAAAATGATTCCTTTCTGTGTTTTTCAATTGGATTATGATAAATCCCACCAAACTATGTTAATGACCATCAAAAGTATCAGTGACACAATCACATATTATCTCAACACACGTAGGTTCATATTACTCTGTTGATTTTATTTTTTTTAAAACTTTTTTTATCAAGCTCTAGAAAAACTCTATACATTCGATTACATTAAAATCACCTCAATTTGCAGTATTTCTTACAGTACAGACAATTATCGCATCAAACATTTCATTCGAATAGAGTACTGTAAATACCTTCTTTTACATATAGCAATAAACAATATTCATATGATACACTAGTACAGTAAAAATTACAATAAAAATTAAGTCCTTTTGTCGACGTGTTTCGGTGTCTTTTTTGTGATTCTGTAAACACCTTCCTCAGGACAGAACAATTAAAAACATCACATCTTCCATCTAAAAATAAATACATACAATTAGTGTCATGAAAACCTACGTGTTCTTCATCCCAATATGGCTAATATTTTCTGCCTATTAATTACATGTTTACTAAAATGATGGTCATTATGGTTCTTACATTAATTGCCTATTGTTTGGCTTCCCACTCTTGCAGTTGTGGACCTTCTTGATAACTTTAGATCCTCTGTCTAGGAGTTCATTTTCCGTTACCCCCTCGGTTTCTGTAGTATTAATAAACAATGACTTGGTGTTAATTCATAAATCTCCCCACCTTTATAGTGTTGGCCGCCTTAATCTATTTAAGTAAGCACTTACTTTGTGTGGAAGGGTACTTTATCTTTCCCCTTATTTTCTTTAAAACCCTGTTTTTTCTTCTATTTGTATAACTGGCGCTGAAACAATATTCGAGGAGTTCTTTGTCAATTTAACCTCCGTCGATTTAGAGCCCCCTTTCCAAGGAGGTATATGGCACATACAGCACCTGTATGGATGAGAAAGTATTGAAAGGGCATATATTGCGTTCTAATGTCAAGTGTCCAAAGAAGCCTATAGCCCCTGTACATTGCTCGCTGTTATAATTCTACGGGTTTTGCCATCTATGTAGCCCTTTAATGTGGCTGCGATATACAGTATTGAGTTCTTATTCCTACACCTCTGGTGTGGAGGGTACACTACTTATATTTTAATTAGAGAAGTAGTCATCCAGCAAAAAACTCTCCGCTCAAGGCGTAGAGCTAGTCTCACCCATATTGAACACAAATTGTTCCGTTGTTGTGGTTTCGAGTATGTCGGGCTTCAGGTGTGGCTCCATTATATACTGCCTCGCCTTTCGCTAGGATTAAATCCCCGTCCTTACAGACCTTCTCTTGCCCTTATATTCCGCTATCACAATCAGGCATAAATTATGTTCAATGCCTCAAATTAAAACCCCAAAGTTTGGTTACGCGTTCGATAGCCGTCTCGCTCCCTCTTACCTTCGGCACAATCAAAAGATACGAACCAGACGCTAATATCACCAATAGTGTGGATGTTCGAAAAATCCTTAAAACTCCCACAAAAATGTGATTTTATGAAAGACCCGACTTGGGCTTTAATGTCAAGTCAAATAGAATCTGAAATAAGAAATCTACAAGCCCCTATCAAGCCTATTAGTAACTTGAATGTAAACATCCAACCAACTGGGCAAAAGCAAGAATTGGACAAGAAATCATACAATGTGGACGTAGCGGGCAATATGTCAGTGCAAATGAAAGATCAAACGACTACCAAAATGAACGACCTTGAATTGTTAAGTATAAAAACACATTGCCAAATGGATCAAAACGAAACTGATATCTTTGAGACATCAAAAACCGAGATGTCACTAGAAGAAGTGACTTTGAAACCTGGAAAAAAAACAATAGCTTCAACTGAGTTACTAATAGAGGTTAATGTTGAAATAAGAAAAAATAACGTCCAAAGCAGTGCCCGGACATCCTGTAACCAGATGGTAGAACGAAATACAAGTGATAACTTCTTCCTCTTCAGAGACAATAATGATGTTAGAAAATGATGAAGTCATAAACTTGGAAATAAACTGTTCAGAACAGAACAAACAGATAAATGATTCATCAAACCTATTTCCCAGTCAACCAGTCAAGCAACAGAAAACACTAACAAGTTATGACGGTGTAAAAGGAACAAGGGAAGAAACCATACAAGTCCCAGGTGCTAATACAAGAAAAAAATCAGAAAGTGTGCAATCTGATAACGATAACAGGAGCAAATACAATGATGTGGCTGGTGTAAAGGAATCTCCCACCATGCCAGTAAAGGCTCACTTCAACCGAAAAGATTCCGTCAACACCAAACAGGAACTTCAGTGGAAACAAAAAACTAAAACCATTGAAAATCAGGATCTGGGGTCTATCTGGGATATTTTTTACCAAACTTCACCACTAATTCTTGAAGCATTGACACAGTCGAATAAAATGGATATTCAAATTGAAATATTAGGAACAATGGCAAATGCGGTGGCTGGAATAGATCATAAACTAGCTGAGCTAAAAAGTTTGATAACTAGAGCTCAAACCGATACATCCACAACTTATCTGGAATGTTCCTGTGCACCAATTATTATTAAACTAACATCAATACCGGATGTTATTAACACTATATTGGAAGATGTCAAGGTAAGTCTTCAATTGAAACACGATAAGAAACTAAAAAATAAAGAAGGTATGTGTTTAGCAGTAGAAAGTAAGCTTACAACGACGGAGGACTTAACCACTCAAACTGATTTAGATGCCCAGGATAGATCATGCCCCCCAACAATCCTGAACATGCAACGGGAGATAAACAATCTAACAGGAGATAAACCATCTGACCATCTTGTATGAAAGCTAATTGAGGATCGAGAGGATAAAGAAGTGGACTTGACATCGTTTACAATGACAAAAAGACATAGGAAAGCCAGAAACAAAGCTAAGACGGAGCATATAATAAAGACACACTCTCAAGAGGAAATGCCATCTAATACGTCTTATAAGAAAAAACACCATTGGGGGGCAACAACAGGAAAACAAAAAGTCAATATAGGTAGGGACCAGCCTTTATCAGTAAAAACAACAAATACCCAGTACTTTGATATTTTTGCGAAATCAGGCAAACAATTGATCTCACAAAAATGCTCTGAAAATAATTACTCAAACAGCTGAAGTAACTTCAAGTGATAGCGTGGAGCTTTCTCTTGACAAAACTGCTGATGTGTGGAAAAAAATACTATCAGAGGAAATTATTCCTGATCAGCAGGAAAAAACTGTGTGGAAAAAATGGTACAACAAAGGGGGTAAACCCATTAAAGTCGCTGGGACCTGGGTGCCATATGGTACATGAATGAATGAATGATTACGTATTTGTATCGCGCATGGCTACCCGAAGGCATCCCAGCGCTTTAGACAACGTTCATTCAACCAAGACTAGACGAACAGCAAAGTTTTCAGCATCTTCCTGAATCTAAGATGGTTGCATAGAGAGAGTGGTCCCAGTACTTGATATCCAATCTGGTTGGCACACTTATTATTTAATCACAAGGTGCACATGGGTGCCATACGTCTTATATACATTACATTTTAGTCATACAATTACATAAACGCCCCAGGGAGTGGAGGAGTGGGATAGGGGAGTAGGTGGGTAAAAGGATGTGCGGGCTTTATACGGTGAACAATGCTAGTGCTAAATTCAAGAATAGATAGGTTAATCTGCCCTGGCTTCAACATAGAGCCAGCAACACAGGGACCATTAATGTTCATAGCATAATTAGAACAAACCATGCTCCATGCGCTTGTATGGATATCTTGAATGCTGGTTGCGCAAGCTGGTAGGGGTTTAGGTTTGTCGACGTTTCGACCCCAACTGGAATTTAGGTATCTGTGTGACCTTAAATCGGGGTCTTTATCAAGACGTGGGAGGTGTGGAGGGGCAGGGTTATCATGGGAAAAGGCATGTAGGTTTGGGCCAGCCGACTCCAATCCGAGGACAACACGTGGTACAATAATGTCTGGGCGATATCGTGACTTAGTTCGCTTAGAACAGGGGTCTCCAACCTTTTCTGTAGTGAGAGCTAATTCTCCTCAAGGAAACTCCTGCTGAGCTACAGGCATATTTTATAACTGTCAAATGCTGATGATATGTATTACAATTACACTATGACCACCCTAAGCACAATTATCAGTAGTAACCACCCACAAATTCCAGGTGAAGTTATCAGCAGAATGCTAGGAAAACGTTTATCAATATTAAATGCTTGTAATCAAGTAAAATTCAAATCATCACATGATGTGTGCCACAAAGGGTATTACCACAGCAGTAAGTCTCCCCAACTCAAATTGAATTGTCATTCAGCTAACAACTCTAAATATGTTTAAGAATTGGAATATTTTGTCGTCATTAGCATATTAGTTTTTGAAAATACACATATTTTTCTATCAAAATCCCTTTCCACTTTGAGCAATCAAACTCAATTTTACAGAAGAAAAACCTTTTCTGAAAAAGCATCATTTTTTCCTTTAAAAATCCAATAAGTTTTCATCGTTAGAAAATACACAGTCCCTAAACATCAGCTTTTTCTTTTCATTGAGTACCGACCTGTAAAAATGCCTCTCATGGACAAATTACGCTTCAAATACCCAAGTATTGGAATCATAGGCCATGCTTCCTTACCATAACACTAAGAATGCCTCTGTTATGCCAATAATGCCCACCATTAAACCATGGCTACCACTGTGCCACAGCTGGATGCCCAACATACATCAGTTATGGCCATTGTTATGGGAGAAGCGGTTGCCACTCTGTCAGGAATGGCTAAAAGCAGGCCAGTCATGCTCTTTATATGTCAGTGATGGCAGCAAGTATGTAATTACTAGACTTGTATGCCCAAAATAGTCTGGACGAAAATATTATGGCTATGGCAGAATTATACCATGAATGGGCACAATTGCGCCAGAGATAATACTCTTATGATGGAGACCAGCATACATATTTGGCAGTCCTTGACGCTAGGAGTAGCTTTAAGGAATCAACACTGTTTATTTGAGAAGGACACATTGTCACACACCCACACAAAAATGAATGTGATGCATTTAATTTTCTCTGCCCTGGATGCATACTCTCTTCTCCTCAGCTCTTTGATTGATCATGCTCCCAACTAACACATTTTCACTCTAGTTCTTGCAGTCACACCCTTTGGTGGGTCAACCCTGGTTACTGCTGCTACTATTCTTTGATGTCACACACAGTGTGACTGATCGAGCAGGGCGGATAACATGGCCAATCTCCTTCTTAGGTAGATTTAAAGTGTTTACAGATGGTTCAAGTGGCAGACCCATAGGCCAACGCTGCAGCTTCTACATGCTTCAACACAACAGGCTGGACGGGAACGCCCTCTATGCCGGAATCAACAAATCTCTACTCCATAAACTTCAGTCTGTCCAGAACGCCGCAGCCAGACTCATCCTCAGCATCCCACAACAAGACCACATTACCAAGCATATAGGAGCACTGCACTGGTTCCCCGTTGAAAAAAGAGTGACCTTCAAGCTGCTCACACACACCTATAAAGCCCTCCACAAAATCGGACCCCAATACCTCAATGAAAGAATCTCCTTTTGCACCACCAAAAGAAACCTCAGCTCCGCTGACCAGGCCTTGGCCGAAATCCCCTGCATCCACAGAACCAGAACAAGAGGCACACCCTTCTTCTATATCATGGCCAAGACCTGGAATGAACTCCCCCTCAGCATCAGATGAAGCCCCACACTGAAAGCATTCAGGAAGAGCCTCAATACTTGGCTTTTCGAATGACCTGAGCTGCCCAAATCCCCCCCAAACACTCCTCCAGCGCCTTGAGACCCTCACAGGTGAGTAGTGCACTCTATAAATCCCTGATTGATTGATAGGCCACCACAGTGTGTGTTTGAGTGTTATCAACAGGCCCTGCCATTGGTTTGGCTGTCTGTAATTCTTAAGGGTAGTGAAATGAGCAGTGTTGCCTTCTTTAATATACAAAGAATCACTGAGATTGGCTTGGTTTGGCTTCACCTCTGAGAGCTACTTTGAGGGTGCTGGTGAGCTACTAGTAGCTCCCGAGCTACTGGTTGGAGACCCCTGGCTTAGAACAATGAGGCCGCCGTGAAGGTCAGAAGGTTAATGAGTTTCACTGTATCGGTCGTGATTCGGGAAAGAAAGGGGAGCGCCGCTACAGAGGTCGGAACAGTCTCTATTAGGCCGCCGCCATCAATGGAGAAAGGGTCCTGTGCATTTGCCGAAAAATGATTGCGACTACTGAAAAACTAAAGTCCCGGTAGATATAATGGATGTAGAACAAATAAATAGTAGCACTTCAGTTCAAAGATCATTTCAAGGGGATCATAACATAGCCCCTAATCTAAATTTGAACTCAAAACAACCACCGGGCCACCACTCCTTCTCAAATTGGACACAACCGAATAACAAAGTAAACCAAGAACCTGTGAAACAAACAGAACTGAAAGATCAAATAGAGGATAAAAGACACACAATAACATGGGAGCACCTAGTTATTGTAAGAAGTGGCGAGAACAAACAAGTTATAAATAAAGTCCAGCAAGTATTGGAAGACCGCATCGAAAAGGTACTGCCAGTTAAAGGGTCGGAACAATTAATCTTCAAACCAATATATGAGTCGCGAGGTCAACAAGACACGTTGAATAGAGGCAATATTCTTTGCCTTTTTAAAATGGTACCATCATTAGCTAACGTGTCATCTAACAACATTGAATGTGTTGTTTCTTACAAAATCCAGAAGGTGCACAGCCATTAACAGTAATAACTGTAATATCTCTCTCAACAGCAGAACAAATTATGAAGGAACAAGAAAACTTCCTTAGTTGGGGGATAATAATTAGCAAAGCTGCACCTAAGGAATATCCTACACCACTGATAAAAGCAGAAAATCTGCTAACAAGTGAAAAAAGAAAAAAGGGTGCCCCAGTCTTCTCTGTGCTAAAACATCCGCTAGCAAAAACAGATATAGATGTTGAAAAGCCTTGGGTTGACAAAAAGATAGAGAATACCAGAGGTATAAATGAGAAATGGATAACAATGACCTTGCATGCGACTGATAATCAATGACAAAAAAAACAACAAAAAACATCTAAAAAACTAAGGAATGAAAGCAAAACAATAGCAATCTGCTCATGGAATATAAACGGATTAAGTAAAAAATTAGATAACACTACACACACTACAATATTTAATTCCAATCAGATCATACTACTGCAAGAGGCATGGGCAATGGACCCTTTTATTCTACATGGATATAAAGGATACTTTGAACCACGCCACAGTAACATCTAGGCTGGATTACGCCAACGGCCTCTATCTGGGCCTACCTAAATACCTTACTCAAAAACTTCAGTTGGTCCAAAATGCGGCTGCGAGACTGTTAATACGGATCCCTTTTAAGCATTCAGTCTCTCCGTATATTCGACAACTGCATTGGCTACCAGTTGCCAGCAGAATGAAATTTAAGGCACTCACGCTGGCTTTTAGATCTCTGTTTGGCACCTGTCCTAAGTATTTGAAAGTCCGGCTCCCGAGATACTTCCAGGCCCGTGCGCTTCGTTCCAACTGCCGCGTTCAACTTGCCGTCCCACGAGCAAAAAGGGCTCGGTTGGGGGGTCGTACTTTTTCGGCAAATGTTGCGACACTATGGAACACCCTGCCCCCAGCAATTCAGCAGGCCCCCTCCGAAAACTGCTTCAAGCGGTTGCTAAAGACTTGGCTTTTTGCCCAACCACGCTAAGCTCCTTTACTTCAGTTCTCTGGGTTAACTGTGTTCTTCCTAGCGCCGGGACACCTCCTCGTGAGGTAGCTGTTCGCGCTTTACAAAATGCTGTATTATTATTATTATTATTTTAACCTGCGATTAAGCAAAATAAACATAGTTGCCCTTGTGGTGGTTTAGCAATATTTATATCAATTGACCTGAAAGCAGAACCTAAGCAGCTGGTTACGAATAATTGTAATCTCCTAACGGTGATGTTACGATATAAAACGCATGATCATGAAAAATCTTTAATGCTGGTCAATATATATATTCCCCCTACACTGAACTCAAGGAAGACTATGAGTGCTACTTTTACCAGTTACCTACTTGAACAAATGGTTGATGATCCTTTTGTAGACTTTATATTTACGGGAGACTTTAATTTAAATCTGTTAGTACCTTTTACAAGAGAAGACATCACACCAACAATGGCTTATTCCAGAGCAATCAATGGATACAATGATAAAGTCTAAGCAAAATAAAACAGGCCTACATTTTGTGAAGGACATTGAAGCTATGGGACTACGAATATTAAATGGGAGATTCCTGACGGATTCACCCCCAGCATGGTCGTTTCAGACACAAAATTCTAAATCATGAATTGATTACACGATGGTATCATTGAACATTTTTAACAACTTTACCTCGTATTATTTAAGGAAGCTCCCTGATAGTGATCACAGCCAGTAAATAATTACTACAATACTTTCAAGTACGAAACACCAATTGTATTTGTCAACACAAGGTCAGGTCGGAACCATCAATTATAGGAAATTAATTTGGAAACTAAACAGCAAAGAATGCACCAACGAACTAGCACAAAAACTGGTTAAGGAATGCTTTCAAGAAAAAACCTCCATGTCCGCAATTTATCATTGGGTACGTTTTACACGCAAATTAGTAAACCCACACGACCCTCCCACTGAAGCTAAGAATAAATATGTAACACAGATAGAAAAAAGGGAAATAAAAATTAACTTAACATATCCGGTATGGAAAATGAAACAGTCTCGAAATAAACTCCAGAAAGAGTTAACAAAGTTTCCAAATAGTAAAGAAATAATAGTCAACTTAGAAACTTTAAATCAAAATCTGAGGAAACTAATCTGGAGTGAAAAAAACAAAGCTAATTATGATCTTTGGACAAAAATCTTTTATGCTAGTAACGAAGCAAACTCAAGGGAGTTCTGGAAAGTGATAAACAGTCTAATAAGACCGGATAAAACTGTTATAGCATCTGTATTAACCGAGACTGAATGGGTCAACTTTCTGGTAAACCATCTAAATCCGGACTGTAAAATAAATAAAAGCGAAAACAACCAAAAAAGGAAGGAAACATCAAACCCAGAACAAGATAAGGAAATTGAAATAACACATGAACAAGTGTCTAAGCTAATAAAAAAACAAAAAGACGGGGCACCAGGCCCAAGTGGTATCCCTTTTGGCCTGTACAAGGAGGATCCAGCCCTATGGGCAGAACATCTAACCAAGGTCTTTAATTAAGTAGTATGGATAGGGGCAATACCAGAATCTTGGAGAGGGTTACTAATATCTCCATCTTTAAAAAGGGAAATTGGGCCCTGCCTGAGAACTACTGTCTAATACCATTACAAGATACAGACGATAAACTGTTCGCAGGGATTCTGTTGTCAAGTTTATCTGACTGGGCAAAGGATAATCACATTCTTCCGCCAAATCAAACAGGTTTTATTAACCCGTTGACCGCGGCGGGAATTCCGCCGCGGTGCGGGTGATTTATGACTGGGCGTGGTCAGGACGGCCCCCGGCCGTCCTCCACACACGCCCACCGTGACGTCGGATGGCCAGGGGCCATCCGACGCACGCAAAGGGTTAAAGGCCTAGGAACAGCTACCAATATCTTAGCCCTATCGGTATTAATGAACAAAGCATTAATGAACAAAGCAATTTCAACAAAACAACCTTTGTAATTATGCTATGTCGACTTTAAATCAGCTTTCAAATGTGTGGATAGAGAACGTCTGTGGGAAAAGTAACGAATGCGGATGGGGTTGGTCGGACACTAAGTAACGAAATACCAACAACAGGAGGACTAAAGCAAGGGTGCGTATTGGCCCCATTGCTTTTTAACTTGTTCTTAGCAGATTTAACGGAGGCACTGAACGATATAAACGCTCATCCACCTAAACTTGCTGATAAACATATACTAAACCTACTATATGCGGACAATGTTATTCTTTTAAGTAATACAAAAGTGGGCTTACAACGTCTAGTAGCGTGAATATTTGAGTATTCAAAAGAAAATAGGATGGTAATAAATGAAACAAAATCTAAAATTAAGGTGATTACAAAAAACTCAAGACTGAAACACAAATCCAAATGGTTTCTGGGAAGGCTGCAATTAGAACAAGTAGAAACCTATAGATATTTGGGTGTCTTATTTAAAGATAACGGAAATGTTCTCCCTCAGAAACTTGATATCAATAGGAAAGCAAATGCTTTGACAGCTGCATTTAGATCTACCAAAAAATCAATTAGCAGGGGGCGGAGCTAGCCGGCGTCAATGGTGGACGCGTAAGAGCAGAGCTCCGCGGCGGCGCCATTGAATATTCGGCAATTATCCTCACCCAGCAACGAAATCCAGCCAAAAACGGCAGAAATTGCCGACCCAGCCCCTGCTGCGCCTCCGACCGGAGTTTGAGAGCGAACCGCGCTCGGAAACACCACTTTTCCTCGCTTACGAGGTGGCGCGGGACCAGGCCTGGATCCCCGACCTCCCCTGGGCACCGAGACCGGGCTGCGTGACCCGACGTGCGGCAACACGGACCTGACGACCCGGCCCCTTCCGGGTCCCAACGACGCCAGATCCACTGATTCCCCAACGTCACACGGCCACGTGGGGGAGCCCAGACGGACACCTGGTGGGGGCTCCTGGAGACACGAAGACCGGAGGTATACCGGCCCAGCGGTGGGGGAGGTGGCGCACCTCACTGCGACAGTCAAATCCCGGTGAGACTCGGACACCCAAGGCCCTTCAACAATTGACGGGGGAGGGCCACAGACCGCTAGCGCCTGGCACCCATCGAGGCCGCGAGGCCCCCAGATCGCCGGAGGGCAGCGAAGATGGTAAAGGGGGACAGGACCCAGTCGAAACTGTCGTTCGACCAACGCAGACAGAAGGAACCGGACCCCCCGTCCCCCCAGACTAAAGGGGCTACCAATGACCCGGGCTCCTCACTCTGCGCGGAAATAAAAGGAATGCTCACGACTATGGAGAAGGGCCTACAGGAAGGCATGTCGGCCATAGGTAACAAGATCGACGCGCTGGCGTATCGAATGGACCGCATGACGGAGAGAGTGGATAAACACGCAGAGAGACTTGATATGGCCGAGCGCAGATTGACGGAGGCTGAAGAGGCGCAGACGGAGTGGGACACTGACCGAAAGCAATTTGGCCGCCTGCTCCAGGTGATCCAGGAGAAGTCGGAGGACTTGGAGGCGCGCTCCAGGCGCTCCAACCTACGCATAACGGGAGTGGCCGAATCGACCCAAACGGGTAAGATGGAACTCTTTGTTGAAAATCTGCTGAAGTCGCTTTTGGGAGACGACACATTTTCCCCGATGTTCATTGTGGAGCGCGCCCATCGTACCCTCGGACCAAGACCTCCACCGGGTGCAAACCCTAGGCCGCTGATAGCGAAATTGTTGAACTATAGGGACAGGGACGCAGCGCTCCGAGTGGCCCGTGAGAAGGGCTCCCTCCAGTACGAGGGAATGAACATATCCTTATACCCTGATTTCACCGCTAAAGTGCAGGAGGAACGACGGCGCTTTCTCCCGTACAAACAACAGTTGCGGGACCTTGGATTGGACTACGCTATGTTATACCCGGCGCGGCTGCGCATTAACAGACAGGGCCACTCGCACTTTTTCACGGACCCCAAAGAACTGCAAAAATCCTTGAAGGTATGGATAAGGGAGAACAGAGGAAACTCGGAGACGCGCGCACCGGACCAATCTGGCGCCGAGGACCTGGAGGAACAGGACTGAGAAGGAGAGCATGCACGGGGGCACGACGGCGAACTGCTCCCATGGGGGCACCCAGGGCGCCTCTCCGCCCGGACACGAGACGGACTCCCGCTTGGCCCTTATTGCGGGACTGTTTGATCTACTGGACGTCGTCGAGTGGGTGAGATCCGAATGTTCTGGACTGGTGCCCCTGGGCCCACAATTTTGCGACACGTTGCTGCCCTGGGCGGGATCCCCCACCCTGGGGCTGGACACGAGACAGGTCAGATGTGGCTTGGAGGGCGGGGGGCGGGGGCCCGGGCAATGGGCCGGACCCTAATGTTTGATATTTTCTTGCTGGACTACTTCCACAGGGCGCTGCCGCGGAAGCAGCTTACATTCATAGTGAGGTGTTCCGGAAGGGACGGTGCACAACGAGAGGATTGAGTAGGCTACCTCTGCCCTGGCGCTTCTAGCTGTCACAGCTCGGACAGAGCTTGTTTGGGGTGTTATTGAATGGGTTTGCTGAAGGGTGGGGGGGAGGGATGTGGGGATCTCGGTCGCACCAGGTTGGGGTCGGTGGGCTGTGGGAGGTGGGTTGGGAAACTTTTTCTGAGTTTAGGGGAGTTTGGGGGGGGTCCACAATGTGTTCCGCAAAGTTACGTAATTTGGAGAGGACTGGTGGTGGTGGCGCGCGCCGGAGGGCGCGACAGGCACTGTTGGTAATCATCAGATGTTGCTACCTTCCCTATGGCTGACACACCACCCGGCGGGTCGCCGAATGACACTGAAACCCTTACAGCACTCACATGGAACGTTCGGGGGTTGAACGATTACCGGAAACTCCGTAAGGTGCTGCACTATCTCCAAAGACATCACATAGACCTGGCCTTGCTGCAGGAGACACACCTACCCAATGCTAGTAGAATGCACACACATAGAGGCCTCCAGGGTCACTCCACATATGCTGGCTTCACATCTCACGCCAGGGGTGTCCTTACGTGGGTAAACCCTAAATCCAAGCTCTCCCTCACACTGCTGAAAGCGGACCCGGAGGGTCGTTTCGTGCTGAGCAAATGCACGGGTAAGGGACATAATCTCCTGGTCATGAATGTGTATGGCCCGAACTACGACACCCCTGACTTTTATACAGCAGTAGCGGGGCACTGTGTCGACTGGCCCACAGATAGCATGATTTGGGGGGGGGATTTTAACTTTACTTTTAACCCAGAACTGGATAGGTCGGGGGGACCCCTCAGGCGCCCGGCAGCGGCTGCGCAGAGAATGCAGGCGGAAATGGTGAGACTGGGGCTGGTAGACGTCTGGAGAGAGAGGCACAGCGCGCGGGGGGGTTTCACACACTACTCTGCGTATCACAACATCCATACCAGGATCGACTACTGGCTGTCGGCACTTCCCCTGCTGCAGAAGGTGAGAGACTGTAGGGTACTCCCGCGGACACTATCAGACCACTCCCCCATACTGTTAGTCCTGAAAACTCCACAACCGAGAATACCCCCCTTCACCTGGCGCTTTCCGCCATACTCCCTGCTGGATGAGTCATTTCGCGCAGAACTGGGGGAGGACATTGACACGTTTTTCTCTAATAATATAGGCACAGTGGACAGCTTCGGGACGGTGTGGGAAACATTCAAGGTCTACGTTAGAGGAGTGGTCATGGCCAAACACTCCAGTGTCCTAAAAGCCATCAGGAATAGACTGTCATATCTCGAGGGACGGATTGCGGAATGTGAGCGCCTACAGCTGGCGGACCCGTCTCCGGCTGGAGATGAGATACTGCGGGAGCTCCTGACAGAGTTCCACGAGGAGGCAGACAGGGAGGTTAGGCATCTGGGAAAATACGCGACGGCCCGCACGTACGGTGAGGGAGACCGGCCGGGTGCACTGCTAGCCAGAATTATGAAGGGTGCCAGGCGGCGACAGGCAATCTCAGAATTACAGTCAGCGGACGGGGCGACGTTAACGGCCGAGGAGGATATCCTGGCGGAATTCCAGGGATTCTACCAGGAGCTGTACTCTAGTAAAATCTCGGGAGTAGAGGGGCAAATTGACAATTACCTAGATTACATCAAAATGCCGTTCTTAGAGAATTGGCAGAGGGAGTTCCTGGCGACTCCCATACTTCGGGGGGAGATAGCGGACGCCCTGGACAGCATGAGGTCGGAAAGCGCGCCTGGAATTGACGGCCTAACTGTGACCTTTTATAAGGCGTACAAAGACAAACTGTTGCCCTATCTTTCCACCCTCTTCGACGAAATCTGCGAATATGGCGCCATGCCCCCGTCTATGAGGGAAGCACTAATTGTGACGATCTTAAAACCAGGCAAGCCACACGATCTTCCGGGATCGTACCGCCCCTTGTCTCTTATCAACGTAGACGCGAAGATCTACGCTAAGGTTCTGGCCACCAGACTGGCGCTTGTCGCCCCTGAACTGGTGGCCCCAGAGCAGGCAGGCTTTATCCCTGCCCGGAACCTTACGTACAATATCAGAACGGTTATGGGAGCCCTGCAACACACCAAACATGACACCAAGGCCATTGCAGTCTTCTTGGATATGGAGAAGGCGTTTGACTCCGTGGAATGGCCTTTTATGCGTAAAGTCCTCAGAAAGCTGGGGCTGGGAGACCTTTTCCTCCAGCTGCTGGGCGCGCTCTATCACCGGCCGACCGCGAGAGTTCGCCTGGGCGATGTAGTCTCTGAGGCCTTCACTATAGGTAGGGGCACGAGACAGGGATGCCCCCTCTCGCCGCTACTGTACGCACTGGTAGCAGAGCCGCTGGCCTGCGCGATGCGGGAATACCACTCCTACGAGGCAATCAGCTACCCAACCTACAAAATCGGCATTTCCACATACGCGGACGACACGCTGTTGTACATTAGAGATCCAGTGAACAACCTCTCATCGGTCTTGAGGGAGGTGGTACGGTTTGGGGCCCTCTCGGGGCTGAAAGTCAACTGGCCAAAGTCTGTGGCATTCCCCCTGACCCCTGTAACTGAACCCTTCGAGATGGAATATCCTCTACAGTGGTCCGCAGACCCGGTCAGATATCTGGGCATACGGATACACACGGACCCTGATGTCGTGTTGAGGGAGAACTACGGGGTTGCCTATAGCAAACTAGCAGATGATGTTGAACTCTGGATCAAGCTCCCACTTTCGTTGATGGGCCGCATTGCCTTGATGAAAATGGTAGTCCTCCCGAGATTTTTGTTCCTCTTTAATAACCTCCCGATCGTCCTCTCTAAAGCTTTCTTTACAACCTTAAACAAACTCCTGGTCAGACTTGCCTGGGCCGGAAAACAGCCTAGAGTCCGCTGGACGGTACTTCAACTCCCATACGAGCAGGGGGGGTTGGCAGCCCCGGACTTTGAACGTTATTATAGAATCGCGCAAGCCTCCCATCTCCATACCTGGATACATGGCAACCCGGACATACCGCATGTTATCCTGGAACGACTATTCGCTGCACCTACTCCGCTGCCGGCGACTATCTGCAGCCCTGGCGACCGTAGAGTAGGAGTACTGGACTCCATCCGCTCTACTAACCACGCTTGGCATACCATAGTGCAGAGACAAGATAAGGTATTGTTGTACGCCCCTAGTATGCTGTCACACTGGGCGCTTTGGCTTCCTACACTGACGGAACCGGGTGTACACAGAGCTCTCGGTGAGCTGGGTGTACGCACGCTGGGTGACCTATTCGACAATGGTACGGTGAAGACGTGGGAACAGCTTACGCGGGGGCGCGATCCCCCCTCCATGCTACACCGCTTCCAATATCACAGGGTCCGCAGCGCTTTCCTGGACCTCTTAGGCCCTGACATGGAGGAACCCCCTGAAATCCCGGAACTAGAATACGTAATACACGCTGAATCTCCGAGGAAGCTTATTTCTAAACTCTATAGCATGGGACACGCACACACGGCACAGCGGTACACAAGGGCGCGACTGGCCTGGCAGACCGATTTAGATATACACATAGATGACGGAATGTGGACGTATTGCTGCGCGGCCTCCAGGCGAATTTCGCTGAACGGGAGACACCGCCTGGTTCACTTTAAATTTCTACAACGGGTGTACTACACGCCGGAACGGCTGCACCGATATCGCCTCCGCGACTCGCCACGTTGCGAGAGGTGTCGAGCCCCGGTGGCGGACTTTATACACGTTGCCTGGCTGTGCCCGGGAGTTCGGAGATTCTGGACCGAAATATTTGCAGAACTGAGCAGAATTGTGGACCTGGATCTGGACATAGAACCCGCTCTTGCCCTCCTGGGATATGCGAGGAATGTCCCGGCGCCGGTGCGTAAAATGGTCAGCATGGGCATGCTGCTAGCCAAACGGGTTGTCGCGTCTTGCTGGATGCGAGGCCCGCTCCCGACTCTGAAGCGTTGGGCCAGCGACATGCTGTACTGTAACACGCAAGCGGAGGTGTATAGCGAACTACTCCCTCCCCGAAGTCGCCCCAAGAACTTCTGGGAACTTTATCGGACCTATCTTACTTCCAGGGTGGACGAGGATGACACAGCATCGAGGGAGGGCGAGGGACAGAGGGGCGCAGCGACCTATGATCCGCCTTGACTCCAGCGGCGGCACCCTTCCATAGCCAGCGTCACCACGCCCTGTAGGCTTTCTACCTCTCCCAGCCTAGCACCCCCGCGTGAGCGCCCGCGCATTCGGTAGGACATGCTAAGCACCACACGCCATGTCGCTCCATTAGACCACGAGTAACTTTCTGGGAACACACAGACTAGGGACCAGTTGCAGGGGGTTGGAAGTTGGGGTTGGGGGGACGAGTTGGGGGAAAAAAGTAAAATCTATAGATATGTTAAACTTTGCACAGTGCACGTTACATTGTTGATGATATCACCATTCTGGAGCCGCAGCCGACTGGCTGGTACACTGGACTGTTCCTCTGTTGGTACTCATTTTTTGTGGTTTCCGCCTGACATACTCCTACCTCATCGATATGACGGTCGGGCCTATCGCCGGCCCGTGATGGGATGTAGGCGAACGGCTCTGTATGCATTGTAATGTGCTGTTTTCTGATAAATAAATAAAAAAAAAAAAAAAATAATCAATTAGCAACCTAACTTATCGCCCCTTCCTAAAGGTGATATCAGCTAAATTTCTACCCTCTCTAACATTTGGCAGTGAGGCCTTAAATGGAAAAGACGCAGTTATTATCAACAATGCTATTTCAAAAACCTTTAAAACCCTTTTTCAACTGCCTAATAATGCATCACAAGCACAAGTTAGGCTGGAATTCGGTCTAAATAATCAGCTTTATGTACGAAAAGGACAAGCAATTAAAGTCTGGAACAGAATAAAAAATGACCAGGAAAATCTGATGTCCCAGTTACTTTGGAAAGAAATTAGTGGAAATAGTAAATCAACTGCCTGGAAATATCTGGACGCGGACTGTAAGAATTTGAGGTTAGGTCTATTTGGGATACTACCATAACTCAGGAATCATTTAAGAAAACTATTAATAAAATAACAGATCCCTTATCGTTGATAAGAGACAAAGACACTTTTGTAAAAACCAAACATGCATGACCCATAATAAATGGATTCTCAAAAAAGATGGTACAGCAATACTTGGATACGCCATGGTCGCTGAAAAGCAAAAACTTTTTATTAAAGCACGATTTGGTGTATTGCCGGGATTATGCCATTAACAACGTGGAAAAATCTTGAAAAGGATTCACTATGTAGGCTGTGTAAATCTGGGGAGGAAAACATGATCCACCTACTGTGTCTCTGTCCTGAATTGAAAAATGAAAGAGTAACTATACTAAAGAGACTATTTAATGAAAGAGGGGTAAGAACATGTAGACAGGCATTGATATTATGTTTTTCTTCAGACGATATACTCATGAATTCTGCTTTGGTAAAATTTTTAACGAAAGTATTAGATGAGATGATAAAACAGGAAACTAATAACTATTATATTGTGTAAATCTTCATTGTAATGAATTTTATAGTAAACATTTCATTCAAAAGATGTATAGAATTTTAAAGATTTGTTGTTTTATAAATTGTATATAATGGATTATTGTATGAATTTGTTTTATTGTAAGATTTTAATTAATCAAACAATAAAGGATACGTACATGACCCCACCTGCTGGCTCATGTTGATCCCACAAAAACAACATCCTTTCCTATACTGACAACATAAAACTCAGTCGTCCCTCTCAGGGAAATCCCCTAACACAAGGAACAAATTCACCACATGCATGTCTGAAGAGGCCAGCTGGATTGAGTCAAGGTGTCAAGCCTAACATTAACAAGACAGAGGAGGTGATCTTCGGAAAGGATGCTTCCATGGGTTTTGACCTGGTGGCACTCAGACCTGGGACTCATTCCACTCCCTGCTCACACGCCAGATACCTCAGGTTCATCAGCGATAGGTAGCTAGGCATGTCCGCCCAGGTCAATGTTGTTTCCACGTCCTGTCAGTGGTGGTGCGTCCATTGGGGGCGTTGCCCTACTAATGCCACGGTCCCATTCGTTGTACTTCTGACACTAATTGCAGCAATCAGGACTCCTGATTGGAATTAGCATCAGAAGTAGAACAAGCCACGGATGCTGAAGGGGGTGGGGCTGCGGCAGGACTCTCAGGGTTGAGTGACAGCGAGGTGCAATAGTGCGCATGTTCGTTTTTGGGCTGATCATTTTTACAATCAACCCAAACATGCGCACTAGCCTTCTCCTTAAGAGACCGAGGGTTGCTTCATGTGCATCCCCCGGTCTCCTAATGGGCAGGTGTTGGACCTGGCCCTTTTTGGCAGGTTCACCCCGAAACTTTTTTTGCTTTTTCCTAGCCTGTTTCTGTGACCTGGTGTTGGTGATTTTAGGCCTTTGCGCACTTTTTCACTGTGGTACAGTGTAAAGTGCGTGAGCTCTCTGTGTATGTGTGGTGAGTGACCTGCCCTCCCATAGGAATGAATGGGGAATAGGTATGACCATGGTAGTTCCTGATGTGTGGGGAGTGCAGGGTCGAGTTTGGTATGTGCGAACTCGTGAGATTGAATGCTGTGTAATGATGTATGCGGCATTATTTGTGTCTAGTGTAGAAGTGCCACTTTTAGAAGTTGGCATATTTGTGTAATTTGTGTCTGGCAAGTGATTGGCTGAGGCTGGCTGGTGAGCCTGGCTCCAAGAGTCTGGGAGGGTCTGCCCCGGTGGTGAATGGAGTGTTTAGCATGCTGATGTGAGGGGAGGAGTGAGCCTGGGCCTGCTTGTGGATTGACCGTCTGGTTTGAGGGTCCTGAGTGAGGCTGGGTTTTCCCCACACAATGCTGGCTCCACCCCCTGGGGTGCGTCTGATGTCCCTAGCCTGGCCAGTGAAAGGAAATCCCTATAACCAGTTCTAGCTGGTTCTCACACTGCCTGCACCCTGCTAGACAGAGGATTTTTCTGTATAAAAAGGGTGCTGTGACGCTCTAAAAATGTTCTTGTTTCTGACTTGAATCCTGCCAGGGGCGTGCTGCTGCTTGGGCTCAGGGGAAAGGCTTGCCTCCCTGGGCCCTGCCCAGCCCCTGGATGCCTGGAGGACTTCTGGGGGACCCCTCTGCCTTGCCTGGGCTGATTGGGGGACTTTGCTTTGCTGATGGCGCCCTGGGAGTGCTTTCCTTTTTATTTCAGGACTCCTGGGTAAATCTAGCGCTGGGAAGCGATGTATTCGCCCCTGGCGCTTGAGACCGCTTTATTTTTGTCTCCATAGCGCTGGGAGCGCTTGATTCATGCCCATAGCGCCTAGGAGTGCTTTATTTCTGTTCTAGCGCCTGAGAGTGCGTTTATGGGCCTCTGGCGCCTGGGAGCGCCTTGATTGTTTTGGCCGGTGCCCACCCGGCATTTGCCCATTTTTATTGCTGGTTTTTGTGGCCCCGAGCGAGTGCCCACCTCGTTTTATGGTGAGTTACAAAGGAGCCGGTGCCCACCCGGCATTGCCCCAGAGTCCCGCCGTAGGAGCTGCACCGCGGGCCGCCGCGCTGCCTGCGGCGACTCGGAAGTCCTTGCACGAAGGACCAGAGGCTGCCGGAAGTCCCGCCCCCCTCGGCCGCGGAGCGAGAAGGAATCTGCGCGGCGTATGCTCCAGCGAGGCTCCCATGTTGTAGGAGAGCCCCGCAAGTACGGTGAGCAGAGGCGGAGGGGGAGCGGGGCACATTGCCGGTGCCCGCCCCCGCCGCAAGTCGAGGACCGGGTGAAGCCGGGCACTTTTTGCAAAGGCGGGGCTCTCAGGAGGAGAGAGAGCCCCGCGGTGACGGCAGGAAGCCCCGCAGAAGAAGTGCCGTGCCCGGAGGAGCCCCCGCCAGGAGAAGAACAGCCCGGTAAGTAGAAGGGCTGGGGGGCTCCGTGTGGGCTACTGTAGGTGCCTGTTCCAGGCACAGTGACGGTAAAGAGCGGCCCCACTTAGCAGCGGGCCGCTCCAACAGTTGGGGCACGATGATTTTAGGAGCTGTGAGCTCCGCCACGGCAGGGGTATATTCAGGGCGGCCCCAGATGGCAGCGGGCCGCTCCACCGTTCTGTTAATGATCCCTGAGGCCCGTGTCCTCCCCCAGTTGTTTGGAGAGTCTCTGAGGCTCGTGGGGGTATTTGGCCATGTCTAGCCCACGAAGGGCTCCTGAGGTACATTCCGAGCCTCGAGGGCTCCATGGAGCATATTTGTTTAAGAGCCTGTGTGGCTCCAACGTTTGGGGCATGTGTGATTTCCAGAGCCTGTATGGCTCCAACGTGCGCAGTTCAGAGCCTGTGAGGCTCCTACCTTTTGGCGTAGTTCTGTTCTAGGGTCAGTGAGGACCCTGCCGCAGTTTTTGATTCCCAGCTGCCTAGCAATTAGTGGGCAGCTGCACTGTTTAGGTCTTGTGATGTTCCCAGGTGCCCAGCAAGTAGTGGGCACCTGCACCGTTTAGGTCTTGCGCCAGTGGTGCACCCCTGACTGGTGCTGCAAGGCAGCGCGCCCTGACATTCTGGACACAGGGCTCTTTAGTCCCTTTATTAGATGGGGGCTGGTATGTGATTTTATTTAGGCGCAATGTGATTATCTATGTGATGGGAATGGCCTAATGTGAGTTTTGTGCAATGTGATATGGTGCTAGGAAATTTAATGCATTTCTTATGATTACGCACCTTGATCTTACACCTCTGAATGTTTTTAGGCATCAAGTGTTTTTGCGCTATTGAGTTATGTTCTGGCACCTCTGAATGTTATTATGCATCATGTGTCTTCCTGGATTCTACACCTCTGAATGTGTTGGTTTATGCATCATGTGTTTTTCCTTCCCTGCACCTCTGAATGTGTTTATGATGCATCATGTGCCTTATTATTACACCGCTGAATGTGTTTTTATACATCATGTGTTTGCCTTTTCCCTACACCTCTGAATGTAGTGATGCATCATGTGTAATGTGTTCTTGCTGATACCCCTAAATGTATTTTATTCTTAGGTGGTTGTTCTTTCCAGTACAGGTGGTCCTAGTGAGGTCCTGGTCCCCTGCGTGACATTCTCCTAAGGTGGTTAGGGTTGCGTAGGTGGTACTTACCTGTTACCAGTAGTTACTGGTTGTGTGCTATACTTGCTAATTTGTGCTACAGTGATTTTATATCCTTTTCTTCTAATTTCTGACAGTATTTCTATTTCTAAAAGTGTTGATTCTGACAGTGGCCCATGTGGCCCTGTCTTGTGAATAATCCCATGTGAATATTGCCCGTGCCAGTTGGCACAATGTACATGTGTGATTTCTCTCGGATGTGTTTTGACAATACAGAAGTTATTTTTATATAACCTTGTGTGGAGTTCCTTATGTGGTGTGCCTAGGATGTTGTTGCTGTTGTGTGCTGGCGCAAATGCTTTACACATTGCCTCCGAGTTTAGCTTTACTGCTCGTGCCAAGCTACCAAGGGGGTGAGCAGGGTTTGTTTTTATTTGGCGTGTGACTCCCTTGCCCTGACTAGAATGGTGGTTTCTGCCTGGCTTTGGCGTCAGCCTTAGCCTACCAGAAATAGCCAGGGATAGCCAATCCTGGCGCTGCTGGAGCAGCGTCTGGATTGGCTGAGAGGGGTTGCTTGCCAGCCACTCCCACTCACCCAGAAGACGTTGAAGGCGCCAACGCATCGGACCCCGGCCAGGAGCAGGCAGCAGAGGCAGCGCGGACCCACCCGGTCAGGTAAGTTTAAGGTTTTTTTTTAACTTTATTTTTAAACCCCCAGCCCCCATCCCTGCACAACCCCCCACGAGTATTGCAAGCCCTGAGGTACGTTTTAAAATTATTTTTAATCCCCTCCCCCGTGCTCACTCTCCCCTCATGCTCCCTCCACCCTTTGTTACTGGCGGCTGCCACTGCTGTGTTTGTTTAGATGAATGCACAGTTTCACAAAATGTCACACACCGATCTCTGTGTTTTCTGAAAGAGGCTGCGTGCTAAGCTTAACCTTGTCCTCAAGGATGTGTCCATGTTTGGAAGCAAAACAACAGCTCTGGAAGGGTAAAGGGTACTCACCTCACATAGCTTTACAGGCTACCCCCTGGCTCTGCTGGTGGAAGATCCTTCATCCTGAGGCCCTGCAAAACAAACAGCCATTTGGGAGGTGGCGGCATATTTTTTGCATGAAGAGCACTGCAGACATGCCTTATTGCTCCAGTATGCACTGCAAAGCCTTTGCGAACTGGGCACGTGTGGTGTTGTTCAATATGCGTGCTGCACTCTCACTTTCTAAGGTGCGAAAGCTTCCCTGTGTTAAACGTTCTGCTGTTCAAGAGTCATGTTACAGCATTATATGTATGTGCAGGGTTTACTATGGATGAGCCTAACCATGGGTTGCCCGTGTTAGTTTGAGTTTCCACAAACCCTAGGTGTAGGGCACACGCTGGCTAAACCAACCACACTTCCACAGATTTCCTGCTGCACACTCCTCCCACGTTCTTTACCATCAGATGGGGAGGAGGGCCTGCCATGGTGCAGGTGCTGCTTGCTCAGCATTTCTCATATCTGCTTTTCCTTAGCACTGCCAAAACCCACTTTTAATATTACCCAGTTTAATGCTGTACTGTAAACCGACTTTACCAGGATTCATATTCATGGCCTGCAGCTCGCAGCATATGTCTGTGGCAAGCAGTAACTCGCTGAGCCATCTCTTGAGCTTTTGTACATCTCTCAATGCTCTCATATTTTTCCTTTCCTGACCTCTCACAATCTTGACATTTTCTCTCCAGCCTTCCCCGCAAGAGTTTTAAGAACTTTTGAGGTGTTACATTAGAAGTTGTTTAAAAGAAATTGACAAAGCCATACATAGCGAATACATCTCAGGTCTGATGTTACACGGGCTCTATGTCTTGGTTTCCGTAATGTATCATGATTTTTTGTTAGGTGATCAGTTTTGTCGAATTTTCAACATGTAGCGGGTTGCTGTAGTCCAGAAATGATTCGGCTGTTGCACAGACGATTGGCATTACGTTATTTTTGAATATTAATGTTAATGCCTGCAGTGGTTAGCTTTGCTTAATGTGACTGTGGCTGGTTTTAACCTTTGTGTGATTTCCCGATTACATCAGGGTCTGTTGTTCTGTTTTGCCTAGTTCTTAATGGGGGCGTCTTGTTTCTGGCCATTGGTGACCAGCGACCCTGGAGAAGTGTTTTTGGTTGTTGTTTTGAGACAACCAATAGTGTTTACTCCCTTTGAGGTTCAGGGGTTTCAAAGCGCGTGTGTGCCGATTGTATGGGGATGTAAGCTATAGAATGAAGGAATTTCTTCCATCTAATTATGCCATTGAATGTTATGCCGAACACCAATAGACTCAATCAAGATACAGGCATGATTTTTACATGGGATGGATAAATATTACATGCCATTGTGGAATTTTAAATACACTTCCGACATTAATGATTTATCTTTGGGTGTTCAAAGGCCTTGTTCTGTTGCAAATACTTGTAATTCCATTCCCAGATCTCTCGGGTGCAATTTAAGAGGGAGAATAGTGGAAAACAATGTGCTTTGGGAAAACATGTATGGAAATACGTGGACTAGTAACAATAACTCATGTCTACTCCTATGCAGCACACTTTACACAGTGACTTGTCCCGAGTCACTAGCTCAGTACAGCAAGAACATTTTGATGGGGGCTAGCTAACGGGGATAGCTAACTCGGTACCAAGGAATAAGCAGGAACATCAACAGTCATTTGGCAATACATTTTTTGCACATTGCTGTGGTTTTTGCCCCTTGTCTCAAGAATAAAACAAAATGCCTGCTTTTTTTGTGACTGTAGGTGCATAGCATGGGCTTCATTGTCTACTCTAGCCACCTGAGGAAACTATTTCATCTACCATGTAATAACTGTGATCTAGCAAAATATCTCTTCCTTGACTGGGCTCTAAAAGTGAAAAAGCGTGGTTTGGTGGTATGGCCATTCTAAAGAGCTTGCAAGTGTGATGCTTTTGTATGAAGAGTTGTCTAGCAAAATCTTGAAAACTGGTTTGCCTTAAGTTATGTCTGTCTTGGAGTAGGTGCACAAAGATGTCACAAAAGATGCACTTTGAGATTTTATTTCCGTCTCAGTACACATAGTCAACTTGAGTACATGGCACAGTCCAGTCTCCTTGGACTGCAAAGAGTATCTTGCCTACAATGTAATAAAGTGGTTTGCACCTGGGTACAGCCTGTTTCGCTCAAGTGCCGCGGAGGGCACCTCACTTCTGTTTAATATCTGTAGAAGTAGCATGAAGTGCTTTGGTGCCAAGGCTGGTGCAACAGATTGAATTAGAAATAGGCTTTTGTAGCTTAGCATGTTCTGCTGATTACTTTGTTCAGTCTATTTAAATGTGTACCATCATTCTGACACATTTTCTCCTCTATTACTTGCATCATGAATCGGTGGCTCCTCCAGTGATTTGTGACTGCATTGTGATGTACTATTCTTTGTAGAAGTGTGTCTTCGAATCTTTCATACATTGCAGCAGTGTTGGGGTGAAGTTGATGGATATGAGGATGTTGTTACAGATCCTACCATAACACTTTCGCAAGTGCTTTATCAACCTTCCTGCTTCCTCAAATTTGCTTGGAAATGCTCCATTTATCCACTCTTTTTTCAAATTTTTCTCAGGGGAGAACAACCCCGAACCCCCAATAGGTTGTTCCGGCTCGCACGCTAAGCTCGCTCGCCTCAGTCCAGTCCACGATAACTTTACGCCTCACCACTTTCAAATGTCACCAGACGCCACTGTGTCCTGTTCTACACTCTGAGAATGCCGAGGAAGATCTGCAAATGGCTAACAAACAACACCAGAAAGACTGTCACCCAAGCACTCTTCAGCAGCAGAACGGACTATAGGAACTTCTTCTATGGAGGAATCACCAAACATCTTCAAACATCTCAGGAGGAGACTGTAAACTGACCAGATTGCAGTAGTCAGACTTAAGCTTAACCTCTCACACATGACCCACATCACTCCTCACTTCAGGTAGCTATACTGGCTCCTTATACACAATCACACGAGCATAATCCGACCCATAGGCTTTAAGGAGGCATCACTACCCAGCTTGGACTACAAATTGGACGTGATTGACGTCATTATGTAGTTCCCATACAGTCTCGCGAGATTTTACATCAGCGTGTGCACTATGCGTTTGTTTTACGTCAGTGTTGACGTTCCCGGAGAGCAAGATGATCGAATGATTAGGTGAGTGGGTTAACATATTAGCATCGACTTTTTACTATCAGAGAGGCGCACACATCGTCTGCTTCAGAGGGGTTTATCAATAATAAGACACTTAAGCCCGCAGTGAGACACTCCCTTTCGAGCCCACTAGGGATGTTTACGCTTGATAGGGTGTGTCTAAAGTTGGAGCATAAATAATTCTCACCCACAGAGTTCGTTGCCTCCCCCTTTCTCAGGTATTGCCTGGGGTAACGACGGAGAGGTGAGTGGGAGCATTCTAACAGCGGATGTTCTGAGCTAAGCAGCGTCCTTTTTTTAAAAAAAACGTGTGCCATTCACTGATTAGGTTACGCTCTGATAACATGTTTGAGTGGCTTAGTTTTTTAAGTTATTAACATTTTCATCAATTGTAATAAGATTATACCAGAGAATCCAGAGTTAAGAATATTTCTTAAGGTAGAATTGGGTGTATTTTGAGTTGCACGTTTTTGAAGTACAATCGAATTAAGGATCACATATTCATTGTTATAGAATGCTAGCATTGATAACAAGGTGCTTAAAAGCTGGCTTTCTAGTTTGTGTTCTCCTTACTTACCCCAGAGCGTGGCCTCATTTTTCCCTGAGTCTGAGTCCAGGCGAGGTGAGGTCTTCTCCCCGGTAGAGCTGGGTGAGTGGGTTATTTGCCTTTATACTTTGTAAACATGGAGTGATTGATCACTTCTTTCATTCGTCCATTTCTTGAATATTGGTGGTTTGTGTTTGTGTTTCATTAGATCACGCAATGGATCTATCTACATGGAGGAGCTGTAACTGATACATTGTATCCTTTCATTTGTAGCACAAATTTTTCATTATTAATTTTCACTTGGCAGTAGCATTGTTATGAACAGAGGTCCTGATGAAAGCCTTGCGTCCTTCCCATATAGGTTGAAACATGTTGGCCAGTAATGCAGTGATTTGTTTCCATACTGCATCCTTGCACTGTTCGTTTTGTTTTTAATTAGGAAGAGGGTATATTCCTAATAAAAGTACTGCTGTGTCCTCTATCCTATTTTATATTCACCACACCCCTTCTTGCACTGCACGTTTACCCATTTTTTGTTTTTCACTGGTCACCTAGTGCTTGCTGGGCAGTGATCCCGCTCTTCAACAGGGTAAGATCTGGTCTCAATGATCTAGAGACTTATTACCACTGGAGGATGACCAGATGATAAAATTGATCATGCAATAGTTTGATGGGTATCCTAAGAACTGAGCGGGTTCTATTCACAGCCACTGACACTTCCTCCAGTTCAGGTTATTGTTTATCTCGCTCCAATTGTCCGTTAATTCCATTCAGCTTGCTATGGATTGAGTGTTTCATTTATCCCTCTGCACTAGACCCCTAGGTTTCTTTGTGATAAAAGTTATTGATCAAGGGGTAACAACCTAGGCTAGGTCTTTAAACTCCCATTTGACCCTTCCTTATCTTATTGTTAGTATCCTTATACACAATCACACACGTTTCAAGCTCCTCATTCACCCCATACAATCCACTACACAAAATAGGACCAGCCTACTTGTCCAGCCGCATGGGCTTCCCCAACCGTTCGGGCACCTCTGCTCTGGCTACTTGCACACATCTCACACATCCATAGAAGTAGAACAGGAACTTGATCCTTCACTTACTTCACCCCTAATGTATTAAACAACCTTCCACATCACATCAAAATCTCTTCCTCTATTCTTGAATGCTGCAAGAAATTGAAGACATGGATCTTCAATTATTCCCTCTCCTTGCCCCAGTGTTAGCCTCACATACCTGCACAACACTAAGGTACCCTCATGGGTGATAGTGTGCTTCACAAATGCACCTAACATCTCCATGGTGTATTCAGGCTGTCTCTGTCACTCGTTGTCAGATGCAGTGACGCAGCACCGGAAGCACGGAGGTGCCTCACTGCGATTGACAATGAGCGACAGAGACAGACTCTGCACTTCCAGTGCTACAGAATCAGAGTCTTCGGAGCCGAGAGGAAGCACCATGGCCGTCCCCGAGCTTGTGCCAGCAAACCTCCTCGACCCGCCTCACACTGTCGCATCACCCCCCCAGCGGAAGAAGCCCTGTAAGCTACAGTCAGCGGTTTACACTGGATTACACTGGATGCTGCGGCAGGCACGGTGAGGTGGGGTGTGGGGGGCAATGTACAGGCTGCATCTGCATCTGCATTAAGGGGTGACAGGTTGGCTGAATGGCAGGGGAGGCCTGCTCTGCTCTGCTTGGCCATCCTGTTTGCCACCCAGCCCTCAATCCCGTTCTGCCGCTCAGCCCTGTTCTGCCTACCCGCCTACCTGTCCATCTGTTCACCTGCTTTCCCTGTGGGGCCTGCTTCCCCCGTGGTGTCTGAGATGCCTGAGATACCCGGATGCATCAGCAAAGCTGTGGCACAGTTGTGGGGACAGGTGTGGCGCAGTGCAGTGGCCCAGGCTGAGACTTACTGACCTACTGACTTCGGACATCAAGAGGAGCCACGGATCTGTGGCCCAGCGTACATGACATCACCGAGGATCATACAGCTGAGTCAGTGTGGCACAGTGCCCCAGAGCGAACCTGCTGGCCCCCCACCCCCCGCTCCCCTGCCCTCCCCCCTCCCCCCCCCCGCCGAGGTAGTCAATAGGGCTAGGGTGATACAGGGCAATATAGGGGAAAAGAAATGAAAAGACAAAAATAAATAGAAGGGAAAAGGACAAACAAGGCAGTGACCCTCTGGTCCTCTGACCTTCCGACAAGAACCAGTCAAGGAAAAGCAGAAAAATGTTAAGGGGGCATTGATAATAACTACAACAATAATAGCAACCACAACAATGAGATTGGGGACGGCGAGGCAGCAGGTGATGATAAACCCTAACAAGAAATTACACAGGACAACAAAGAAGGCATTGATTGAAGAAAGCAAAGAGGATCTGATGAGGGTGGAGGAGGAAACACCCCTGATCTCACCACTCTTCACTAGCCCGCAGGCACAACCTACTGCCAAAGTAAGCAATGCAACCACTCGATCCATTTTGACCAAATCCAGCCATCAACCAAAAATGTATACCAAATTCTCCTTCATAAAAGACGCCGGGCCAGTCTTGTGCTTGCACAGGGACAAAGAAAGTAATCTCCCTACTCCTCTTCAACCCATTAAAAAGCACCAGATTGTGCAACAGCAGTCGAAGGTATACTGTGTAGAGTCTGCAGCCACCAGAGAAGGTTGTGCGCAGCAAGACTCTGGGATGCAAGTGTAGAAGATGATAAGGTCAAAGGGAACAAGGGAGCAAGGACCTTGGACAAACAGGCGATGTCATACGGAACCAACCAGAGTTGATTGCGCTAAAAAAATCAACAAACCTAACCGGCAGGAGAAAGACGTCCCTGACGTCCCAGGCCCAGCCATAAGTTACACAGAGGCAATGGAAGAGGAAGAGGAAGAAAATTAAATTACCAACATCCATATCTCCCCCAGTAATGTCAAGGAAGAAACCCCGGGCAAACTGGTACCACACCAACTGGGAAAATAGGAGGCGGAAAGAATCAGGGTCTCCCAAATTCCCCCAACAACAAAAAGAATATTCAGAAAAAGACTCCAACCAAGAAAAGCAACTCAGCCCCTCATACCCATCAGCACCTGAGCCCATGGAGGCCACAATAGCAATAAAGACCCCATGCACACATCAACCAAAATGGAGGCTGAAAAAACTCTCAGACAAGGCCAGGAAAGCTGGATCAACCAAGCCAAGAACAGCAGCAAGGCCAGCATTGCCATCTGTTAGCAGGCACTGCGCAAGTCAAAGCAAAATGAAAACAGAAGGGCCATACAACTTAACAAACCAGGAATCATCTTACCTCACACCAGAGTAATGGGAGGAACTGGTTGCCTCATACCCTCTCGCGCCTCAAGTTGAACCCCAAGAAAGAAACAGCTCCCCAAAGCTTAACATGAAACAGGTCAAAATGCAGGAAAAAATAAGATATTTGGACCACACTGCTGCATACAATGCAATTGTCGGTAAATGCCATGCAATACTAGTCTGACAAAATGGACATCCAACTGTCAGTCCTCAATTCCCTCTCGATCTTCGTTGCAAACATCGACAACAAATTGGCAGATCTCAACAACCTGATCAAAAGGGCACAATTGGAGACACAAACTGTACATGCCAGCTGTACCTAGACAAATTGGCAACCCTCCCAACGGCAATGGACAACATTCTCTCCGACATAAAAAAAGCTGTGAAGCAGAAACCAGAAAAAAACAGCCATCACGAGAAAGGCCGAGCAACAACAAATACATTTAACAACCTAGGATCTGTCCCAGTGCACTCTGGATCTGACATCAGAAAGAAAAGTTTGGCCAACGAGGGCTTGGACCCGACAAGAACAGATGTAAAAAATCAAATAAGGCAAGGATCGGCGACATCCTCAAAGTGCAACATAGCATCCAAAAGTAAACTCCCAGGAAAGTTTACTTTAACAACTAGCTTGTAAACATCCAAACAGCAGAGGAAACAGAGGAGGAAGGGGCGAAACCAAAAGCTACTGTAGACTATATCATCTTGCCTGGGCAAGAGCCATGGTTTAGGAAAAGACCTAAAGGAAGATTCCTGAGACACTTCAATGCAGGCGGGTGGCGCGACAGAACCTGATCAAGAGTCATCAGAATGCCCGACACGGAAAGAGGGGACAGAAGCAAATGGAAGAATCTCCCCTAACACAACCACATGTGGTGGTGCTGACCCCAAGAGCAAATCCTGGAAAGGCTGAGGATGGACACAAGGGCGTTCACTTACAACAGGCCTTCGCCGCGAGACAGTTCCGACATGTGGAAGGCACATACACGGCACGGAAATAACAAGAAGAAGAGAACAGTAGAAGAGGCAGGGGAGCCCGGTTCCAACAGCATAAAAGAACACCTTCAAATTGGTTGTTTGCTAATACGTCAAGCGAAGAAGATCCTGAACCAGGCCCTAGTACTAATAGAGTGAGATTTAATCAATCAGAACCATCTAACACCGATTTAAATACACTCTTGAGGAATTTTTTAGAGCAGGGCCAAGCATCCAACAAAGGCCCGGGATTCCAACAACAACAAGGAAGAGGAAGAGGACGGGGCAATCGACCACAACCACAATGGCAAACTTCTTCACCACGGATGACGCGGAGCAGAGGGAAGAAACCAATGTGAAGAGCATTGTAGTCAATCTATCTAATCACCCTCTGACACCTGAAGAAGAGAAGGTGTTAAATAAGGGATTAGGCTTTGTGCCCACGCCTAACCATGATGCATTCAAATGTCGAACTGAGTTCCACGAGACGATGCGTAAAATCAAATTAAAGAAATTTTTCTTGAAACAACCGTTTGTAGAAAGTAAGGGATTTAACTCCAACCTAAGAAAACCTTCAACCTTTTGTCCTCCTAACGCAATGATCGGTCCCGAAGTCGCTGTTTTTGAGGCAAAGGTTTTAGAAGAGATTGGAGCTATAGAAAATAAGAGCGAATCAATGGGGTTCAAAAACATGACGAAAGAGAATTGGGATGCCATTAAGTCCCTTCAGAACAACGACAAAATAACTATAAAGAGCGCCGATAAGGGCGGTGCAATTGTGATTTTAAATACGTCTGACTACGAAGTGGAGGTACGAAAACTTTTAGACGTTAGAACTAACTACCAACCCCTGGCTAGAGATCCCACTCCGGAACTGAAGGAAATCATCACACAACTTGTCGGGACTGCGAAGGAAAAGAAATGGATAAGTACGAAGGAGGCGGAGTTCCTCATTAATACCACTCCGAGGACTCCGGCCTTTTATATCCTCCCGAAAATACACAAGCCTGCCAGGCCCCCCCCTGGCAGGCCAATCGTCTCGGGTATCCAGTCCATTCTGGAACCTCTGTCCCAATTCGCAGATTACTACCTCCGCGAATCGGTGATAACCCAAAGATCTTATGTGAAGGACACCACAGACATTCTTAATGTCCTTGATTCCATGTCTTTTGACCCGGACACTGAGTATATCGTGACTATTGACATCGAGTCCCTATACTCATGTATTCCACAGGAGGCTGCTCTTGTGGCAATCGCTAAAGCACTTAGAAAACAGGAATGGTTTTACGATGCGCCGCAGAGCTTCATCCTACAATGCGTCGAATTGGCGCTTACAAGAAACTTTTTTTGCTACAAAAATGACCTCTTCCTTTAAGTGACGGGAACATCAATGGGTGCCACGATGGCGCCAAGCGTGGCATGCATCTATGTGGGACAGTTCGAGGAGCACGTCATCGAATCTGATAATAATCCCTTTAAAGATCATCTGCGCCTGTGGAGGCCCTATATCGATGACGTGCTCCTCATCTGGGCAGGAGAAGAAGATTCTCTCCTTCAGTTCCTTAACTGGTTAAACACGCAGGACATGAGCCTGCGGTTCACGTGGAAATACCATCACACAAGTGCAGTCTACCTAGATTTGGATATTGAGGCCTCTGAAGGAAAGTTTACCACCAGTGTGCATCAAAAACCAACCGACAGGAATTCATTACTGGCCTATCAATCATACCACCCGAGGGCCCTCAGGGACAATCTCCCAGTGGGCCAATTCATGCGATACAGGAGGAATTGTTCGTCTACTGAGGTTTATAAAGAACAAGCAAAAGAACTGAGCAGAAGGTTAAAAGCGCGTGATTATCCATGCAAAGTAATCCGTCAGGCGAATAAGAGGGCCTTGAATACTCCTCGGGCAGCCCTTTTAGAATCTCAAAGTAAAGAGAAATCAGAATGTCTACCTGTGGTCATGACCTATGACCCTATGGCATTGAGGATTCGCCAGGCCATCAGAAAGCATTGGTCCATTCTTTCCACGCCAGATCACAAGATGCCTCCACCCCGCTTTGCCTTCCGAAGGGCTAACAATCTTAAGGACAAATTGGTCCATACCAGGATGATAGAGAAAACACAAACAGAAACAACCACCGTACCGAACGGACATTACCCGTGCGGGAATTGTTCGGTTTGTCACCTTACGAACAAAAGTACCACAGTTGTGCTACAATCGGGAAGGGTATGGACACTGAATTATTTCAGTAATTGTAATACTACCAATGTAGTGTATAGGCTGAGATGTGAATGTGGTCTTGAGTACATCGGACTGACGACACGCAAGATCAAACTCCGTATACAAGAGCATCTGAGTACAATACGACAAGGTAAACTGACGACCAAGTTGGTGCAACATTGCCACCGCAATAAACATTCTTTCACTTGGGTGGTCCTGGAAAGAGTGGTAGGCGAGGCGCAGTCTATGGAAAGATGCCTGGTAACAAAAGAAGCACGCTGGATATACCAGGAACGAAGCGAACAGCGAGGATTAAATGAACTATTGGAATGGAATAAGTTACGTTGAACAACCTGTACAGATGTTCCATGGCTCAGCAATCTAATGCCCGGTATTCAAACATATAACACAGTGTTTCTACTGTTCAATTCTGATATTAAATACCACTTATATCGTTTGCCGAGCTGTCTAAGCCTTACACCTTGAATCACCCTGAACTACCACTCGTATAAACCTAGGGACATAGCTTTAATAAGCATGCATTAGCGTGAAAATGATTTACACTGCATAATTTTAAATTTAATTTGCATATCATTGAGGTATATCTAGAAAGCGAGTGACCATTAGCGATATGCTTAAAAGAATGATGATTACCCTGTTAATATATTCATTACCTTAATCCCTAAATATACAAGGGGATTGACGTGTTAAATTCCCACATTAAGAAGTAAAAGCACGTGCACTCTTCGGAGTATCCAGTCTCAATGATCCCAATCTATACTTAATACAGCTATGAGATTGTTCGATAATGGCTGTATTGTAATTAGTGGGTTCCAGGGACACACAGCACTAACTTCTACTCTCGCTAGACCGTTCCAAGATGGCCGCACAATTTAACTGACTTTATTCGATCTGCCGGTAATGGATAGGATCAGCACTTGTAAACATAACGCCGACCAGCCATGTGTACTACTCGCTTCCTGTACCTGGATATGAAATAGTGGTAAATCTAAACGCTAAGAAAAAGATATGTAAATATTGTGGCAAAGCTTGAAACAAAGTCACGCAAGCCATGTGACTGTACCTACCAATCAGAGCCGAGTAAAGCCGGCGTCTGGAAAGTAAATAGAGCGGACATCACTCGCTCGGCGTTCCGGTGCTGAGAAGACGCCGAACGAGTATTCTCCACTGGTAAAAGATGCGAAACGGGCAGATTTTGTGGGGTTATACAAGACAACTTTGGTGAGACTAGAAATACAGTTTTTAACCACCGCCCGTGTGGCGTTCTTTTTCCTAGATAAAAGTATTGAAGGGAGAAACGACCACACTCACCGCTTGGGTGGTGTATCTTGATTTTAGAAAGTGGTTTCTCTTGAATGGTATGAAAGAAAAACTGGCCAATTAGGTAATTATTATCCATTATGTTGTAATTATTAAAGTTCGCGCTGTGTTGAATACACAGTGGAACTACAGGCAGTCCCTCATACGTACGTTTCTATTTTGATTTACAGCACTCAAAGCACAGTGCCTCTGGCAGTGGCAGCTCAATATTGTTTGCCCTGAAGAAATTGCCTGATAAAGACCAAGGCAATGAAACATGTCGGCTGTAAGCAGAGTGCGAATCGATAGGTAGTATTCGCATCTCTCCTTTTTATGTATATGTGTTTACTGTTTGCAACAAGAGAATGCGAGTAAAAGGTTTCTGTATCTTGTTTGCACAGTAGTTTTTTCGTTATATGTTGAACGTTGTTAGTCCTTGTCACATATAAGTTTTGCATACACTGCACCATTCACTGTCTCTTTTCCTTTGGGTTTCGCACACGTTTACGTTAAGCTAGGTGGCACCGATGATGAGAACAGGGCCATCCTGGTGAGTACCAACCAGGGGTCCCATTGGTGGTGCGCCCGTGAGGTGCCTTCTAGCTATTCACATTTTTTCAAATGTTGTCCTTCTAGTGAATGTATGTCCTGTGCTGTCTGGTTATATGTTGATCAGAGAATGGCTATCTTTTATCTTGGCAATAGACTGGAACATGGTAATAATCTCTAGAATTAGAGGTGTAGCTGGAATGATCTTTTGACAATCCATAGATGTTCTCAGGTCTATAAGATAAACTGCCTAAAGGACTAGGTCTTTTTGTGATTGTTGACTGAAATAACAACAACAAGGATTCAGGATACAAAGACAAGAGCTCGCCCGTAAAGGAGCATTCACTGAAAGTAGGTATAAAATCAAAATGGGGCTTCTAGATTCGCTTAACACCTATTTGGGGAAAGAATTGCAAATCAAAGAGGCATGTCCAGCCAGAAGCTATTTGGACAACTCACTTAACCAACTGGGACTGCAGAACCACTGGGAGCTATCAGGGACCTTTGCAAGCTTTAAAGAGATAGTAAATAACACTGTCAAAAAAGAATCACTCATACATGATAAAGCTGCCCTGACAGAGTGCGCTCAAACTGGTTTACCTTACCGTCCTACAGCAAGGCAACACCCCAAGTCTATCTCCACACTAGCTTCTCTAGAACCATCAAAGAGACGTTCTTGAAACTCCGCCTAGGCATATTACCATCTGCATATCATATGCTGCGGTTGGCTACGCCCTCCGAAGTCAACAATTTTCCGACTATGCGGGAAGGGAGAGGAGGACATAGTGCATCTGTTAACCATATCTAACACCCTAACACTGGAGCATCGGACCCACCTTAGACCACCATTTAATAAGAAGCACATTCGGACTTGCAGACAAGCAGTGTTAGCAAGCTTCTCCGGCGAGGATATCCAATTAAGCTGCCACCTGGTAAAATTCCTATCTGCCGCCACACTGAGCATCAAAAGACAAGCCAACCAGCTAGTGGATGGTGATGCAGTTGAACGGACCAAGGTACATTGATCCAACTTTCACAAGACGCTGACTGCACTGCAGCCTTATTGAGAACTTCAGCACAGTAAAACACTGGTATACCGCACATTTTAAAAAAGGACTCGCTCTGGGTAGATTGCTCTAAAGAAATAACTTATGTTGACTAACCATTTTCCTCTAAGTACCCAACAATTCTTAATGTATGCATTCTTTTACTCTATAGCAAGATTTCTCGTAAATAGCTGCTTTGCATTCAGCACCTTTTTCTGCTGTAAGTTAGGCGTAACACCAATGATTTTTATTAGAATCTCGCAGAGGTAAAAATTGCTGCTTTGGCACTTTACACTGTTGTGTGTGGATTTAGATATCGTATCTAGATTTCCCGATTCATGCCCTTATATAGGTACACTACACATTGCCCTCATATAGGCATAGAAATTGACCCCTTATTTAGGCATTGCTCATAATAACCAAATACAAGCATGGTCAACTACATCTGATCCTCTTCATCACAACGAATACTTGGATAACTAGACTCTTAAGCGTTTAGGACTTCCCCTTGCATGGGTATTGATTTCTCCAAGAACTCATTTATTATGCATGAACATCTATTCCTTAGGGGTTTATTCATGCCATTCTTATGCCCGACTTTTATGTCAATACTGGCATTCCTAAACACATTCAAGGTATAAATATGCCTACACTTGCTTTGGCAAGGCACGGTTCGGTTTGGACGCGGCTCGCCACAGCAAGTCCCGAAGGAAGTCAAATCCCCAACAGACGCACTGACCAGAAGCTGTCATCCTCCTCGCAGAGAATCCAGCTTCAATGTTTCTGACTCCCCTTGCCGGGTGTTAGAGATCGTGTTCCGGGAAAGAGATACCAACCTCTCTCATTCTAAGGTATGGAGCTGATTAGAACCTAGAGAAACTTTAGGCAACTCTTGGCATAACTTAAGCAGACTAAGACAGCACCTACTTCTTCCCTCGTACTGCACTTAGGTTAGGTACACGGGGGTAGGATTATTGTAGAAGCACCAGATGAGTATTTTAGCCTGTGTTATATATGTCTGTATTTTATGAATTTATGTCATAGCTACAAGACATGCTATTACAGTATTTTTTTATCCTACTGCTATCGCTGTACATTTTATACTTCACATTCTGTCTAATGATTGTAGCAGTTCATATCTCTTGCATGAGAAATAAGGCTGTTGAATAAACCCTTTTTATTGAAATGCCCGTCTCTCTATTTCTGTGCAACTCTGTAGAAATTAAGCATGCACGATTGACTGAGTGAAATGGTTATCTATTGTTTCCACTACTCTGAAGATATTGTTCCGACTCTAAGGGAAGCAAAATTGTCATGTTTATGCAGTTGTCAGAAACTAATTCCTTCTTGTACATTCGAGAAGTTTCTAGTGACCTCTGAGTTAGCTGGCACACACAATTAAGTTTAATGTACTCGATAGAGACATACTGACCTCAGTCCTATGTCAAAACTATAGTGTATATTATTCCAATGCACCAAGCCTATCAGGGATATAGGGCCATATGTATGAAGAAAACGATTTGCGATTCTGAAATATCGATTATTACCGAATCGCAAAATCAGAATCGCAAATCGGGATGTAACAACGCAATCGCAAATATATAGCGATTCGGCCAAAATCGCTAAATATTTGCACGATGGGTATCAGCGAATCCTTAAACGCCAAAAGTCGCAAAATAGCGAGTTCGCACCCTGGAAATCGCTATATAGCGCGACCGCACCCCAAAATTCGCTATATTGCGTGACCGCACCCCTAAATTTGCTAAATTGCGATGTTCCCACGGGAAAAATCGCAATTTAGCACATTTCTGGAAACATCCAATCGCTATCCTGATGCTTTATGATGACATCACCATCCAGGAAGTGAGTGATTTCCTATGGTGCTTCTGGATTGAGACAGAGAGTGTGAGAGTGTTGTTTGGTACTCAGGAGCCATGGCAGAAGTTGGAAACCAGGATGTCCCAGCAAGCCAGCAGGAGCAGCAAGCAGGGGAAGCAGGCAGGAAGAGGAAGCTCAAGTTCTCTGAGGCTAAACTAGAGACCCTAATCACCGAAATGGTGCCACACCATGAGGCATTATTTGGGACCAGTTCCCACAAGGTGCCAGAAGCCAGCAAGAGAAGGATTTGGGAGGGCATCCAAGCCAAAGTGAATGCCCTAGGAGTGATCCACAGGACAGTTGAAGTGTTGCAGAAGCGCTGGTACGACCTGCGCCAGCGCTCCAAGGAGAAGTTGGCTGCCAGGCTGGAGCAGTCCCAGCTCACCGGTGGGGGAACCTCCAACGTCCCTGACTCTACACCACTGGAGGAGCTGGTAGAGGGCACACTGCCTCCACAGAGTGTTGCGGGCGTGTCCGTGCTCGACAGCTCAGCACAACCAGCTGCAAGACCAGGTAAGAAGCATGCCTCCCCACCCTAAACCACCCCCAGAACCCCCTGCCGCGACCTAGGGATTAGGGGAACCACATGTCAGGCTAGAGCAAGTACACAGGCAGTCACTGCAATGCATTATGGGAGATGTAGTCACAGTAGTCTGTAATGTAGAATGTAGCATCAGAATTTCACATTGTACACATGTGCAGGTCAGGAAAGGTGAATGACACAAGTAAAGTCAGGGAACACTGTGAAAAATGTATTAGAACATCACATGTAATGATAAAATAAGTAATGTGTGCTGTTCTATCCACAGCACCTGCAAGTGGGAAGGCTACAGCCAGTGCAACTGAGACAGGACCCCAAGCCTCAGGAGAAGGCAGCCATGGCCATGATCCAGATGTAGAGGACAGTCCTTTCATCCGACCACAGGGACACAGTAGGAGGAACGTGAGGCCATTCAGAATAATGGATGATGAGGAAGAGGAAAATGTAAATGTGCAGTCTGATGCACCAGTACCCCAGCAGCAGGAGTCCAGAACAGAGTCCAGAGGCAGGCGTAGACCCCGCACGGCCATCAGCTCCAATGTGCAACAAGATGAATCAGTGTTTGCCGGCCTAGAAATTCACATGCTTCAGGTTCACCGCCTGCAAGCGAAACACATGAAGACCATTCAGAGAGAGATCAGGGCAGGGAACAGAGGACTACGCGAGGAAATCAGGGGGGCTGTGCAGGAGCTGACTGCAGAGTTGAGAGCTGAACGCGCAGCCAGGCGCAAAGAAATGGCCCGCATGGACCACTACACGCGTGCTATTAATTTCCTCGCCTCCTCCACCAATATGCTGGCAAGGCGTGCCATAGAGACTAAGCGAGAGTTCTCGCATGGTATCCAGGACATAGCCACTGTGGTAGTGCAGTCAACTGCCACCCTGGATGAGCTGCGTGCGCTGCGTACTGCTGGACCCGGGGTGCTTACCCCAGTGAGGAGGACTCACAGTCAGTGCGGAGCTCAACACCACCACCCACTGTTGAGAGGTGCCGTAGTGGCCGGAGCAACAGGTCTGCCACACAGCATTAGGGACTGCAGCAAAATGACTATTCCACACAGGGGGGATATGGGGCCAGCAACAGTGTAGCACTTGCTGTACCAATGACTGATTTAGTTGCACTGTGATTGAAACATGTGCTTTGGTTTAGGAGAGTTCATCCAGCTTTTTATGGATGTGTGACATTGTTGGTATTGGAAATTAAACACGTTTGCAGAGCAAGAAGTTGTCATTGTATCATTTTCACTCACCTAGAAGTAGTTCCGCATGATCTCATCACGCCTCTGTCGCCCAGCTGCAGCAGCAGCTACGCCAGCTTCCATGTGTATGGGTCCGGGTCCCTCCACGTCAGAGGTATCTGAGTCACTCAACTCCATAGGTGTCCCTTTCCTGGTTGCAATGTTGTGGAGCATGGCACAAGCTACAACAATTTTGCAGCACGTCTCAGGGCTGTATTGAAGGGCTCCTCCACTTTTGTGGATGCATCTGAATCTGCTCTTCAAAATCCCAAACGTTCGCTCGATGGTGCCTCTTGTGGAAATGTGTGCCCGGTTGTAGCGCCGCTCCCCAGCAGTGGCAGGATTCAAGTAGGGTGTCAGGATGAAGTCCCGGACTGCATAGGCACTGTCCCCTGTGGGTGGAAATGTTTAAAGGTCAGTCACTGTGATGCACATGCTGGTCATGAGTAATATGGGCTGACAGTGTGTGCTGTTACCTAGAAGGTATCCCTCTCCAAATTCCCCTCTTGAGAGTCTACGGTGTAGCCCACTGTGACGGAATATGAAGGCGTCATGTGTGCTTCCTGGGTACTTTGCCACTATATCGGTGATTATGTTTTTGGCATCACACACCATCTGTATGTTCAGTGAGTGGTAGCATTTCCTGTTCCGGAATACATACTCTATGTTTGAGGGGGGTGAAATGGCAATATGTGTTCAGTCTATACATCCTATGACGTGGGGGAATTGGGCTATGTTATAAAATTCCTGCTTGGTCTGTGCTAGTTCCTGTGGGGTGCTGGGGAAGTGTATGTGATGTTGCATCCTATGTGTCATGGCGTCGAGGAACGCATGGAAAAAGCGCGACAGGGCACTTTGTGACACCCCTCCTGCACTGGCTATGACCCCCTGGAAACTACCTGAGGACAGCAGGTGTAGTGAACAGAGGACCTGGATGTGTGTGGGTATGGCTTGTGTCCTGCGGGTGGGGTGTTCTAGGTGAGGCCTGAGTTCCTCAATCAATTCAAGCATGCTCTCTTCCTCCAGTCTGTAATGGGTGTGGATATCCTCATCAGTGCGTTGGAAGATGGTGGTGCGCAACCGGAATATCCTCTCCTGCCGTCTCCTCCTCTGCGCCAGAGCTCTCAGTCTTCGCCTCCTCACAATCATGTACAACCCGGACATTGTGGTAGGGAGTGTGTTGCATTCTGGGTTTCAATTTATACTTTGCACCTGGTTACCACCTGCTCCCACTTGATGGTAATTGCGATTCCTTATTTTGCGATTTTGCTTAATTCGCTATTTGCGATTGGTTGATACATTCCATTGTGATTTCGGAATAGCGATTTCAACTTTAGCGATTCTCCCTAACGGGTTTGATCGCAAATTTGGAAATCGCTTTTGTATTCGCTATTTAGCACTTTCGCAAAGTTTGGGATTCACTATTTAGCGATTCCTTATTTGGCAAGCGTTTTTTGCTTCATACATTGCGATTAGCGATTTTTTAGTCGCTAACGCTATTTTTAACAATTCGCAGCGTTTGCGACTGATTTTTGACTTCATACATATGGCCCTAAGGAACTACACTACATGGTGCCCAACGGTTTGGTAAGGCACTAATTTAATGCTCGATACTGAAGTAACTCAGTTGTGCTTTTCTCAGAGACCCCTACTCATAAAACTCCATAAGACATCTGGAGTAGGTAGGGATAGTATACGCCATAGCTGAGTAGGACGAAAATCCTTTGTATTAGCTTTTTGGTTTGTTCAACGTTGAAGGATACACTGTTCCAAAATATTGTGTGCCTTATCTTTGTTCCCTTGAATCTTGCTCTGCAACTTTCATTAAACAATGGGCGAAAAAGCCTATAACACCGAAACCGGTGAAGCTACAGGCGACAATGTCGTACCAGCATTTAATTAAACAGGTTTTAATGAAACTGATGAGAATGATATAATCATTCCTCCAAATTGAAGGAGAGCCATCACTCGAAAACTTATAAAACATGGCCTAACACCAAGAGGTGGTAGAGCAGTTTTTGTGATAGAGGCACATGAATATCACCAGACAGAGGTATTCTATTCATGGATAGTATTCCCAGAATAAAATCCAGTAACACACGTGTTTCACTTCTACAAAGAAGATGAACCACTAGAGGAATATATTCCGTTCAGGGATATTGAAATACAACTCACATACCATGAGCTCTAGTTTAAAGGTACACTAAAAGATTTAAATCACATTACCAGGCTTGGTCCACTAGGAAGACCAGGAGCAACATGGCCGGTTTTAGCCTGCTATACGCCTACCCTGACATTGAAGAAAAGTCGGATGATGAAATACTTAGTAATATCCAAAGATTAATAGAATTATACAGTTAAACCACAACTGTCTGAAAGTCCTGAAAAGGCTTTACTAAAAACACTCCTACCTCTTCTAAAAAGAAGTTGGAAAATAACAAACAATCAAAAGAGAAAGATTCTCAACCCCGATGTAGGTCTCCTCAAAAGGAGCCCTTTGAAAGGAGGTATAACCTCAGGAATAGGGATAATTTTAGAAAACCTGACAGGTATCAACATACTGATACACGTTCCTCTTGTACCTTTCAGATATCGTCACAGACATTCGAAAGAAGAGGACGGTCAGATCAAAAAGAAGAACGCGCGAAGTACAAAGACAATCAACACGTTCAGAGAAACAATACAATACCCCAATTCTCCAAAAAGAAAGTAGCAGGTCTAAAGATCAGACATGCCGAGGATTCTGGGAACACAGCTCAAGAACGGGTGAATGGGCTCAGACAATGTTGGACAGCGCAGCAGAAGTAACAATAGCTCTCCAGAACCTGAAGGGACTTCTGGAGACAGTGGACTCGAATGAGGGCATTGAAGTTGAAACTGCAGATACCAGGGTTAGCTCTCTGCATAGGTTATATGAAATAACACTCCGGATGGAGGGAGACATACCAAGAAAAGTGAAAGCACTCATTTGGGAGCGACTTTCAAAGGGTTATGATATACTTCTAGCAGAACGGGACTGGCCTCCAGAATTTGTCAGGGAGTGCTCACATGGTGAACACATCATTATGCCAGCCTTCTCCGACCATGTTCCAGTACATTTAAAATATATGTATGCCAGTAAATGGGCAGTCGCCCAAGTCCCAGCAGTATACAAAAATCATGTAAGATGGGATGAGGATTCACCTCACCACACAATCCAGTTAAAAAACGTAACCAACTGCACAAAGGCAGTACCAAATTAAGCAAGAAGCTAAAAAACAGGTCAGGGAGATCTTAGATCAACTTGAATACCAAGGGGTGATTGAAACTTGCACCTCATCAATGAACAATCCTTTGTTTCCTGTTTCCAAACCAGACAATATATATCGTCTGGATTTGGATTACAGACAGCTAAACTCTTGTTGTACAACATTTACAGTGCAAAATGCACACAGAACAGCATTAATGAATAACATTGTGCATAAAAAATATAAAACCACATTAGATATTTCAAATGGTTTCTTTTGTCAACATTTGCACTTGAAAGTAGGTATTTGACCGCTTTCTCAATAATGGGGACTCAGCATCAATTCTGTTGTCTCCCTCAAGGATTCAAGAATAGTCCGGGGTTATTCTCAGCAAGGGTAACAGAGTTACTACAAACTTATGATGACGAGGCATTGTCATATGTCGATGATATCTATCTGACAGACGATGACCTGAACAGGCACTTGAACAGGGTGAACACCATTATATTGGGCTTCTCCTCTGAGGGTTATAAATTCAAATTCAAAAAATCAAGAATTGCCCATCTCAATGTCCTTTTTCTAGGATATGAACTCAAGTGAAGGCAAAAGCCTGGCAGCCAACTTTTTAGAAAAGTGTGCGCTGCTCCAACCTCCAACAACGCTGAAAAACGTACAGTCAATTCTAGATTTCCTGAATTTTGGAAGAACTTACATTCTAAACTACGCAGAAAGGGTTAAACCTCTCTACGAATTAATCAAACCTGATTTTAAAATCACACATTGGACAAAAGAACACACAGAAATTTTGCGTTCGCTACAAACAGACATGTTAGCAACAGAACACTTACAAACATGCGTAAACTTACACAACTTAGGGATCCGAATAATTCCGGGTCAATGCGGATTCACCTACTTAACTTTAACAAAGTACCAATTGCATACAAATCACATTTGTATACACAAGCAGAAATGAAATTTACATCCACAGAAAAAGTTCTGACAGCAGTTTAAACCGCTGTAGCAAAAGAAAGAGCCCTAGCACAGGGGAAACGCATTATGGTCATAACTCCTGTACCAGCCTTGGAGGCGTTTACAAAACCTAGCATTCCGAATGCAAAAGCTTTACATCCAAGATGGATACAATGGGTTAATTCTCTTGTTGCAACTGATGTTGAATACGTTTTTGATCCTCATTTGAAAACACAAGCATTTCTGCAATATGAACACGAATGTCCTCTGCCTACTGAAAATCTACCTCTTGACCAGTACGAATTTATAATTCATACTGATAGATCTGCACAACCTGCTACGGGGGTAAACAAGCTTATAGTGCAGCATGCTCAATCGTTAAAGGTTGTATGTTTGATGGCAAATTTAGACCTATGGTCACAAAAACGCAATCTCTAGGAGATTGCACTGCTCAGCGAGCTGAACTACAAGCATTCAAAATGGCACTTGAAAATTCGGATTGCGAATTCCCCACACTCATAGTATGCGATTCTTTTTACTGTTTTCAATCTTACACAATTAATATTTACAGAATTGGCTTTCAAATGGTTTCAAAGATGAAAAGGGTGGCACAATCAAGCACAAAACGCTTTGGGAACAAGTAGTTCAGTTGCGAAACGGACTACAAAACACTCATGTGATTCACAAGCTGAGCCATCAACGTGATGGCGTTCACGTTGTAGTGAATTTATTGGCTGATGAAGCCGCAAGGGGGGCTGTGAAATCGGCTTCCGTAGCTGCAATCACTCTTTCAAAAACAAAAATAGACAGTGAAATAATACTGGCTGTCAATGCTTCAAGCAAAGGCAGCGGTACAGCGTTACCTAAAGGGTTTCCACTCAAATACTGGTATATAACTTATGCGAACAATATTCCGTTTGCTCGAATCCCTGGAGTGGGGGATAGGGTAATACCAAACATGGAACATAGATTAGGACTAATCCTAGCAGCACATGAAGGGCACGCCTCTGCTCATGCAGGTGTTTCCGCCACAATGTCGTTATTAAAACAACAATACTGGTGGCCCGGCATTAGGAAACAGACCAGAAACAATGTCCTGGACTGTGAAATATGCCAAAAGATGAAAGTCTCTACTATGAAATGTCTTGCGCAGACGCCCCTGTTAATCTCAGATAAACCATTAGCGTGTGTTTACCTGGACCACTGCGGTCCCTTACAAAGGGATCGTAACTATAAATATATCATGGTCACAGTGGATTCGTGTTCAAGGTTCATTTGGATGTGGCCTCAGCGCTCGGCTGACGCACAAACTGTTATAAAAGATTTGGGATTCTTTATTGGCACATACGCAATAGGCACACTACACTCTGAGCAGGGCCCTGCGTTTAGCTCTCGAGCTTACAAAGAAGGCATGGCCAGTTTGGGCGTTGAATTGCGGTACTCTTCTCCATTCCATCCTGAGGGAAATTCTCTTGTGGAAAGAAAAAACCGGGACACAAAGCAGTCTATAATAGCTAGGGTATTTGGTTCGGGTGATGGGTGGGTCAAACATCTTTATGGGGTCCAACGTAGTCTTAACAATTTGCCAAGAAGTTCCCTAGGGGGTATCACTCCATATGAGGTCCTATTTAGAACAAGATTGTTGGTTCCGGATCTTGATTGTCATAGAACAGTGGTGGAAAAAAAGAAATGTGATATCAAAGATCGTTTGGCTGTTTTATAGGACTTAAATGAACTAAGATCGAAACAAAGCAACATGTTCCTGAAGCCAACTACCACTGGGGAAAAACCAACTGTCCCAGCAAGGCCTGTCTGGATCCCAAAGCTTGGTGATCTAGTCAGAGAAAAGATCGCGGACAAGAAGGAATTTGGGCCTTCTTACAGACAACCAGTACCTGTCCTAGCAGTCCACGGACCAAAAACTGTTTTACTGCTTCCCCTTGCTGTTAAAAAGTAGAGAATATTGGTGTCTATTGACCTGATCAAACCACACTATGTGGCTGATACTAAGCAGTAAGCCAAGTGGACTCTGACAATATAGCAGACTCACTCCGCTCAAACTGAGAGACTCATCACCTTTGAAGATTCTACAGTGAGAAAAGAAGGACTATGCAATAAAGCAATGGAACTTGTTCCTCTTGAGACCCAAATAACAGTTTGTCTTGATACACCTGTCTAATACGAAGTAATAGGTAATCAAGTGGTTCCAGCAATTTCAAAGAATCCTGATGCAATTCCAACCATTGACAGAACTGCCTCTGGCTATTTTATTAACTTTGATAGGTTTTCCGAGGATCCCAGTGAACCTGAAATGACGCCAGCACAAAGAACTTTCAAAGAACAAGCAACACACTTTTTTCATCACCTGAAAAAGACTTATCTGGTTTCACCATGGATTGAACTATGGATTGTTTTGGGAATATTCTTCTTTCTACTTTGGTTAGCTCTGGTAATAACTCTGGGTATGCTGATAAATGGAAGATATATTCAAATGGACACAGCAAGTAAAAGAGTGAACTTACTTCTCCAGCCACACAAATCATCCCATAGTGAAAAAAGAGACTTGTCAGCAGTGAACATCACAGCAGCTCCTATACCAGATGGTATAGTTTGGGACAGAACTGAATATGACATTTTTGGCCAGTCTGAGCTTTTAAAGATGCACACTTATTCAAGATTTCAATAAGTGACTTTATTACATCTAGTCAAGTCAAGTCAAAAAACCTTATTTCAGCTATACAGCCATAAAAGCACATAAAAATATAGCATACATTTAGAGCACCTTCTGATACACAGTTTAAGATAATAAAAACAGAGATGATTTTTTTTTAAAAATGGTACTGAAGTGCAATTGTTTACAATGTTCGGTGACTCATCAACCTGATACATTACAAACTTAATTGAAATTCATTAGCTGATAGTTTTTAGAACATAAAACATGATTCAATAAATACTAGATAAAACAATCAATCAAGGTATTATTAAAAGTTAAGTTTCTACTGTTTGTCCTTATTTGGGAGCATGTGCAAGATTAGCATAGCAAATAGTAAATGGAGAAGCAATATACTGTAAGGATTTTCCATTGGGGTCAGAGGTCAAATAGGGTTTATTTGTCAGCAGGCACCTTTTCCATTATGATTCTCCTGCGTGTGCACCACATCTTGAATAGAAACCTGGAGGTGCCAAACACATATAGTGGGTCTGTTTCATACTTTAGTAATCTGAAGGCCTCAGAGTGGTGTCTAATTCCCACATTTCTTCAAAGCTGGACAATCCATTTTGACCTGGGTCTACTATACGCAGGGCAAAAGAGGAGGACGTGGGGTTCTGTTTCTTCAGTCACAGAGCAACCAGGACATCCTAATTTAGTGACTCGCTTCCATTTGCTGGTGAATGCTCTGAGCGGGAGCACCCCATGCCTAAATTGTGAATACAATTTCTTTGCAGTAAAAGGCTGAATACTATCCAGGGCCAACTTAAGTTTGTACTGCTGCTTGACTTCCAAAAACCTGTGAGTCAAACTACATGAGTTAGCAAACTGTGATAGTTGGGCAAATTTGTATTCCTTGTAGGCAGGCAGAAGATAGGGATTTTTTAGAGATGGAGGGGCAGGTCTCTTCTGGCGTCAGCCACATATTCATCCTGCCCAGTACCTGGCAAGTATTCTTAATGTGGGACAGCCATGGTATATTCCTTACACCCAGGATGGTCATAACGTCCCTAAGTTCCTCCCTATAATAAACCAACTCGGGCGTATTCCATATACGACGCTATAATAGAAGTGGGCGTGAGGCAATTAGATCTGCAATGGGGCCAATACCTAAGTCCATCCGTAGTGGTGTCAACGAAGTACTTTTCATAAGAGCCAGTAACTGCCTTAGAAAGGTATTCTCCGTTATAGATAGAATATTAGTTGGGCAGTGTCCCAGAGCTCCGTTCCATATAGCGACGCACCCCTTGCCTGTACTTTATACATTTCTGCCGGTGGACCTACCACTTTCTGGGTACAACTTTTATATACTGTCAAGATTCCCTCTATGGACTGAGTGAGTTTCAAATTGGCTTTCTTTATCTGGTTCCCCCAGTCCATCGTGTCAATAAGGGCCCCATTCGGATGTCAGGCGTATTGCCCCCGCCAGGCTGGCGGTAGCCACCGCCGGCCTGGCGGGGGCAATCCGCCCGACATCCACTTCCAAATGCCTCCGCCATATTAGTTTGGCGGGGGGACCACGGCGGACGGAAAGACCGTCCGCCGCTTTTCCACCCCGGTCGCCTTGCGGCCGGGGCGGAAAAGGATTAATATGGTGGCGGTGTCTAATAGACCCCGCCAGCCATATTATGATGGCATGAAGCCATGAAGGCTTGCGGTCTTCACTCTGGGGGCCCCTTGTGGGCCCCCAGAGTGAAGGAGGGGTGGGGGGTGCACACGGGGGGTACCTGTGGTACCCCCCAGCATTTGCATAAACAAAGCGGCAGGCACCACGCGGTGCACGCATACATTTTTAACATTGTGGCGGGCGGTGCAGTGAGCACCGCCCGAATGTTGAAAATGGGGGATGCGCCCGCCACTGTGGCGGGCGCATCCTAAGGTACACATCGGGACCCCCGCCCTTGAGGCGGGCGCCAAACTAATAGGGACCTAAGTGTTAGACCTAGATAGTCAAAAATGGACACCCTCTCTAGGGCCATGCCTTCCATTTGGGGGGGTGGGCAATTGGTGGTGTTTGCATGGAAGACCATATATTTTGTCTTTTGAAGGTTTATCTCCAGGTCCCTCTTCCTGCCGAATGAGCAGAACTCTTCCAGAACCCGCTGCATACCCATTGGTGTCTTGGAGAGTAGCAGGGTATCGTCCGCAAACATTAAAGCTCGTACCTAACCTCGGGGAATCTATATCTTTTACAGCTAGCAGTGTTTTAATAAGGCCATTTAAAAAGAGGGAGAACAGGGTCGGAGCTAAGACGCATCCCTGTCTCATCCCTTTCTCTACAGGGAAGGGGGCTGTCAGTTCCCCTTTTTTACCATGCTTTATTCTCGCATACGTGTCACGGTGCAGACGCTTAAGCAAGTTGCATAAATATGTTGGTACTCCCATATCCCGGAGTATTACCATAATTGATCCCGCTGCATCTAAGGTCCACAAAGGTTAGATAGAGGCTGCCACCCTCTAAAGAGACCGTTTTCCAATAGATCAATTGCAGTCTAAAGATCTTATCTATGGTAGAGGTTTTAGTCCTAAACCCAGCTTGTAAAGGCGTTGATACGTTCTTTTCCTCGATCCATGATTGCAATCGATCAAGAACAACCCCAGCAAATCTCTTTTGGGTGACATCAATATGGCTTATTGGACGATAGTTTGCCGGGTTGAGCGGGGAGTCTTTTTTATAGATAGGAATGATTTCTGCCCCTGCCCAAGTCAGGGGCATGGCCATACCTTGTAAGATAGCGTTGAACAAGGTGCATAAGTAGGGTGGCCACACTGCTTGCTCATTTTTAAATAGGTCACCAGGGATTCTATCAAGGCCAGGTGCCTTGGAAGGCAGGTGACTTCCCAGAGCCGCAGTAACCTCTTTCAATGTGCAGGGGGGGTGCATCACTGGTTAGATTTATTTCATTTGATGGGGCTTTGGTGGGAACCACTTCCCCATCAAGTGTCCTCATGTATAAGGTTTTAAAATGGGATTGCTAGACTTCTTCCCCCAAGTTTGGCTCGGTTGCAGAGTTGCCTTCGGATTTGCCAGTTTTCACTAGGTTCCAAAAGCCTCTCATATCCCGATTATCCAAAGATTTTTTGATTGCTTCCCATTTGTCTACCTCCCAGGTTGCTTTTGCTTCAGTTATAATTTTTTTGTAGTGTGCCCTGTTTGCCTTGGTGGATTGGTTGTCGTTATTTTTTATCCCAAGTAATAGAGCACGATTAGTATAATTACATATTTTGTTGTACCAGGGGTGTTTAGGTTTGGAGTCAGCTCTATTGCTAAATTTTTTCTTATAAAAATACTCCGCCAGTTTTAAAAGCATTTCCTGATGATTCGTGCTTAGTACCGACAGGAGTTCTAAACCTTGGCTATTGTCGGGTGCTTTAAAAGCTATTTCTAAAACAGGAATGACTTGTTTATAAAGGGTGGCCACTTTCTCTGGTGACTGTACAAAGGTTCCCCACCACACTCTTCTATCCCCTTCAGTTGTAATTAAGTTTGGAACTACTTGTGGGGATATGCTCTGTAGAACATTAAGCTGGGGGAGAGCTATTTTAAGTGCCAGCGGGTTGTGGCCACTTTCAGGATCAACGGAGAAGTCAATAACTTTGTGCCATAGATCTACATCAACCAGGATGTGGTCGATTATAGAGGCCTGGCCTATCTTGTTAAAAGTACATTTTCCTTGGCTGTCAGACGGGAAGCGACCGTTACATGCCCTGAGTGAATGACTGCAAATTGATTAGTTAATCTGAAGCACTAAGGGGGTCCCCTCCCCTGACTGGATAGCTATTACATTCGGGGATTGACAGGGCTGCATCTTCGTCACTCGTGATGGCGTTATCAAGACCCTTTAAGGGTTCGAAATGACAATTGAAGTCCCCTCCAATAATTACATATGTGCATTCTAATAGTGTGTACAAAAAAAGAGTCAAGACAGTCAATTGTCGGGGAGGTTTGCCCCGTCCTTACTGGACATGAGTAGATGTTGATAATTGCTATTTGGAGGGAATTTGTAAAAGAAAGGAGAATGCACAGGATATCAGGGGAGGGAGTGTCTATCATTTTGATACTACATCCCAGGTGTGTCCCAACCCATATACATAAGCCCCCTGAGGGTCTCCCCCTAGGCCCCTGGACTGCTGGGATACTATATGTGACATAGCCCACTCTATGCAAGTCTACCCTAGATCGGGTTTCCTGGAAGAGGCATAATTGTTGGCTATCAATGTACTCTCCCCAGTCAGGGAGGTCAGTTTTAGCGCTGAGCCCTGCTATGTTCCATGATAACATCTTAGGGTACTGGGGCTCCTCTGGGCCTGGAGTTTCATGTTGTAGTTGTCTCCCTTCCCTTGATGTTGTCTGGTGCGGGGCTTTCTACCCTGGTCGAAATGCTATCAGGATCCCTGCTTGTCTAAATGGGGTCCCCAGAGTTAATGCGGGTATTTAGGGGTTTATAGGTCTTTCCGGCCAGAGCACCCATACTCTTTTTCCGTAATTGTCTAACTCAACTGCCTGATCAGTGAGCCATGTAGAGCTTTTAGATGTAGCATTTAGTCAGTCGACCTAATCCAGGGAGCTGTATCTATTACTCACTGGGATATTAAAAGGTGTGGTGTCCTCGCATCCCTGGCCCATATTACGGAAGGTGGCACTCTGGGCTTTCAATTCCCATTTTCTATAGACTCTTCCCATTTCATTGACCAGCTGGCTTGGGGGATAGAAATAGTCCAAGGAAAGTTTTTGAATGACTTCCATCTCCTCGAAGATCTCCATCCCAGGATTTGCTGGACCGCCCTCCTGTCCCTAAAGTTAATCAAAACACAGTCTCCTAGAATTTCCTTACGGCTCTGTCCCAGCCATATATCCCTTACGTACAAATAGAATTACACTATGTGCCGAGAAGGGGAGTGGTATGTGTTTATTTAGACAATATGTAACTTTATTTTTCAGTTCTGGGTAGGTCTCCCCCCGGACATTTTCCAGCTCTGGCACTCCAGCTAATATAACAACATAAGATGCGGATGCTGGGGGCAGGTCTATACAAGGGAGTGTTGAGCTCTTGTCCCTCACTCTGGAATTGGATGTATTCTGAGTAGCTGTAGTGGCGGTTCTTTGTGGCTGGAGTCCTGTTGTCAGATCTGAAGTAGTTGCCATAGGCCTAGACTCTTGCCCGGGATCTATTGTGTGGGACGGTCTATTTTGGGGAATAGATGGGGCCTGGTTTTTTTGGGCGGGGGGCAGTCCCTGTATGCTCTTGCATATTGGCAGATTTTTCCTGTTCCCCTAGAGGGGGCAGAAATAGAGGGGTAGATGGAATTTCCAGGGTTCGTAGGGAAGCTGTGTTAGAATTTGGTGGTTTACTCAATTCCGCTGTTTGACAGATAACATCAATTTTGGACCCCCACAAGACCATCATTGTAGTTAACTTACTGATGCATCTCATTGCCACTTCAAACTCTGATTTTATACGCTGTTCGAAGTGGTCCTTTAGCTCTGTAGCCAGGTGTTGTACCCATACTGGGGGCTCTAGAGGTTTGGGGCTACTTTTAGCGACATCCTGACCTCCCGCCAAATTATCTGAAGCCACCATGAGGGCATTTTTCGCCTGTGTCCCTCTTTTTAGAACAGTTTGCTTCCTGAGTCCTCCTCTCTTTTTTACACCCCCACCCTTGCCAGTCCTATTGTTAATTTCCCCAACTAAGCGCTCTTGGGCACAGGGTAATTCTGGCGTGGTGGGAGCCACCAGTGTTTGTGGGGAGTGGGATAGCTCTAGGTCCTTGGTTGTGGAAGTGCTTAATATCACCAGGGTCAATGAAAGGCGTCTCTCAGTGCGTTTGATTTCACTCGCGACAGCTCCTATTGCCTGCTGCAACATTTTATCAATAGCAGTTGGTTTGACAATTGGCGTGGGTAGTGCAGCTTTCTGCCTAGTTGTTGGCCTAGAGGGCGGGGGGTGTTCTTTCCCATATTTATTTGCTTACTAAACCCCCCGATGCGCAATGGTTCCTACAGCGTCTTGCTGTTAATTTGGAGAGGGGGGGAGTGTTAGAATTTCAATAAAACTAGGAACTTCAGCTTTTACTTAGCACTAACTCCCAGCTCAACTTAGGTTAATGTCTTGTAATGCATATGGCTTTAAGTATCTTTAGTCGTCAGCCAAGGGAGGTGGCCCAGCCTCATACAGTCTCGGACGGACTCAGACGGGCCCGCCTTGGCCCGGGCTTCGCCCGGCACGCCAGTGTGCGTCCCGCGCCGCGGGGTTTGAGGCAGCGCTTTATAGCATGATCACCACGCCTCCCCCTGCGGCAGCTGGGAGCAATGCTGTTGTCAAGGAGCTGGTGCAGCCTGGGACAGCGAGTCCCACCAGGCTGTGCTGGAAGTGAAGTGAAGGGCCGCGAGGGTGTGGAGAGCAGCCTGAGTTCCAGCTCAGAGGGGGCAGAGTCACAAACAACAGGTGAGGCGAAAAATGCTCCCCTGAAGCAACACGTGCCGCGGGGGTTGAGGCAGTGCTTTATAGCGCGATCACCACGCCTCCCCCAGCGGCCGCTGGGAGCAATGCTGTTGTCAAGTAACTGGTGCAGCCTGGGATAGCAAGTCCTACCAGGCTGTGCTGGACGTGAAGTGAAGGGCCGCGAGGGTGTGGAGAGCAGCCCGAGTCCAGCTCAGAGGGGGCAGAGTCACAAACAGGTGCGGCGAAAAATGCTCCCCTGAAGCAACCTCTAGTACTTTTTCTGATTATTGGGACTTCCAGACTATTAATAACATGATATCTGATCTAGAAATGTTAGCAGTATTCACAAATCATGAATATTTAGAGAGTTCATTAGACTATGAACAAATGTATTGTTATAACATTATGGTCATAATTTCTTGCACAAATCTGCAATGCCTAGAAATGTATATATGTATAACCATTGGGAACATTGTCCTACACCTCCAAAGGGTAGCTCAAAAACTTTTGTAATTAAATTTCCATATTTTTCAGGGTTAAATTTATCCAATGCTGAATCATTTTATTTTAAAAATGTGAACAAGACAGGAACGAAAAATATGTTAACCAATACAAAACAGTTTTATTGTGCAGTCTTTATTGCCCAACTGTCTAGACATGTTTTCGACTTTTGGAAAGACACCATTGAGACAAAATCTGTCTGGGGTACAAAAGATTAGCAAGTACAGGGGGTAGAAGCTTTGTTTAGAGCCTGTATCATCCCTGAGCAAATTATGTCACTGTCCAACAAACATCTTGCCTTGGTTTAGCCAAGATCAAAGACATGAACACACCGACCATACCTATACCTACAAGTAATAGCACTACACGGGGGGAGGTACATAATATTTTGCATCACAACAGATCAGATCCAGAATGGATAAAATGGCTGCTTTGGCCCACAGGCACAAACAACTGTCAAGATCGATTCCTAAACAAAACACAGGGTTTCACAATCAATAGGCCAGACCCAAGATATCTTCAAAGACAGCATCCTGGGGTAGTAACAACATACAGTGTAGGGGAACTATGCCTTGATTGGCTACAGAAATCTGCATTTGATGATGTAAAACAACACTTATCTTTACTTAAAGATGGCACAGACCTTAGGCAATTCTTGCTAGGACCAAGAAAAACGTTTCAAATATGCCGGTATATATGCTGCATATAACGAATTATGGAAGATTACCCAAGCATAAACTGGAGAACGAATACGAGAAATTGATTATATTAATTTAGAGAAATCTCTCTCTGTAGTAGACAATGGGTTAATGACTCTGTAGTCTAGGATATATTCATTGGACAGCATCGTATCTTCTGCCATAGACATCATGGAACAAGACTTGGTCATGCTGCAACACGGCCAGTCTCAATTACATTCTATCATGCTATTAGTCTGGGTGCAACAAAACTGTCATGCAGGCTATATGCCTTGGCGTTTAATCAACACAACGTCACTGTTTTCAGAATTCAATCTCACTGATAAACAGATCAAACTGGCACAAAGGGGAGCAGACTATACGGTGCTGAGCATTGAAAAACTGGACAAATTACCATTCACAGTGGCAGAGAAACCACCTACTGAGTGGATCATACATGGTACAATTACTCTGCCTGTTACAATTTTCCATTTTCAGTATTGTCTAAAACACATACCAGCAGGCAAATATGAAAGGTTGGGTAAAGAATACATCAAGATATCCTGGAATTTACCATACACACACAGATGTTGGAGTGGGGGCATGAAGTGTTTCTTAGCGGTACTAACTGTGAAAACGCACTGAGCAATTCTCTCCTTTGTCAGGGTATTAATTTACACGGGCCTGCAATGGATCCACTACAAACTTATTCTGTCACCTGCAAGGCTCACCAGCTGCAGTGATTAATCCAATTTTTTGACTACTTTTTAATTGGAGTTACCTAATGTTGAATGATCACAGCAGCTGTGGCATGTTGCCAGGTATTCCATATCTAGTGACTGTTTCATCCAGGCTCACTTGCTGTATGCAAGTATTGTTTCAACAAACCAAGACAGTCAGGGAGTCGCCCCTATGGCCTTCACTGAACATTTCTTCTATACAAATTGATACTCTAAGCAGAATGAAAGCCAGTCTTTTACAAAAAACTATGCCACTGACCTCGGCCAAAGAAACCTGTGATCTACAATTCGCAAGGACTTCTGCCGAGATACATGCCCTTTTGAATACAAACTGCCCTATACATTTCTCAGAAATGTTGGACCGTATCTTAAACATGTCTGATACGAGCGGTATCGTACACCTATTTAAGAAGGTATGTTCAGGACTGTTAGCACCTTTTCAAGCAGCCCTCGGAATATTTCCCAACTTTGTGCACTCTGTGTTTGGCGGACTGCCACTACTTTTTGAACTCGTTGCAGGGATCCTATTTTTGCTCCTACTGCTACGATATGGCAAGCCAAATCACCAATGCCACTCCAAGCACCATGGAGAGAGCTCTATTGGAGATGAAGTATCGTGAGCGCATCGTTCAAATTCTAGGCTTACCTCGTCTACGAGAATTAAATACCACATGGTTTCTGTCATTCAGACCAATCTGGCAAGATTGCATATTACCTGTTCTACGCTGCCTGCTTTGCGGTGAAGAATGCATGCTAGACATCTGTCTAACACTCCCATTAGTCATGCCTACGGATATTGATACTCTGCTGGACACGGTAACGGCTCTGTGTTGTCCCCAGCGACTACCAATTCTGATGACCACATTAATTGGGATCTCACAGAAGCAAATTGCTACTGCTGAGGTACGAGAGGGAACAACAGGCATGCAGATAACATCCAATACAAACATTGCTGATGCGACCAATGCTGAAGGCGATGCTTCTCATCTACGTGTGGTTAGTCTTCTAAACGAGGTAATCCAACTTTCACCTACAATGGTAGATGACTTTTTATCTACAGACATAGAAGATTTCATGTTTTCTCCAAGCCCTAACACTGACTTTTGATTTTGGCACACAGTGTTCTGAGAGACTTTGACCTTCATTTTCCAAAACAAGGTACTAACTTTGGAACTTTTTCCTATGATTAATTTTTTTTCTCCAAATTTGTACTTTTCATTTTTAGCACCAGTAATCTTCTTATAGTAGAACTAGTTATAGAGAACAAGAATTCTTTGAATATTTCCAGAGACAATACATGAACTTGTCCACATCTAAATGATTATGTAATCTGAAATGAAATGGTTTCGGCCCTTTTTCTTCTGTATTCACGAGCCATTTCATAAATGTGTATATATGTGTATTCATTCAATTAGCATTCATTGCCAACTTATGCTTAGAATGAAACATTGCTTTAATATGTACAGCAAAATTGCATTTTATGCATCGCAACAGCTTTGAATGCATATTTTCAAATATATTTTTAGCCATGTTCTTAGCCATCCATGTGTAGCTATGTTTTAGATATGTTTAGCATGTTTAGAATTTAGTAACATCGTACATATGAAAGTGGAGTGGGTGTTGTGTGTCGATTTAGATATCGTATCTAGATTTTCTGATTCTTGCCCTCATATAGGTTCAATTCACATTGCCCTTATATAGGCATATCAATCCAGCCCTTAGTTAGACATTGCTCATGCTAACCAAATACAGGCATGGTCAACTACATCCAATCCTCTTCGTCACAACAAGATCTTGGAAAACCAGACTCTTAAGCCTTTAGGACTTCCCCTTGCTTGGATATTGATTTCTCCAAGAATTCATTTATTATGTTTGAACATCTATTCCTTAGGGATTCATTCATTACGTTCTTATGCCCGAATTTTACATCAATACTGGCATTCCTAAACATCTTCAAGGGATAAATATGCCTTCACTTGCTATGGCAAGGTAAGGTACGGTTCGGAAGCGGCTCGCCACAGCAAGTCCCGAAGGAAGTCAAATCCCCAACAGACGCACTGACCAGATGCTGTCATCCTCCTCGCACAGAATCCAGCTCCAGTGTTTCTGACTCCCCTTGCGGGGTGTTAGAGATCAAGTCCCGGGAAAGAGATACCAACCTCTCTCATTCTAAGGTATGGAGCTGATTAGAACCTAGAGAAACTTTTTGCAACTCTTGGCATAACTAAATCAGACTAAGACAGCACCTACTTCTTCCCTGGTATTGCACTTAGGTCAGTTACACTGGGGTAGGATTATTTTAGAAGCACCAGATGAGTATTTTAGCCTGTGTTATTTATGTATGTATTTTATGAATATATGTCATAGCTACAAGACGTGCTATTACAGTATTATTTTATCATACTGCTAACGCTGTACATTTTATACTTCACATTCTGTCTTACGATTGTAGCAGTTCATATCTCTTGCATGAGAAGAGATGCTCTGTAGAAATGAAGCATGCACGATTGACTGAGTGACATGGTTATCTATTGTTTCCACGACTCTGAAGATATTGTTCCGACTCTAAGGGAAGCAAAGTTGTCATGCTTATGCAGTTGTCAGAAACGAATCCCTTCTTATTCATTTGAGAAGTTTCTAGTGACCTCTGAGTTAGCTGGCACACACAATTAATTTTAATCTACTCGATAGAGACATACTGACCACAGTCCTATGTCAAAACTATAGTGTATAATATTCCAATGCGCAGAGCCTATCAGGGATATAGGAACTACACGACAACACTTTCCTTACATACTCAGGCATTTTCACTTTTTGTCACTTCACCTAACCTGCTGCTAAGTATTTGACCAACGAGGTCGGCTACTTTCGCTCTGCTGCTAAGAATATACCCACAGGGATTTGATTGCCTGTTCACAACGAATGCCGCGGTGCACACATGAAATACACTATAATCCCTGCAGAGGTTATATCGTTGTCTTGCACATTGCACTTTCTCCTACATGCCGTAGCACTTTGTTTCTTGCTGTCTAATCTATCCTGTTGTCAAGTATTGGACTAACGAGGATAGCTCTGCCAGTCAAGCCGCTAGGATTAGCAGGACTATATTTTGTTTAATATTATAGTTTTTTAATGGTTACTTATTTTTTTCTGTTCAAATTGTTGCTATAAAATGTCAACATGGGATGCACATTTGTAAAGGTTTTAATTAACTGTACAATAAATAAAATTTCTATTTCAGTTTTCAATACAAGTAACATAACATAGCTTAAAATAAAACAGTGCAATGCACACTAGTGAGTCCAGAAACACGAAGGACATATGAGCACATGTATATGCTACAATACTTCTTTCTCTACCAGCTGACAATTGGCATTGCTTCAGATTGGGCTCACTTTTTTCGTTTGTGCAGTTGTATGTGCAGTCCTTACACCTTGTACCATTTCTTTGTTTTGTCTAAAAAAAACTTGTTATTGGAATTTATTTCCAGCTCATATATTAAATCAATTCAAGTCACAGGGACTCATACATTTGTCTTCATCTTTAACAGACACATAGCCTGCGTCACCCAAAAATAACATTTACCTCCATCTGAGACACATCAATTTAACCAACTCTGGCTATCCTGATTGTTGGACCCGGGGTTTCCGGTCCAACTAGGGTAGCTTGGCACCAAAGGGGGAAGGCCTAACTCCGAGGTAACTGTGTTGTACCTGCGTTCACTCACCACAGCAATCCAGCACCCCTCCACCAAAAATGACACCACACCTTGTTAGAAAAGTATGGAATGCTTTATAAAAATCTTTAGATTGACTTATTCCTTTAGCAGTGTAAAATTTTAACACATCAAGCACTTCCACATTTGATTATTTGCATCAGTAAGAGCACGACATTGCATTAGCTAGAGAACTTTTTCTTCCAGAAGAAATGAGCTCAGCAATTTTCACTTAGTACTCCAATTTTCAGGTAGTCGCCTTGCAGTTTAAATAAGACAAGCAGCAAGACAGGTGCTTCTATACAGTGAAACAAGATTGCGCATTACTTCGGTAATGAAACAGTATTACATATTCCCTTTTAGTAAGGCTGGTATATGCATTAATATAACTGAAACCAGAATCATATTCCCCCAGTGGAGCAAGAACATGCATTAATTTCGGCCAGTAAACAGGTACTTGGTCTGGTAACCTACAACTCCCTGGCTTCTGATTAGCTGTAGTAAAGGTCCAGCAGTAGTTTTATGATTGGCAGGAGCCTAAATTCTGTAGTATGGTACTACTAGTTTAAGCTCCCCTGGTTCACGTTACCTCACCACCAGGGATCAGGAAAGTAGGCCAACCACTAGGCCCGGTAGTGATCTCACAGAGTTTGTGTCCCGCACCAGCCCCAAATCCCTGCTTACTTGTGGGCTTGAAGTTTTATTAATGGTTTTAGCCGTCACAGGCAGCTTGGGGAGCTTACATCCTCGCCGACAGGCTACCGGCGAAAATATCCGCCCCCTCGCAAACAAGGCAAGCCCACACACCAGACCTGCTCGGGAGAGAGGGCGCCTCCGTTGTCATACCCAGGCAAGGCTGCCGAGGCTTGGGAACCCCTTCAGGGAGCAACTCTTCACTCCGATGCAGATCCGCCTCTCCCCGAAGAAGTCAAGGCCACCACTAGGCCTGCGCGGGAGGGAGGACACTTCAGTGCGGCGCCGCCTCCTCCGTGAAGAAGCCAAGCCTTCCACTGGGCTTGCGCGGGAGGGAGGACACTTCAGTGCGACGCCGCCTCCTCAGTGAAGAAGCCAAGCCTTCCACTGGGCTTGCCCGGGAGGGAGGACACTTCAACGCGGCGCCGCCCCCACAGCAAAGTTCTCCTCAGCGAGAGGCGGTCGCACAGGCGTCGTCCCAATCGCCGGTCCCCCACTCTGAGAGGAAGTCGCGCTTCCCCACAGGAGGGAGCTTCCAGCCCGATGACACAGGACGGACGACTCCTTTCTACAGCAGCGCCCCTGCGAAAACACTCCAAGGGATCAGCGGCAGTGCATCCTCCCAGCGCTCTTCAGCACAGGTAATTCTGGGCAGGCATTCGCTATTTACAACCTCATGGTATCCCCGACAGTAATGGTTATGCTAGAGAGAGAGGGGGGGGTCTTCACAGACTTTACTTTAGAGATGCAGCCAGGCAGTGCCCTCAGGGCAGCACTCACCACTACAGTTCAGAGGAGCAGTACTCTTCAATCAGCATGACCTCCAATAGTTATTCAGGGATAATCCAGTGGGGGGGGGGTGACGGCCCCCCCTTCCTTAATGTGGAGACACCGGAGCCAGATTTAGATGAATGATATCTAAGGCGGGGCCAGATCTATAGGTAGGGGGGCAACGACAGAAGCAAGGAAGCAACTCCTAGGAGTAGTCAATCCCCTCAGTGCCCTATCCCCCTAACACAACAGCCTGTCCTCCAGCCAGCCCAACAGTGCACAAAATGGCCGCCCAGTACTGTCCACCCTTATATAGCCTAGGCCCAAGTCACCAGAGTAGGCGGGAAGGTTCTAGATTCCCCTAATGCTATCTTATGGGCCAAAGCTCTGAGGTAACTCCTGACAGGGCAACCATCTTAGGAGCTTGCCTAGGCCACCATTTTAGAAAAGTTGCACCTGCGCCTCAGCACTGATTAGCAGTGACGAGGCGCCTGGAGACATAAAGCCACAACACAAAAATGAAGTAGACAAAAAAGAAAAATGGAAGGCAAAAGGAGGAGAAAAATAAGGAGGGACCACCCAAAGGACTGACAGGTCTTACACTGATGATTGAAAGCTGTGGTGCTTCACTTCCCAATTCAGGGTGAGTAGAATACCAAGAGTACTGGATTCCAAACCCCAGCAAACATACAGCTCCCCAACCAATCCTACCACACAATAAATACAATCCTTGTTGATTTCCACGATTGAGCTATGCGTTCAATCCCTGCTGTTTATTGGTGCCTCTTGCTTGCTGTACATTACACAGAACATTTCATTTCACCCTCTAGAACCTACTAGAGCACTTCAAGCCAACACTCTTTAGGGTTCCTCAAAGCACATCAATAAACAACATCAATTTACCTGCATTTTAAACGTTTAATTATTAGTAAATTGTCAAGCATTTGAAAAATAAAGATTTCCCGGCAACAATTTGTTTTAAAAAAAAAAGAAAGTTTATTTAACAATAGAGAGTTTCTGAGAATGCATGCTATCTTTAGACTTCATTCCCGGGCCCCAAAGGCAATAACTGGATTTTCTCGCTTATATTAAATCCTACAAAGTAACAAATGTCCACTGTGTAGCTGTAAACAGTTTTGAGTAGTAATTCTTGAACGCTGGAAAACATTATTTACAATTTCTGAGTTTGCATTGAAATATATCAGTAATCACACCCCCATATTGAGTATTATTTTCTAATGAGAAACTTACAGGGCTGCATCATGAAGAGCTGAGCACCTGTTTTTATACTCTTGCGCGGTCTAAATTGCATATATTTGGACCAATTTTCCACCATGTTAGAGCTTAATCTTTAGATGGCGCAGAATAGAACCAGTGAGCATGGTTAGCGTCTTTCTGCTTTGGAAATTAGGGGGCAGATATACAAGGTCTGGCGCATCTCTGCAAATCAGCAGGCATGTGCAAGAAAACTTGCGACACAGAAAACTACCCGTGCACCACGACGGATGCGCTGCATTTACAATGCGGCACGCCGTGGCGTACGGAAAGGCAGATGCGTGTCGTATCTGCCGGTGTAAGGTTGGTGCAGTACTAGAGTCATGTCGCGGGCACGACGCAACTCCAGCTTCAAGCAGGCGCATGGTTTTGACCCAGCGGCGTCAGAAAAGTGACCGAGAACTTTTCTGAGACTTTCCTGCGATGGACCGCCCACACTGCGACGGTACACCCACATTATACCTGACACAGGTGTAATGTAGTGTAGGAGTTTATGGCGTGACGCATCTTCCTAGATGCGTCACATTGTAAATCCGTTGCAGCATGGTGCTTGTTTACGCCGCTGCTGCATCACAGAAGTGACTCAGCGGCGGCGCAAATGCATTGCAAGTACCTCGTAAATCTGCCCCGAGTTGTTTAAAATCATGTACTAACTCTGGGACATAATTGGTTAAATGAATGCACTTTAAACAGTGAAATCGCATAAAGATCATTTATGCTGAGTCAGCACAATTGTTCACAATATGTTCCCAGGACATGATAAAATAGCATCTGCAGGCTGCTATCTGAGTAGTGTGATAGGTTATTAAGCATACGGTTTGGCGTACAATAGTGACATGTTTTAAAGGGCCTCAAACAAATGTGCCATTAATTATGAGAGTTACTAAGAATGGTTTCTTCCTTAATATATAATCTCTCTACCTCAAGAATTTGGCAGTGTGAGGTAAAGAATAATATCCATTATGATGATACCATTACAACAGCTAAAGAGACAAACATCATGAAAATACGAGATTAAATATTTGTAACTGATATTCCTTGAGCCCCTGTTCCAAGTACACTTGCTCTTTTCCAGTGCCTGATACCTTCACAAGTTGCATATTCCTATCCCAGAGATACCCAACCAGTCCACCTGTACCAAATGTCACTTTACTTTTAATCTCCTGTGTGAAATTGTGACTACAAGATTATGTTATCCATTAGTTATCCAGTCACCAAGGTAACAGAGGTGCTTAACGTGTATGTTTGCCTCTAAACTCCAGTTTAACCCCATATCTAGACTTAAAAATGCTCAAAGCCATGTCCTGTAACTCTCCAGACTTTGAACATGTGAGCAAATATACACCTTCAATTTATAAATAAGACCTTAACCTGGAGTACAGTGCCAGGAAAACCTGAGAGTTGGTTAGTAAAATGTAAGTCTTGTTCAGCATTATATACGGATCATCTTCATTATTCTTTGTCCTAGCGTCCTTGTACCAGTCATTACGAGACTGTAGCGAATTCCGGACAGGAACTATAAACCAGAAAATGCTGCAAAAGCAAGCCCTGCCCATTTTGGCACCATATGTTCCTTGGTTTACCGAGCATTCTTCTGTTGCCCTAAGCATAACGAAGACCAGAAAATGGGAGGGAAGGGCGAGTCTTAGGGGCATATTACCAACCAATAGAGATAATTTTTGTCTCTAACTTGTTTAGAGACAAAAATTATCGCCGCAAATCGGCGATTTTTATCGCAGATAAACCTTGCTATTAGCAAGGTTTATCGCAAATGCGATAAAAAACGGCCGCAATGCATGAATATCGCTGAAAAGTCAGCGATATTCATGCATTATCGAGCAAATGCTCTTAGCCATGTTATCCACCTCCCATTGGATAACATGGCTAAGAACTGCTCCTGGGCAAGTGTTAGCTTTTGGAGATATTCGCGCTTAGCGCGAATATCTCCAAAAGTTGGTAATAGGAGATAGCGATGTTAGCGACTGTTTTCAGTTGCTAACATCTTGGCACGCCCACTTTGCATGTCATTAGTGATAAATATCACTGACATGCAAAGCGGGGCCCAAGATGGTCACTATCTCCTATTAGCTGTCGCTAACTGGTGTTAGCGACAGCTTGGTAATAGGGAGATAAAGCCCCTTGATAATATGCCCCTAAATGTTTGGTATGAGTATGCTAGGTCTAAATGTAAGGAAAATTACTGGTAAGTAATTCTGAACATTACTTCTATGTCCTGCATCCTCGTGCCAGTCATTAGTTATGAGGAATACCAAAACAATATTATATTTTCATTACCTCAATGACTTTAAAAAAATACATAGGAAACTGAGCAACTGCTACACCGGTGCTTTAATGTACTCTGACAGAATACAATAACATTGATTTCAGAACCCCGGAACCAAACCTCCTATCATCAGCAATAATTCCCTGTAGTCTGTAATGATGAACAAAAGTATTACGAATGCGCCAAGCTGCTCCCCTATAAATATCTGCAAATGCAATCTCATGACCTTTGTACATGAAGAGGAAAGATTCTTCGTTCATTTCCTTTGAATACCTACAGAGAGAGTTTGATCAGTGATGGAATAAGCCAGGGAAATTGTAGATCTAATCCAACAGAATGGTGATAATGTAGATAGTCAATGCTCATTTTACATCCAATAAGTACAATCTTGGTTCCTCAGGAGTAGAAGGAGATGGAAAAAAATCAGACAGAATCACTTCATGATCTCTGTTTACAGCTGCAAAAAAGCTAAATCCAGTGTTCTCTATACTATGTCTTACAAAATCAAAATGAAAGGAGTATGGCATTACAAGGTCCCCAAATCTCCAGCTTTTATCAGCGGGTTGAGTGGCTCCGAGGGGTGTTCTGCTAAGGTTTTCAACACTAGAATCAAATCTCAAAAAGGAGTTCTAACTCTTTAATTTGAGCTTTCTAAAGAAAAGCTTCTTAGTAAGCTCCTAGAATTTAGAACTCGCTGCCTTAGTATGTAAGTGACAATCGATTAATCCCTCACTTCAGAAAAAACTGAAACTTCTTCTTAACATATACCTAACCCCTCCCCCCAAAATCATCTGACTAGCTTGAGGCTCCTACCCCAGACCATCCAAATAAATTTGAGCGTCACTACCTCAGGGAAAAAACTGTGCTTCTACTCTCACCAACTCAGTAGCTCAATACCGAAAATACCTCCGAAATATTTTGTATACATATCCTATTGTACATTGTATTCTTCTTCTATATACTGCAATTATGTATTTTTATTTATTCCAAATGTAACTCTTGTAATAGCTGCATTGCTAGCTCTGTGCATCTATTCTCCCCAATTATGTTTCACCCTACCTAAAGTACTTCCGAACTAATTTGTCACATATCCTACCATTTACTGTATTCTACATTTATGTACTGTTACTATGTATTTGTATTTACTCCACGTGTATCTCATTTACTTGCCGCTGTGATATCTCTGAAAGTACTCTGATACCCTTGGGTCAAGTTTACGCTACATAAAACTAATAAATGGAGTGGATAAGAAATTAGATTCTTTTCCTCATTCAGAATCCTTCATGGATTCTTTTGGGATTTGAGCAAACAGGGGAAAGGCATATAGGCGCTTGTGCGGCTATCAAAGCATCTACCACCAATGCGCCCTACTCCGGAACCGGGAACAACATTTCTACACTTTTATGTTCTTGTTATCCCAAAGAGTTCAAAATATGAAACCCTCAACCTCCTGCATGTCTCCCGAAAGACTGAGGAAATAATGTCAAGGAATCTGCCTCCACATTGTCCCATCTCCTTCTGCAGATGCCACGGAATAATAGTACATGACTTTCTGCTCATTGTCAAATGCTCCAAAAAACATCCCCCAGGGACCTCAACCTTGTTTCACACAGGCGATTCTCATAAGATACAATCACTTGATTGTCTGATCATATAACATGTTTCCCTTGTATATTTTGGAAATATGTTAATGCTTTTGCCACTTCCTTTAATTTCCTCCCGGTGGAGGACTAAATGCTTTTAACTAGGCAGTATTCACCTTTAATTGAATAGTCCTTCAATGTTGCTGCTACGTCTGAAGGATGATGATGATGAAAGGATCTACCGGCTGAAGAGGTATTCCCTTCTTCAAGCTCAAGCATCACCTCTGTTTAAGTTTAGGGATTCTCATCACCAATGTCAGTTCAGTTGAAGGGCAAAAGAGACTAAATGGGTCAATGTCACTAAGAAGACACATAATTCCGTCAACCCTTGAAGCGTCAGTCAAAGTCCAAATGCCGGTTCCAGTTTCTTAATTAAAATTCACTAGTGCACTCTGTTCTGGAAGGAACACCATCTCCTTCAGAGTTTTGACGTTTGAACCAATAAACACTAACTCGTAAGTTGGAATAAATTGGTGTTTTGTCACATTCAAATCGAAGTCATGTTGTTCCAGACATTCTTGCACAGCTCCCAAGCCTTCGGTGTTTTTTTCTTCATAGGAGCATGGAGGATCCAGTCTTCCAAATACGGGCATATACTGCACCTCTGTAGATGAAACAAAGCCACCAGGGATGCCACCATAATTGTAAACACCAGCTCAGATTTCAATTCAAAGGGAAGAACCTTGAACTGGAAAGTCTGAGGATTGACACAAAGCCTCATCTTGTTGTGTTTACAAAGCCTCATGTATCACTTATGTGATTGGGTTTTTGGCACACAAACACACACATCCATTAGGTTGATCGTTTTTAGAAAACGCTCCTTGGAAATCAGAGGGATGACCTTTCATATGGTTTCCATCTTGAGTTAAACTGATTCTACCCACACATTCAAGTCCTTTACGCGAATTTCCAACCAGAATCCCCATGGCACCTGGGAGACCAGAAAAATAGTAGAGTACATTCCAGTTCTCTTCCCAGGACTGGTATCACAGCTTTCTTTTCCCGAAATCCCTGTATCGATTTATTGAATGCAGCCCTCTTTTCTGGAAACTTTGGACACAGTTTTAACTTAAAGCCAGATTCTTGATGGGAACATACAAATTCCAACGTTTCTGTTGGGCTTTCCCCCCACTTCTTCCCTGTTTCCTATGCTGGTAATTATGTTGCTTCTTTGATGGATGCCAAAAAGACTTGCCAAGTTAACCAGAAGATGAAGGCTGAGTTTGATGCGGTTGGTGTTGTTGTCAAATGAGAAAGAATGCTTTTTCACTTTAAACAATTTACTTAGCTTGTCTTCTAACTCAAGCCCAAGACATGTTTAGAGCCTGAAAGTACAACGTGAATGAAACTAATTTCCGAGAAGAGTCTGCTTGCCAATCCTCAAGCATACAATTCCTTCGTATAAAAATCACTGCACCTGCAGGTTAAGTCTCTGCTCTTACCACATCAAATAACACATCTGACATGAACTCAATCTGTTTCTCCATATCCTCTAAAATGACTGAACCTTCACTTCCTTCTTCAGTAGCCTTGAAGTATACTTTGAACTCCAAGGTCAATGATTGAGCTATGAAAGCGCTATAAATACCCCCCTCAATGATAGATGTGCCATAGATGGTACTTTAAAGGTAAAAAATAAACCTTTCTATTTCTTGTGTCTTTTATAATACCATCATCAGTCATATTTGTTCTTTCCACTAGGCTTTCAACAAAAAATAGATAGTTACAGAATCTAGAAGCATATCTACCATTTGTTGCAGTAGATGCAACCTAGACATAAATCTAGGTACTGTGATTTTATCTAGATCCTTCCATATATGAAACACAACATCAATGACATGTGGATTACTGTGATAATTCAATTGTACTTATTTCCAAAATTGTTTTACCACATCTCATGAAGTATAGGGTGGAACATGAAAGGGAAAACCACATATTCTCCCTTACATGGTTCAGTTCTGCAGGCAACAGTTCTTTCCCAATACATTTCCCTTGTTGTTTATTCGAGCCCACATTCAAGTCGCTGCTGGAATCAGATGTAGGGGAAAAAGCCACATTATGAGGAATAACCGCATCCCCATTTTTATCCTTTGGTGGCTTCTGTTTTCAATTCTCTACCACCCGCATTTTAATCATTCCATTCTCAATTTCCCTGCTTCTTTCCCTGGTAGTGGCAGAGGAGGCACAAGACGAAGTTGAAGAAGTGGAGGCAGGCTCCACATAATGGTGCTTTCTGCTGTGCTTGCACGTACTGCCCTAAATGAGGGAGAACAAAAAAAAGCAATTCACATTCTCACAGATACCAAGATCTTCACAGAGCTTCCAGGCTGAATCCAGCACTTTCCCTCGATCCCACTTCTTGGAAATCCAAGTAAGAAAGAAACCATACATTTTATGGCTGTCAGCAGTCCATACGTGGACTCAAAATGCTGGGGTGAAGTCCAGGAAACTTGGTTCTTCCTGGAATGACCAGTTTTGAGGCTTCCGTGTTAGGCAGTTGAGAAGGGAGAGCTGAAGGTGAAGCTGCCCCATGGGTGGTGCCACTGAAATAAAGATTATTTTGACCCCAGACTGTTCCCGGGGTGTTTCTTGGACTGTGACACTAGGCCCTCAAGAAGCGACAAACTCTTGCTTAGTCCCATAAATTCTAACCCAGCAGGGATTTATTTTGCGGTAATCACTAATGTGGTAAAGACTTGATTTACAGATGTTCAAGCCCTGCAGATATTGTTGTAAACCCCCTCTAAACTAGAAATAATCTCTGTAAGAGACCCAAACCCAGTCAGTGCCTTTTATATACATTTCATAGAATCTTATGTTCCAAGTCAGAGACAGAAAAAATGAAGCAGAAGAATGCTGGGTAAACCAAGCAATATAAAGTGCCCAGGGGGTGAGCGAGTAGAGCTTATATTTGCATGTCCTGGAATTGTTTTCCAGTCTGGAGGCGGTTACAACATCATAATTAATGACCGGGACGAGGATGGAGGACATAGAGGTAATAGACATTGTAGGAACAGAGCAAAATGGCCAGTAACAGAGAGAACAGCCAGACCGTACAGTGTTTCTTGAGTAGAATCCCGGTATGAAAAAGCTGATATTAGTGTCTGATGTGGCGCTAGTAGAATTCCAGTTCTAAACAGTATGGTAACGTTAAAATGCAGGAAGTTGAAGGATTTGAAAGTAGTAGTCAAGATAGGGCAAGGAGGAAATGGCATTATTAAAATTTGTGGACGGTGGGACGAGCAACACTCATGAGTTTCCCAATCATTTGCTCATGTGAGTAATAATCAATTTGGAGTGGCCAGGACGGTGAGAAAACAGCTGTAAAAGTTGACTTGAAAGGCCCATTTTGTTGGAGATGGAGGGAGAGGTACCTAAGTAGAGGCTGATGAGATCCCAACATTGGACACTGATTCTAGGAGCTGTACAGAGAATATCACTTGGCAGATAGTAATAGTCTGTCTGTGGGAACAGTATTTCACCCTCGCCTGAATGGTGTCATAGTTGCGGGGATTTGGAGCGGAAGTTTTGCACAGTACCGGGAACTAAAAAATAAAGTGTTCGTCTGAAGGACAAAAGGGATAACCTCTGGTGTCTCAATGTGAGATGACTGAAAGGTCATTGTATCGAGATACTGGTGCATTGGCAACATCATTTTCGGCTCAAATGAATAATCATTATGATTGAATTCAGAAGTTTCATTTTTTGCTCGGATAAAAATTAATTCACAAAGCACACACACACCTTTTCTTTTCTTTCTCAACTTTCATCCTCACTGCTTGTGTCTAGAAAGTACACAGATGCAGGACATAATAGCGACGGGCAGCTACCTGGCAGTGATAGAGCTCTCTGAAGATTGTCACTTCTCCTGTAGGTTTTAGGTTCTGCAGCTTCCAGTAGTCAAAAAATCCAATAAGTCGGATGGCAGTGAGAAGAGAAATGTGCACACAGCCTTGTCTGGTTTACGTCATGTATCGCTAATACAGTGGTTGCTGCATGATCACGTCACTATCAGTGTAATAAATAATTATTAAACAGCATGCTTAATATTGATGTTTGAAATAGTGATAGCTGGAAACATATTTAGGCACACCTTTGTCCCATCCCCACAAATTAATTGCCTAAATTAGATTAATGATACATCATGTTTTTCTAAGTTTCTAAGCATTTGAAATGGAGCCTAAAGAGATGATGAGTCATCGAGGACACGTGATAACGGGGTGCGGGTGGGTGATGCCAAATCTTTTGTGCAGCATGCATCAAATAATGAGTCAGTCTTTAGAAAACCATTTGGGAGCCCAGCTCAGGTTCAAGATACAGAGCTGGCAACAGCATTGATCCGAAGAAGAAGAAGAATTGATGCCTTCTTTCATGTATCCTGCTCCGACCCCTGTGGCAGTACATGGCTGGGAATCGCTCTTCCTGCAGAGAAGAAGGAGTCAGTTACAGCACTGTGAGATATGAGAGCTGTTTGTGAGCAATCTAACAACAACACTCAAATGGCTAGGATACGCCAGCAGAGGGCGCACCAACACCATTCAACCTAATGCCTGTATACAAACACTGCACCTATCAATGTTTATGTCAGTCTAGTTGTGCAATCACTACTTATAATTAAGGCTTCCTGTTTTCTGTTTTTACATATTTTGACAGATAAATACAGATAGAAAACTATTTATTTTCCTGTCTGAATGTATTTTTAAATGTGGATAAAAAAGAAAATTGGGTTGTTTTTTCAAGTGATTCTAAATGTTGTCAATCATGACTGCCAGGCCAATAGTTGAGGGGATTGACAGGCAAGGGGATTACCAAAATAAAGGAATTTTAGTAAAGAGCCTTAAACAGTTGTAGAATTGCACAGCCTTGATACTAAAATGGCATGTTTCATTATTAGTGCACTTTTTATTATCTGAGTGTATATATCATTGAAACCTGCCATGCGTTCAGACACGAGTGTACATTAACTGAATACATAAATGTGGAAATATGCACATTTCAGCTTAATTTTTTCACCAAACCTAAAATAAATATTGATAAATACATGTAAAATTAGCAGAAAATAAATATGGATATATACAGACAGAAATGACAAAAATATAAATACCATAAAACCAGGAGGCATACTTATAATGCGAAAGGAACATTAGAGCTCAACAGTAACATCCACTACATTAGTCCTGACATCACAGTATCACTGCTGGAGTCAAGTGAATGGAGAAAGGGGCTCTCTGAGCACAATACATAGGGATGTCTGAACACTTGCTCAAACTGATGACTTGTTACAGAATCCTATTGTGTGAGGTCAAGGGTCGTTTGCTGATTGATCCACACTTTTGGCCGTTCTCTCCTTAGCGAACAGCTGGGGTTCAAACCAAGAGAGGTATTGATCGGCATGGTACCACATAAGTTAGAACAGGTTTTGAATGTCACCAACATTAAGCTACTTAAGACATTTTATTCGGAAATAATATGGGCACAGTAATATTTTGTTTTATTTTCAAAGCAACAATATCCGCACTGATAACATATGTAGCATGAGAAGGCAACTGCCATATAGAAAGGGAACAGTGTTCGTTCTTTACTTGGAAGAATAATGTATCCCCGTAAAAGTTATATTGTGTCTGATATGTGACCTTATGAAAAAACTCGGTATTTGACCGTGTTTCTGCATGTAGCCAAAGAGCTCTTCTGTAACTTGCCTTGTCCTTACGACGTATGTTAAGTGTACATTACCCTTGATGTAAATGTATTGTGATGCTTATTTTAGTTGATTGGGCTCTCATAGGCATACCCCTCCCAGAATTTACATGATAGTATATTCAAAGTCCTACACATTATTTTTCAGCTTATTTCAGATGTGGTTGCCTCTCAAGTGTGAAACAGAGACAAATTAACAGGCTGTATTTGTTTACCTATGTGTAGAGTGTGAGTGTATACACATTAATGAAAAGTGTTTGCTAAAGTCTTATACGCAACAATTTAATTCACTTCTGCACACAACAATGAAAACTTACAAACATCTAGTGTAACCATCGGATGTATGTCAGTACAACGCGGTTGTTTTCAACGCGGTACTTTACATCGCAGATTTTACAACGCAAGTCGTTACAACGACTTGCGTTGGAGGGTGTGGATTTCGGAATCTTATAATTTTATTTTCCAACACCAGTCCCCATAACAGTAGGGAAGGTGTTGGAATATAAAATTACAAGATTCCTTATCCCACAGCGCCATCCAGCGCAAGTCGTAGTAACGACTTGCGTTGTAAGAGACGCGTCGTAACTGCACTGCTGGGTAACATCCGCGTTGTAAAGGATGTTAACCGTAACCATCCAATATGCCCAATTGTCACATTTGGCACAGATGCTGCCTGCTATCTGTTTTTACCTTTATTTTGGCCCTGCAATGCATATGCATGTAAATGCGGCATGCTATTTTTAATTATTTCATTTCAGCCCTCACTGCAGAATACTGCACCTCGCATTCCAAGCAATTTCCCTGGTGACACACTTTTATGCACTTCTCCATCTGTTTGCTCTGTGAGTCCACTGACTTTGTTTAAAGACTTTTTGGTGCCCTGTGTGTCTGACTCGCTTTCACGGGGTCTTCCCAAAGTATTCTGTCCATGAGGAATTCAGACTATCTTATGTGGCTGATTACACCAACCCGGCTCTCTCAATGCTATGGTGCTCTATTTGGTGTAATCCCGAGGCTTCTCTGAACAGGGAGATCTGCATGGATTGTCTCATATGTGAGAAGGGTCACCATATCCCCTTGTTAAACTATATTAATGATACCTGCGCTAAGTTACGGAGACCTGATATTTTTTCTATGCCTGCCAATTTATGACTGAGGGATAAACTTTGGGTTAAATCCAGCTTTAAAGAATACAGAAGTGGGAAAGAGAGTTGTCCAAACTGAGGAAAGCTGCCAAAAGGGAGTACCTGATGGTCAATCCACACAAGGGATGAAACCGTATCTGGAATTTGTGCATAATGCCTGAGATAGGGTGTTACTGATTAGATTTAGGCCTGGTCAGATTAGGGGTCACCTCTCTTTTCTGCTGGGCCAGTTTCACCTTAGTTCAAATTATAATTAAAAGATATACCACGGAATCTTACCAACCAGCCTGCCATAAAAAAATATAAATAGAAGATATTGCAGGTGCAGCCAAAGACCTATGTCTCTCGTTATAAAGTGCCCTGTGCAAATGTAAACACAGATATTTATGCCAAGGGCCCATGTCTCTCATTATAAAGTGTTTTATGCAAATATAAACACAGATAACTTAAAGTGGCCTGTACAAATTACAAACATAGTCCTAGAACAGAATTGCTTTGGTAGGATGGGGAGATGCCTAATTAAAGTCCTTTAGTAAGTTCTACGGGTTTGCTTAATTTGGGCAAGCAAGATAATAGGTGTTATTCATTGAAAAATGAGAGCAAAATTGTGGATGATCTGAAATGAAAATTTGTTTGACTCCACTTTCAGCTTGGTCTGCATTTCTGGGTTCAAATATTTGTTCACCATGCAACTGAAATAAGTGGCGGAAGGCATGGCTCGCGGGTGCGGGATGGTCGCGGCGGGGGAGAGGAAGGTGGTCGCGATTGCAGGAGGGATTGTGCATAATAAAATTGTAAAAAAAATTAAATTACTTACCTTGGTCCTGTGTCTCTGCTCCTGATCTCCTCGAGGAACAGGAAGCACAGCCAGGCCCCGCTGGCCAATCACAACACAGTAATGAGTTTGAGTTTAAAATATTTGTAGAGCGCACGTACACCTGGCGGTTTCATGGCGCTGTGAAGTACTGGGCCCACGAGGACGGGGAGGGTCGGGGGGGAGGGGGAGAGTAGGACAATTATGATGGGAAGGCCTGCGAAAAGAGCAAGGTTTTAAGCGCCTTGCGGAAATGAGGGTATTGAGTGGGAGATCTAAGGTGGACGGGGTGGGAGTTCCAAAAGGCGGGGGCAAGTGTGGAAAATTTGGTGCCCCCCCACTTTTTACGCCTAAAGCAGGGAACTGTCAGCAGTTGTTGAGAGGATGAGCGTAAATCCCTGACGGGGGCGTAAGCTCTGATTTCCGAGGAGATAAACACAGGAGCTGCGCCAGCCTGAACCTGGAAGAAGATACATCCGATCTTGAACTGAACTCGTTCTCGAATAGGGAGCCAGTGCAGGGACTTTAAGAGTGGAGTGACGTGATGGAATTTGGCCAGGTTGTGGAAAAGGCAGGCAGCCTGGTTTTGGACCAGTTGAAGTCGGCGGATGCTGTAGGCAGGCATGCCGTAGTATAATGCGTTGCCATAGTCTAGGCGAGAGATTACCATCGCCAGGACAATGAGCTTCAAGGCAGAAACAGAGAAAAAGCGGGAAACTTTGCGGATAGTGCGAAGTGAAAGGAAAGAAGAAGAAACCACGGAGCTGACCTGGGAGTGCAAAGTGAGTTGATCGTTCAGTTTGATCCCTAGAGTTTTCACGGAGGAAGAGGGAGAAGGGGAGGGACCAAGGGAAGGGGGCCAGAAAAGCGGGGTCCAGGGACTGGCGCAACCACCTGTCAGAACAAGCTCAGTTTTATCTGGGTTTAACTTCAGGTGGTTGTAATTCATCCAGTCCCGGATGAAGATCATAGTAGACTGGAAATTTGCCATAGAGTCAGGGGAGGGGGACAAAGTAAAAATAAGCTGGAGATCATCTGCGTAATTGTAGACGGAGACCTCCATTTGTTGGAGAGCAAAGATGAGGGGGGCTATATACAGATTCAATAAAAGAGGAGAGAGGGAAGAGCCCTGGGGGATTCCGCATTGCACCTTCCGGAAGTCCGCCGAGTAGTCGCCCAAGCGGACGGCCTGGGTGCGATCCGTCAAGAAGGATGACAGCCAGACCAAAGCAGAGCCACCGACCCCCGCCGCTCCGACACGAGAGAGTAAGATGGAATGATCAACCGTGTCAAAAGCGGCGGAGAGGTCGAGGAGTACCAGGGCCTGTGGGTGGTTAGTATCCATACCTTCTCTGAGATTGTCAAGGACCAATAACACTACGGACTCCGTGGAGTGTGCATGCGAAACCCGGCCTGACGGGGGGCTAGCACTCTATTTTCCTCCACAAAGGCACTGAGAGCACTGGTGACATGGCGTTTCAGGACCTTCCCTAGAAAGGGCAACAATGAGATGGGGCGATAGTTAACGAGAGCGGAGGGGTCGGCGCCAGGTTTTTTGAGGATCGGGACAATTACGGCTGATTTTAGAGGTTGGATGACAGTGCCCTCGGACAGTGAGCTGTTGAGAAATTTGAGAGGAGGCTGCGCACAGACCGAGTAAATGTGACTCAGGATGTGGGCAGGGCAGGGGTCAAGAGGAGAGCCTGATTTAATCAGTGGGAGAAGGGAAAGGAAGGCTTCCTCAGTCAGGAGAGGAAAGGAGTCAAGGCGTGTCACGACTGATGGGCGCTGGGGGTTGATGAAGGAGGGAGAGGGAGAGGGGATATTGACTTTGATGTTAGAAATTTTGTCCAGAAAGAGAGTCGCATAGATCCTGAGAAGGGGTGACTTGGTCAGAGTAAGCAAGGTCGTGGACAATAGAGAAAATTTCTCTAGGCTTGTTTTCAGCAACCATGATTCTAGAGGAGAAGTAGGCCGTCTTCGTAGCCAAAATAGTTTTTTTATACTGAAACAGGAGGATGGTATACCGGGTTTTGAGGTTCAATCAATCAATCAGGAGTTTGTTAAAGCGCGACTACTCACCCGTAAGGGTCTCAAGGCGCTAGGGGTGGGGGGGGTTTGGGGGGGGTTTAGGTTCCATTCCATCAAGGAGGGGGTCTGTCGAAGAGCCAGGTTTTGAGGTTTCTTGCGAAGATGGGGAGCGATGTTGTCTGTCTGAGGTGGAGCGGAAGGGCGTTCCATGCTTTGGCCGCGAGGAAGTAGAAGGAGCGGCCTCCCGATCTGGTCTTTCTGGTGCGGGGGACCACAGCGTAGGAAAGCTGGGCTGATCGTAGGGTCCTTTGGGGTGCGTGGAATTTGAGTCGGCTGTTCAGGTATGCTGGTCCGGTGCCGTGGAGGGCCTTGTGTGCGTGGGTGAGCATCTTAAAGGTGATTCTCGCCTCGACGGGGAGCCAGTGGAGTGTGCGCAGGTGCTGGGAGATGTGGCAGTGTTTTGGCAGGTTGAGGACCAGTCTTGCGGCGGCGTTGGAGCAGTAGTTACGTCGCCAGGCCCGCTCGGCGTGGCGCACTGTGAGTTTTAGTGCCTTGAGTTCCTGGTTGAACCAGCGGTTGGCGTCGTTCGCCCGTCTAGAGGACACCCGCCGGAGGGGAGCGACAGAGTCGCAACCTGACAAGAGCCAGGAGTTGATGTAGTCGGCTTGTTTGGAGGACGACAGGCCGTGTAAGTCCGGAGTAGATGCAAGGAGAGTGGCGGAGAGAGCGAGCAAATCCACCTTGCTCCATGAGCGCGCCCAGATGTTTTTGGGAAGAGAGGGCTTGATGACTGGGCTGAGGTGTAGGGAGAAGGACAATAAGAAGTGATCATACCAGGTGCAGGGGGAAATAAGCAAAGAGGCCAGCGGGCAGTTTAGAGACCAGACTTGATCCAGGATGTGGCCCTGAGTGTGGGTGGGGGAGTGAACGTGAGAGTTGAAGTTGAGGGAGCGGAGGGTATCTGAGAAATCTTTCGAGATCGAGCATTTGGCGGGGTCAGACGGCCAATAGTTAAAGTCTCCTAGTATCAAAATAGAGGCGTTGTTGACCGCTAGTGTGGCCACTAGGTCTTGAAAACCGGGGAGAAAGGATGGAGAGGGATGGGGGGGACGGTACATGAGCAGACAGGTAAGAGGAACTCTAAAGGTAGGCGAGCGGACGACTAAGAAGTCTGATGATCCGATGGAAGGAAAAGATAACGGCTGAAAGGTGAATTCTCTGCGGGCAATCAGGGCGACGCCACCACCCGATTTGCCGGAGGGGCGGTCAGCACGCAGAGCGTAGTAAGCAGCGGGGAGGGCAGCTAACAGAGAGGGATGGGAGTTGTCACAAAACCAGGTCTCTGTCAGAAATAAGAGATCCGGTTTGTGCAAGTCCAACAGAATGAAGAGTTCATGACAGTGCTTAACTGCTGACCTAGTATTAAGATAATAGACGGACAAGGTAGTGGGCACGGGGGGGGGCAGGGGGAGGGAACGGTAGGGGCAGCTGGGAAAGGGGGGGTCGCGAAGCTGTTAGTCCCAGTCTAGCTATGTGCAACATCACGGAGTCCTCCAAAGGCCACGGGCCTTGGAGGGTGTGGAGCTGAGTGGAAGAGTATTGAACATGCTGGGCATGATGGATGGCCCCTGGGCCCGGTCGGCCGCGGACGGGCGCAGACAGGCTTACCTTTGGCGCGCAGACGGCGCGCCCGCTGCGCGTCCGGAAAATGCACATGATTTATGGGTAGGTGGGGCGGCGGCGGGGGGCGTGGCCTCAAAAAGGGGCGTGGTCTCCGGGCTTGCGGGAATGGCGGCCAAACAGGTTTTAAGTAAAATGCCGCGGCAGCGCTGGATCAGCTGCGCGAGCACACTAGGGCAAGGAGCGAAGTAAGTGCTATTCAACAAATATACAGTGACAATCAAGATAAAAGTATTTTTAAAAATCTGTATCTCGCTCCCGGCTTCCGCCTCAGGAGCTCAGTACAAAGTGGTTGGCGCTTGTAATCAGCGTCAATTTATGGGTTTGCGGCGGGTGCGTGGCCTCAAAAAGGGGCGTGGCCTCCGGGCTCGCGGGAATGACGGCCAAACAGGTTTTAAGTAAAATGCCGCGGCAGCGCTGGATCAGCTGCGCGAGCACACTAGGGCAAGGAGCGAAGTAAGTGCTATTCAACAAATATTCAGTGACAATCAAGATAAAAATATTTTTAAAAATCTGTATCTCGCTCCCGGCTTCCGCCTCAGGAGCTCAGCACAAAGAGGTCGGCGCTTGTAATCAGCGTCAATTCATGGGTTGGCGGCGGGGGGTGTGGCCTCAAAAAGGGGCGTGGCCTCCGGGCTCGCGGGAATGGCGGCCAAACAGGTTATAAGTAAAATGCTGCGGCAGCGCTGGATCAGCTGCGCGAGTACACTAGGGCAAGGAGCGAAGTAAGTGCTATTCAACAAATATACAGTGACAATCAAGATAAAAGTATTTTTAAAAATCTGTAATGGAATGGAATGGAGCGTTGTGATTGGTAGTCACCCAGGCTCCCCTGACCAATCACAATGCTTCAATGCAGTGTTGTGATTGGTTTTGAGCGTCCTGGTTCGACACTCAACCAGGGAAGAACAGCCTGGGCATGTTCTCCACGCAAACTGTAATGCAGCCTGCATGGCGAATGGAAAAAGTGTGAATGACTGGTTTGGTCGGCAGTAGAGTGCCGACCAAGCAGTCATTGTGCACTTAAGAGGGTGCAAACCACTCCTTGCCTGCCCTGGTCTGAGAGAAGAGCAGCCCAACCCACCCGCCTGCAAAGCAGCATAAACATAAAATTATAGTAACTGAAAGTTATTAACATTTTATGTTTTTGCTTCTCGTGATGCTTGAAACCAGTGAGGTGACACTCCTCCACCATAGCAGAGGACCGCAACTGACTAAAATGTATTGCGATCACTATAATATATGATGGCGTCCATAACTCACCATGTCATCATCTTGTAATGAGCACAACTTTATTCATTATTCTTCAACAGGAACTGCACAGTTCTCCTTGTTTTCTGAGGGAATGGCCAGATAGTCAGTGCTGGTGGGACAAATCAGGATAAAAGTAATTACATTCAGCTATTGTTTACAAGGCATCTTAAATTACAAAGATCACATGATTTATTTACTCTATAAAGATGAACTTGAGGATTTGGATGTGAGGAGTTCAATAAAAGAAAATGCCTGAATATTTTTACATCAGGTTAAGCATGATGATTATAATAATGTTGGGGGCATCCAGACTGAGGGAGCAAGGAAGGAGCAACATGAGAACACAAGCAAAGGGGGTAAAAGCAAGTGCCAGTCCTGTTATCTGAGTGTTCAAAATAGCCAAATTGAAGCTTGGAATGGATGCTGTGTTAACCCCAAAGCTCTTCTACACTTCACCTTTCTACTAACAAGAAAGTACAAAGTGCAAAAAATGTACACAGAACCTTAGTTAAAATTATAATTAAAAGATATACCACAGAAGTTTACAAACCAGCCTACGATAAAAATATAAAAAGAAGATATTGCAGGTGCCAGTAAGGGCCCATGTCCCTCGTTATAAAGTGCCTTGTGCAAATGTAAACACAGATATTTATGCCAAGGGCCCATGTCTCTCATTATAAAGTGATTTATGCAAATGTAATTTGCATATTTGCTTTTTTTATTGAAAGGTGAATGATGGCTGTAGAAAGCAGACTTCTAATTCATCAGGAAGCGCTGTTAAACATTGCGCCGCCATCATTGTGTGTCAATTCCCATCAGTTCACTTTATGGCTGACTCCCATTATAGATTCATCAATAGAGAAACGGATACTAGTTACACCTTATGACCATTGGTGCAAGGAACAAAGATCAGAGTAGCCTAAAAAAACTCTATGTTATGGTTGGAAGGAGGTGCGGTATATCTGGTTCATCCGCCCCACATTAGAGTTATGGCAGTTATCTTTGGCTACTCCGAAGTGGTAAATTTGCCAGCCTCAACCCGAGGCGCCTCTGGTCTAGGGTGCAGCATCCAGAGAAATTGAGTGAAAAAAGGTGTAAAAGTAAATTGTGCAAAAAAAGGAATTCATCGTTAAAAAATGGTAAACAACCCGGAGGTTTTTTAATGAAGGTTGTTTTTGCCACTCGCTTAAAAATAAGTGATACTCCTTGTGGACCAAGTTACTAGGTCCAGTAGTATAATAAAAAGGCTACGTCGACATGTTTCAGCTCCTTGGGCCCGGATGGGTCTATGGAGCTTTCGTCAGGATTAACAAACATAAAAAATTCGTACTTACACAATTCGTGTAGTGGTTTTTCGGGTTTAGACACACTTATTTAGGTTTATGTAATTTTAGGAAATTCTCCTTCACACTCTGTAATGAAATAAAAATAAAGTACAACAAATGCACACATCTTTTTTCTAATGCATTGCAATTAGGATTGGTTGAGTAACATTTTCCTTCTACCAATACAACATGACCAAGGAAGGCAGTAAACGGTGGAGAGTTAAGTTGCTAGTGCTGAGTCTTGCTGAGGGGTAGTAGTCGTTTAGCCCCTGTTTAGATACTTGTAATGGGCATTAGTTTGCTTTTTAACAACTGTTTACTCATATGATTCTTAGTATAATGGCCCGCTAGTCATTGCTTCACGTTGGTTGGTGAAACATCAAGGGGAAGAAAGCGTGAGTATATACATCAGGGAGCATGCCACACTTTCGATTTTTCATGAGCGCTATTGCGCGGACATAGAGGTTGCCAATATCACCACGTTATAAATTTCTGAGACGCTAGGCAGTTCATGTACACTCTGGATTCCTTGAGGCAGAATGAGGAAATAGTGATTAAACCTGCCGACAAGGGGGGGGGCATAGTAATTCTAAGCAAAAACGGCTACAACGATCAATGCCTGGCCCTCTTGTCTGAGAGATTCTACCAGAAATTGACCACAGACCCTACAGAAAGACTACAAAACATAATCTCCATCATGGTCTACGAAGCAGAGATCAAAAGGTGGATCACAAAGAAAGAAGCAGAATACCTGATCATTCCAGGGCCTAAAATACCCTATTTCTACTCACTTCCAAAAACCCACAAAAACAGGTCCCCTCCTCCGGGGAGGCCAATTGTGTCTGGAATAGGGTCGGTACTTGAGCCGCTCTCGAAATTTGCGGACGAATTCCTGAAACCTCTAGTTCAGCGAACGCCATCATATCTAAAAGACACTCGAGATCTACTGGTGCAGATCAAAGCCAAACCATTTGACCCGGACACAATGCTCCTAGTGGGCTTAGATGTGGAATCACTATTCACCAGCCTGCCACAAGACGATACCCTACAAGTATTGGAAGATATTCTGTACCTCGAAGACTGGCATTACAATACGCCTAGGCACTTCATTCTCGAGTGCTGTAAATTAGCATTAAAAGAGAACTTTTTTGCCTATGAGGAAGATCTATACCTTCAGACCCATGGCACATCGATGGGCAGTGCCTTCGCCCCATCGGTGGCGGGCCTGTATGTGAGCCATTTTGAGAGTCAACACATCCACAATGCAACCAACATCTTCTCTTCCAGTATCCTTTACTGGAAGAGGTATATAGATGACATTATCCTGATCTGGAACACTAAAGATGACTTGGATCAGTTTATGCACTGGCTCAACCAGCTTGACCCTTGGTTAAAATTTACGTGCACCTCCAGTAACAACAGCTTGGATTTTTTGGACCTTACAATTTTTGTGGAGAACAATATCCTACAGACCAAAACCTTTACAAAACCGACTGCCAAAAATAGTCTGCTGTCATATCAGAGCTACCACCCCAAGCCACTCAGAGACAATCTTCCATTCAGCCAGTTTCTGAGGCTGAAACGCAACTGCAGTAAGAATGAAGATTACTTGACCCAAGCGCAAGATCTTAGTCAGAAGCTGCTAAAAAGGAATTACAATGTGAAAACAATAAAGTACTGTAAAAAAAGAGCAAGCAACCAACCAAGGGAGTGCCTCTTACAAAGTTATCCAAAGGTACCCATACAAGACCTGACAACATGTGTGACGACCTTCTGCCCATCAACGTATGAGGTCAACAAAATGATAAATAAAAACTGGCATATCCTAAACACTGGTGTCTTCAATTGGCCGAAGCCAAGATTTGCAAATCGCAGAACGAAGAACATCAAGGATGTCTTAGTCCATACCCGTCCAGTGAAGATACAGCAACAATCAACCACGCGGGATGTGACAATGACACCTGTAACTGGACACTACCCTTGTGGCTCCTGTGTAGCCTGCAAAACCACTACAATATCGAAAAAACTGCAACTGACGGAGACATTGATATGGACACAACGACAACATACGAACTGTAACTCCTCACACGTCATTTACATGGTCAGTTGCCCATGTAACAAGAAATACATCGGGATGACTTGTCGAAAAATCAAATTAAGAATTGGTGAGCATAAGAGCAACATCAGGTTAAAAAACAACACCACAAAACTATGTGCTCACTTTGTAGAGATAGGTCACTCTTGCGATGAGCTTCATTGGACAGTAATCGAAATGCTCACCGATAAAAGTAATAACTGTGAACGTCTGTTGTTCGAAAAAGAACAAAGGTGGGTGGACCGCCTTAAAACATGTGAACACGGATTGAACGATGCCATTCCCTGGCATCGATTTGCCAACTAACAACATGGGCAGAACTGAGCATAACCACTTAGCCTTTCCGTGTTTCATGTTTTCTTCTGTGACTCACATAAAAACCATGTGCATTGTTTTCTTCCCATTTGGCCTGCATAAAATACCTTATGTCCCTAATATCAGCAGGAAACAACCTGCCTTAAGTCTTAATGCCACAGACAGACTAATAAAGTTACGTGTATAAGACGAGATGCTTCAAAAAAACGACACGTCTTTTCCGCCCAGCAGGGCCCTTTAAATATCTGAGTTTCAAGTCAAGGCCACACCCCGGGGCAGAGTCAGCACAAGGCAGGAATCCTAGCAACACGCGGGTAATGGCGCCGGTCTCCTTGCTTTCCTGAAACACCGGTAAGATGCTTAATTAGTTACAGACTAATGGAGACCTCTTTACAACAGCTCTGGGCTCCTAAATCCTAAAAGCGACACCCCGTTGTAGCAGAGCACTTCTTGAATACAAGGTAGGCTAAAAACGATCTTTCTCCTTTTCTAAGACAGCACTGCGTCTTGCTCCACCTTGTTCCTTTAAAGACTTCGTAAATAACATTTACGTTAGAATGGGTGAATAACGTATCTTTAATTGTACAAATCTATGCGAATTTACATAAACTGCCTAGCGTCTCAGAAATTTGTAACGTGGTGATAGTGGCAACCTTTAAAGACCTCGTAAGAACATTTGCGTTAGAATGGGTGAATAACGTATCCTTTAGTGTGTAAATCAATGCGAGTGTACATGAACTGCCTAGCATCTCAGAAATTTATAACGTGGTGATATTGGCAACCTCTATGTCCGCGCAATAGCGCTCATGAAAAATCGAAAGTGTGGCATGCTCCCTGATGTATATACTCACGCTTTCTTCCCCTTGATGTTTCACCAACCAACGTGGAGCAATGACTAGCGGGCCATTATACTAAGAATCATATGAGTAAACAGTTGTTAAAAAGCAAACTAATGCCCATTACAAGTATCTAAACAGGGGCTAAACGACTACTACCCCTCAGCAAGACTCAGCACTAGCAACTTAACTCTCCACCGTTTACTGCCTTCCTTGGTCATGTTGTATTGGTAGAAGGAACATGTTACTCAACCAATCCTAATTTTAATGCATTAGAAAAAAGATGTGTGCATTTGTTGTACTTTATTTTTATTTCATTACAGATTGTGAAGAATTTCCTAAAATTACATAAACCTAAATAAGTGTGTCTAAACCCGAAAAACCACTACACGAATTGTGTAAGTACGAATTTTTTATGTTTGTTAGTCCTGACGAAAGCTCCATAGACCCATCCGGGCCCAAGGAGCTGAAACATGTCGACGTAGCCTTTTTATTATACTACTGGACCTAGTAACTTGGTCCACAAGGAGTATCACTTATTTTTAAGCGAGTGGCAAAAACAACCTTCATTAAAAAACCTCCGGGTTGTTTACCATTTTTTAACGATTAATTCCTTTTTTTGCACAATTTACTTTTACACCTTTTTTCACTCAATTTCTCTGGATGCTGCACCCTAGACCAGAGGCGCCTCGGGTTGAGGCTGGCAAATTTACCACTTCGGAGTAGCCAATGATAACTGCCATAACTCTAATGTGGGGCGGATGAACCAGATATACCGCACCTCCTTCCAACCATAACATAGAGTTTTTTGAGGCTACTCTGATCTTTGTTCCTTGCACCAATGGTCATAAGGTGTAACTAGTATCCGTTTCTCTATTGATGAATCTATAACCTATTACGGGGAATGAAACGGAGATTTTGATCCCTCGTCCCTCCTTGTGATTAACTACTGACTCCCATTATAACAGCACTTCATGGTGAATTAGAGGTCCGCTTTCTACAGCCATCATTCGCCTTTCAATGTGAGTGAACTGAGACTTATTTAAAACTGGTCAGGGACTATCATCTTGTTTTTGTGCAATCACATTGAGAAAGGCTTGTCGCTGAAACGCATCTGTGGTGCAATACACTGTATAATATATATATATATATATATATATATATATATATATATATATATATATATAATCCAAGCTCCAAAGTCCTTAACGTACAAGAAGCACTCGAACAGCAACATGCTCACGAAGAGCCTTTATGGTATACAGTCCGCCTGCACAACGATAGCTCTAAGCAGTTCAGTTTGCCATCGATGCCTGGCGCGTTTTGAAGGGTCCACACTTCTCTTCAGAGGCTTTGGCAATTGAAGGTGCATAGGACACAACTCTCATTTAAATGCTTCAATGCATGCCCTGGATGGTACGCTCTGCCGCGACTTGCAGAGCATTATGAGCATTATAGTGTCATTTTTTTTCCAGATGGAGCACGCAATGGTGCTGCTGTAACATTCATAGCCCCCAGATGGGCCTCGGTGTGCCGGTGGATATGCTAAATCTGTTGCTGCCCCATGAAGTCTGCCTGCTCGATAACAGACTGTGTGGCCCCCACTAGATATAGTCGCCAGTAGGTAGTTATAGTTAGTACCTTGTTTCTATTCAAAAAGCTTTTTTTCTTTTCCCAATAACTTTGGTGCCGGTTGACGAATCTTCGCAAAATGTTCAAAACTAGTGGGACGCTCTGGTCAGCTCCTGTCTTGTAAGTTTCAGGGTGATTTGTCAAGCAGGGGCAGAGAAAAAGGGGGGTTCAAAATGCGTTTTCCCCATGTTAATTTCCATAGGAAACTTTAGACAAAGCTACAGTCTGAACTGCTGAACTGAATTACACCAAATTTGGCACAAAGGTAGGTCTTGGTTTAGAAAGAGCCCTTTTTAAAATGGTGTAAATCTGTTCAGTAGTTCCTGAGAAATTAGAAAAAGAAAAAGTTTCGATATCTATGGCCGCGGTGGGTTCACGAACCCTCCCGGGCACGAGCTTCACTCTGATTGGTTGCCAAGACTCCAAACTAGGAAGTGTTGGCAGCCATCTTGTGACTCGGTAGAACGGAGTCACAAGAAAACAGTGAAAAAAAGATGACAAACAAGAAAAGAAGGCAAGGTAGAAACACCCTGACCCCCAGGGCCAAAAAAAGCATAATTTTTTTTAATTTCGGTGGAAATCGCTTTGGGGTTGCAAATCTTGCAGAAATAAAAAAAACAAAAAACTAAGCGCTGGCTCCTGCGCTACGTTTTCAAAAGACTCCGGGTGGGCCAGGTCAATGCCAAATAATTAGTGTGGGCCCACGGGGGCCCTTGCAGCCCTGGGGACCACAACCACCCCGGGGCTGTGAAAGAAATATGTGGGGGTCCCAATCCCCCCAATACTGCCCTCGAGACCGCCACCTCCCAGGGGCTTTCTGAAAAAACTGTGGGGGGCACGCGGTCCATCCGCTGCCCCGGGTACCACCACCTTCCCGGGGCACTATTTAAAAAAAACAAATCCTGTGTGGGGGGGCTTGAGCTCTGCCCACTCGTCCCGGGGACCACTACCTCCCCGGGGCACTAAATATTGAAATGCCGGGGTTTGTTACGGACCCCTGAGCACCGGGGACCAACACCTCCCCGGGGCTTTGCACTGGTTGAGAGGAAGGCCACGAAGCCCTCCTCCAGGAACCCTTGATTGCTCTGGGGACTGTAACCCCCCAGTGCCGGCTCCTGCAGTGTCCGGGGGTGCCCATGTTAGCAGCTCCCCTGGTGGAAAAGCAATGCCGGCTCCGGCAGGACCGTGAGGGCATTTGGGCTCCCCCATGGACCCCAACGGAGTGGCCAGGCACCGGGGATGGGGTCCCTGGGGCTAGAAGTGTCCCTGGAGGGGGGTCACATGGCCCCCTCCCCCCAAAATAAATTTCTTTTACAAAAAACGAAAGGCCAGCCCTGGGGGATGTCCCGGGCCCATAAATCGCCTGAGGAGGGGGGCCACACGACCCCTCCAAATATTTTAAATACAATTTTAAATACTGGCCATGCCCCGGGCCACGTGGCCCCCTTCCCATATTTTTCAAAACAATTAACAAAATAGGGGTCAGGCCCTGGGGATGGGGTCCCCAGGGCCGAAAATGGCCTCGGGAGGGAGGCCACGCAGCTCCATTCCCGTATTTTTTAAAACAATTAACAAAATAGGGATCAGTCCCAAAAATAGGAAAAGAAGGGGGCCACACAGCCTCCCATCTAAAAAAAAAAAAAAAAAAAAATGGCCACGGGCGCGTTTGCACAGTGGTGAAGGCAGGGGACGGTCCCCAACGGAGTGTCCAGGCCCCGGGAAATGGGGTCCCAGGGGCTAGAAGTGGCCCGAGAGGAGGGTCACATGGACCCCTCCCTCCCAAAAAGAAGGGAAAAAAAGGAAAGGCCGTCCCCTGGGAATGGGGTCCCCAAGGCCATAAATGGCCTGACGAGGGGCGCCATGTGCCCCCTCCAAATATTTTAAATACAATTTTAAATACTGCCCATGCTCCTGGGGGATGGGGTCTCCGGGGTCGAAAATGGCCTCGGGAGGGGGGCCACGCAGCCCCATTCCCATTGTTTTTTTAAACAATTAACAAAATAGGGATCAGTCCCAAAAATAGGAAAAGAAGGGGGGCAACACAGCCCCCTTCTAAAAAAAAAACCAGACACAGGGCACGTTTGCACAGTGGTGAAGGCAGAGGGTTGGGCCTGATGTGACAAGTGTGCAAATGCACTCCGTGGTGCGTTTTAATTTGGGGGATTAAGTCCCCATGAATCCTGAGGTTCCCTGAGGGCCAACTAGCCCGCCAGGTACCTACAGTAAGTGCAACAGAGTTGCATTGCAGAGAGGTGTAAAAAGGGCGTGGCCTCAGACCACCTCTCTGCAACGTAGCTCTGTGGTGCTTACTGGAGGTACCGGGTGGGCTACTTGGCACCCAGGGACCCTCAGGATTCAAGGGGACTTAATCCCCAACTTAAAATACGCCACGGGCGTGTTTGCACACTTTCCACAACAGTTCCCACCCCCTCCCTTCACTACTGTGCAAACGGGCCCTCTGGCCACTGGCGCGTTGTAAGGTGGGGGTTTAACTCCCCTTGAATCTTGAGGGCCCCTGTGGTCCAACCAACCTATCAGGTACCTCCACTAAGCGCCACAGAGCTGCGTTGCAAAGAGGTGTAAAAAGGGGGGTGGCCTTGGACCACCTCTCTGCAAAGCAGCTCTGTGGTGCTTACTGGAGGTACCTGGTGGGCTAGTTGGCCCACAGGGACCCTCAGGATTCAAGGGGACTTAATCCCCCAACTTACAACGTTATATGGGGTGCTTTTGCACAGTGGTGCAGGGAGGGGGGAACTACTCCTCCTGTTACCTCCCGTAAATGCCACACAGTGGGATTGCTAAGAGGTGTTTGAAGGCCACGCTCACCTTTCTCCACCACTCTGGAAACAAGAATGCTATGCTATAGTTAAAAATTAGCATTTAAAAAACATTTGAAACTCACTGAAAAAACCATAGGTTTCAGGGACGTTATACTTAGAAATTAGCATTTAAAAAACCATTGAAATTCACTGAAAAAAACATAGGTTTCAGGCACGTTATAGTTAGAAATGAGCATATAAAAAACCTTAGAAATTCACTGAAAAAACCATAGGTTTCAGGGACATTATAGTTAGTTGGACATTTCTCTCGTTCAAAACCATAGAAATTCCCCCGTTATAGTTAGTACAGCTAACTATAACTTGCGCACCCTTAATGCACTGCACTGCTGATGACGTCACATATTACATCATTCATGACATGGTCAGTGACATCACTGATGACATCTCAAATGACATCACTGATGACATCACTGATGACATCATCCATGTGAAAATCCGATGCCCCTCCTCACACTCTAATATAACCTTTGATACACCCACTGTAAAATACAGACTACCATTTTCAAAACTATCGACACACTAATACCAGTTACAACATACACATGATTCCTATGTGTACACACACATCCACTTATTCAACCATACAATCACTCATACATGCAGTCACTCATCAATACAACACTATCAAAATCACTCATACACCTATTGAGACACTCACACACCACCACTCATCCAGAGTTACTCACACACCTAGTCAGTCATGCAAAGAAACTATCACACTTCCATTTACTGACCTATACAGTTATACACACACCACATCACTTATTCAAACAGAAACAAACGCATAGTTACTCTCTTATACAATCACTGATACAAGTACACACTCATCCATACAGCCACTCTCACAATCACTGACTCGCACGTATAGTCCTTTATATACTTCAACTCTCACATAAACTGCCTTTTACATATGTAGTTACTTGGACATGTACCATTGAGACATCCATTCACTCACCAACACACCCATACACACACTCACCCACCCATACAGCTGTTTCTACCTGCATTCTTGAACCCATACACACAGTGAATCAACCACTCAAACATCTATTCACAGAGTCACACACCTCCCACCCACCCACACACACACTCAGGCACCCATACAAACACTCAGGCAACCAATCGATAACCCTTATAGACACTCATGTAGATACTGACCAACCTATGCAGCAGCTTATACAACAACAGACAGGCTGATACAGACATTTACACACCTTAGTCACTAACCCATGCATTCATTAAGTAATCACTCACTTAAACAGTCAGTCACGCACCTACTAAATCCAGACACTTATACACCCACTCATTTTTCAATACACCTTGGCATATATTTAATGCATATTTAAACTTTAAAGTCGCTGGATGATGTCATCAATGATGTCATTTGAGATGTCAGCAGTGATTTCACTGACCATGTCGTGACTGATGTAATATTTGACGTCATCAGCAGTGCATTGCTGGTGCGTGAGTTATAGTTAGCTGAACTAACTGTAATGGAGGAATTTCTATGGTTATGTACGAGAGAAATGTCCAACTAACAATAACTTCTCAAAAACCTATGTTTTTTTAGTGACTTTCTAAGGTTTTTTAAATGCTAATTTCTAACTATAACATGCCTGAAACCTACGTTTTTTTCAGAGAATATATATATATATGTGAGTGTGTGTGTGCAAGGCATATACTAAATCCTACATGATAAATCAATTCATGTCCTACTAATATATATTAATCATCAATAAATAATTATAATGTCTAAAAGCCATCATGCCTTCATATAAATATGTGCTAATATACTATATAATATCATAGCCAAACTGTTACAACTACATGTTGGCGTTTGGGTAATCACTCCTTGGTAAACATACCAGTTTTTGAAATAATTATACTAATGCAGAGTTATTATAGAAACATGAACATTAAATAGATGTATATATCTTGCCAATAGACCAAAAATGATGTCCATAGTGATCTTTGTCAATGCCATTGGACAAAATCATGATTATTAAAACATCCCCCCTATGTTCCCTGTGACATCTGGTTTCTATATTGGTCTGTGAAAAAAGAAATTTCCAAGAAACTATCCCCACCAACTTTGTCTTGTGGTTGGCAATTGTGGCCCAGCATAATGATATCAGAGAAAACACAACCTGTAATTTACATACAATAAATCACTGTTTTAACCATCAATACCCATGAGGAAAAAGTGCTATGTGCATAAAGTGTGTAGAAAAAATGAGAGAAATTATCCAGCAGCATAAGTTATGCACAATATTTATCTCTTTCGAATTCGGTTCATCTCATAATATATACAAATGTACACCAATATCTAGATCCGATTTGAAATACCTTGAAATTGTAGGAAATTATGAAGATCTTCCCTAACGTTCAACCCATTTGGGTTTTGGCATCTAGCTCTAGGATATATCGGGTCTCCAATTGTCAGAGCAAATATTCATGATTTCCTCCTCTCCTCAGGTTGGGGATAGCATCTATACATAATATTTCAAGCAATTGAAATTGTTACAGTGAAACTGCTTGAAATAGCAAGAAAAGGGGAATGAGATATCTGAATTCGCCGTCAAATGTTGTAAGATTCTTACATGCACTTGTAGTGCTTCCTACATATCGCAGTTTACAAGTGCATTCTAGAACGTAAACCGCAAACTCTGTTTTGCAAGTGTACAAACCCTCTAGCTTTCCTGGTCTTGCATTAAATATTGTGTAATATTGTGTCACGTTAACCCCAAAGCGGCAGGCTCTGCACAAACTAAATAGCTTAAACTCTCGTAAATGCGAGATATCTTGTATTTCAAATCCTGTTTTTTGTTGCAAGCGTGGCACACTAAGGCTTTAATTGTAGCGGCAGGCCCCTTTGTTGTTTTTTTTTGGGAGGAGCAGCTTCAGCTTCATACAATAATGGCAATCTTTGGCAGCTGCGTGCTTTTGCTGCCTGTTAACATAACATAACATGTGTATTTGTAAAGCACACTTATTACCTGTGGGTCTCAAAGCACTGAATAACAGATGTTTATTGCTACCCAACGCAATGGTACTCATTTTATCCACCTCAGATGGATGAAAAGCTGAGTGGACGCGCCGGGATATGAACCTGTGACCATGAGGTCGAACGCAGGCCCCTCCAGTGGATGCATTAGTCTACTAAGACACCAGGCCTGGCTTAGTGGGTTAATATTTTATACAGAAAGTACGCTTCCTTAAAGCTAGACCTTCCCTGAGGAGCCCAGCAACCGATCCCCATCGCTGGCTCCCTGGGTGTGCCCGTCCAGAGGAGAGGCATGCACATAATTTAAGGTTGTGCCGAGATCAGGTGTCGCGCTCACCAAGCTACCATTACGGTTAAGATCGCTGTTTTTCTTCTTCTTCATCTTAAGCAGCTTCTGTATTGTCACCATATGCCGCGGGTGCTGGGAAGGTAGGGTTTGCATGGCAGCTGATGTCTGATCACCTGAGTCACATTGATGGAAAAAAGTTGTGTTCAAATTTAATTACTTCCTATGAAAATAGGTCCTTTCTTAAAACAATCATCTCTTTATTCTATGACCCCAGATGCTAAATCACTGTCCTGATGAAGTATGGCTACCTAATGACATCATTACATATGTGGCAGCTTTAGTCAATCCTGGGTTGTTAACCAGCATCACTATTAATTTCAGGACTTTTGGTTTCCCATTTAATTATGGATTTACTTAGAAGGCTCGCTGTGCAAAGCACTGCTGGCTGAAGAAGGTTGCAGCTGTGCTGTGGTATTTCACTGTGATTTGAAGCACAATACAATGCAGAGTTGCAACCTGTTCTACCCATGTCGTCATGCGCACCTTAGGCCAGTGTAATATTTTCAGTCACAAAAGCGTACCATTCCGGGACTTGGAGGCCTTTACTGGATAATGTGAAACTACAAATCCCATAATCCTTACTGCTATTGGTTAACACACTGGGACTAGCTAGCTCTGTTCCAGTTGCCACTTTGGCATTGCTGCTCAGACATTGGGGTAAGACAACCAGTGTACAAAGTTATCTTTGTCTACAGCACCGTGTGCTGAAATTGAAGTCTCGGTGGAATGAGTATCTACTTATCAAGGTGGTTTGAAGGGCAGGCAAACAATTGTCGGGCCGGCAGAGCTAGGGTTAAAAATTTACAGCTAGGCACTTTGCAAAAAAAGGGTCAATTTTCACTATGAAAATGTGGTGTGTCGACGTTGCGTTTTGGGCAGTTTCCTATTGCGGCCACTAGACCTATCCACACAAGTGAGGTACCATTTTTCTATGAAGACTTTGAGGAATGGGGGGTGGGTGGAATTTTGTGGATCCATGCAGATTCCAGAACTTTCCACCACAGAAATGTGAGGAAAATGTGTGTTATTTTAGAAAGTTTGAGGTTTGCAAGGGATTCTGGGTAACAGAACCTGGTGAGAACCAGACAAGCCACCCCATCCTGGATTCCTCTGGGTGTCTAGTTTTCAAAAATATATAGGTTTGCTAGGTTTCCCTAGGTGCCGGCAGAGGTAGGGTTCAAAATCTACAGATAGGCACTTTGCAAAAAAATGGTCAGTTTTCACTGTAAAAATAAAGTGTGTTCACATTGCGTTTTGTGCTATTTCCTGTCACGAGCACTAGGCCTACCCACACAAGTGAGGTACAGTTTTTATCGGGAGACTTAGAGTAGTACAGGATTGTAGAGCAACTGTTATTAACTATTGACTTTCGATGCATTTCTGCCTTCCAAATGAAAGACAATGTGTAGAAAAGATGTCACTTTAAAAAATGTCCTTTAATTCTCATGCTAGTATGGGTAATCACAATTTTGGAAATCTGCAAATAGCTACTGTTTCTAAACTCTATATTTTATTTCAATTTCAGAAATACATAGTTGTCTTTCATCCTGATTTTTCACTGTATATATTTTTCCAAATTAATTGCTATATACCCTGTACTTATTAAAAAACCATTGCAAGATGCTGCTCAGTTATTGCCTCTGGGTTCCTGGTGAACCTACAATTCCTATGTATCCCCAGAACCAGAAATGTCCAGTGGTTGTAACTGTATATTGCTAACAAACATCGGTCATAATTAGAAGAAGTTACAGGTAAAGACGTTGGCAGTTTTTTTCAACTCATTTCCAATTTTTCCTATTTTCAACTGTTAGTTTCTCTAACAAACCTTAAAGTATCTACACAAAGACCCCTTGCAGAATTCAGAATTTTGTCTACTTTTCACAAATGTATAACTTTTCAGGATCCATTATTGCTTTCATACCCATTTCTACCATTAACTGGAAGAAGGTTGAAAGCACAAAAAATAGCAAAAATAGACTATGTTCAAGTAAAATGCCAAAACTGTGTAAATAATGTTGGTTTTCTGACATAAGTCTGTCAGTCCCTGAAACCTGGAAAATTGTGATTTTAGCCCCACAAACCCTTTGTTGATATCATTTGCAGGGAATAAAACAGACGCTTTCATTTGCAGCACTTTTTCCAATTTTTCACCCCCCCAACCGTTTTTTTGCTGTATTTTGGTAATTTCTGGGTCCCCTCCTGGGGAATCCACAAACCCTGGGTACCTTTAGACTCCTCGTGATGCTGGAAGAAAAGGACGCATATTTGGCATGGATACCTTATGTGGTCAAAGAGTTACAGGGGCCCAAGCGCGAACTACCCCAAATAGCCAGAAAAAGGCTTAGCACAGGGAAGGGGGGGGGGAGGCCTAGCAGTGAAGGGGGTTAACATCCTCACTTGCAAACCAGTAAGAGGATCTTCCAATAGCAGCGAATACATTAAAATGCATTCATTTATACTCGGTTAATTCCACTTTCTTCTTCTCTTTCTCTTTAATTATTGATTTACACCGACGTCAAGATAAGATCAACTCCCTCTTTCATAAAAGCAAAGTACTAATTTTAACATTCTGTCCATTTTAAACTTTGAAATTATAATCTGAATCTGATTTATTTCAACAGTCACCGAAGTCCAAACACTTTTCAGCCTACTAAAATAGCGTCCCACTTTACCTTGCGATGACGTGCGTCTCTCATGTGCTTCTTTTCTGTCATGGCACATATTCTTGCATTTCTATTCCAAATAATTATTTGCTACAGCAGTGGGACTATGGTATGCTCCAAGCCTTTATAATATGTTTTGTAAAAATCATGCTGCACCTATGTCAAAATCAATTTTAAGAGGGCACTATATGTCTATTTAATCTCTCTCCTTAATTCTTTACTTTCTAAAGTACAGGTAGTCCATGTGCACAAATAAAATTATGAAACCATACCCAGGCAGACAAGTGGGAACTGTGGCTAAATGTCAAAGGAGTTCCGCAAAATAAAAAATAAATTAAGCCAAGATTGATATGGGAAAGACATGACTAGGAATCAGTCGTGAGAGTAATGTCCTAGTGATAAAAGTGAAATAAATTGAGGTGCTAGTACTGATATGCAACTAGCAATATTCTTGTGAGGCTAAGTTGTCTAAAGTTGTGGAGTTTGCAAATACCGCCTCTGAACATCATTTCCTGCAAGGAAAGGTTCTACGATATATTTTTTGTAGGAGAATTATTCAATATAAAGTCATATTGGCAGCTTTTGCTTCCACAAAATGTATTTTTGGGGAAAACCCCAAACCTAAATTTTTACAAATAAAACATTTCCCACTTCAAATAAATTCATAAAATTAGAAAAGTTAAAAAAACTTAGGCCCTGATTACGATGTGGGCAGATATGACATTGTTGCGCAATGGGAACCGACTGACCTCAGGTCGGCAGTTCCCACTGCATCATGTGGATGAGATCACGCACAGTGCGGTCGGAAAACATCCATTTTGCTGTGGGAGCTTGTGCGGCGGGTAGAAAATGCCCGCAGCATAAGCTCCCATAGAAAAAAGGATGTTTCCAAACATCCCTTCACCATATGGCAGGCACCTCATGGTGCCTGCCACATGGTGCAGGGATGTTTAGCAGCGCCCAGAGCAGTATACGGAGGCGGAGGGAGGGATGGGGGCCCTTACAGGGGCCCTCAAAGTTACTGTCTGACAGCAGTTCCATGTCGGAAAGGCCGACATGGAAATTCTGTTGGAAAGTGCCATCATAATCCCGATGGCGGAAACGCCGTCCTTGAGGGCTGATGAAGCCTTTCCGAGGAGGCTATGAGCTCCTTGAGCCTGTCGGAATGGCGTCAGAATCGCCAGCTGGTTAAAACTGCAACTCCCGTCATTATAATACGGCAGTCGGACTTTAAACCTACAATCTCAGTCAGAAAGCCTTTGACCAGCAGTCAGAGGCGTTCGACCGACATTGTAATTAGGCCCTTAATTAAGTGTGACTAATTCAGTCTGGCGAATGTAAAGTAGCTTACATTGCAGCATTTAAAGACTATGGTTGAGGATCCACACTAATGATTTGAAACAGATAGAGTGGGTATAAACATTAGTGGAAGATTGGAAATGATGGCAGCATAAGAACAGAATTTTTGCACATGGAATTGGACGCAGAGGAGGGGGTGCTATAAGACACATTTGAAAAATAGAAAACATGATGGTGGCAGTGTTAGGAATAGGGTTTAGATGGATGCAAAGCTTTGCTGTAAAGTTCAGTAGCATACCTACAAATGAAAGCCTACCCTGTTTATAAATTCATGGACAAGAAATCTGTTCACCCATGGTTTATTCTTTGTAAATCAAGAATGGCCAACCTTGCTTTTGGCTACACATCTTTCGCTGACAGGGTTAAAGATAGGATGTATATTTGGTTAGCTCAAACTGAGGGTTATAATCACAGGCAGTTGTGTGCTAGGGTGGCTGTCTAATGAACAGCACTGGGGAATAGATTGAGGCAAGAAAGAGACACTTGGTGTTGCTGCTGGTGATGTAACATGAAGAGCAGCAATGGAGAGATTTGGGGTGATGGTAAAGGTGAGGATATAAAACGAGCATATAGGTGAGTGCGTGATGCAGCCATCCTAAAAATTGGACAAGTGTGAGGTGACCTGGAACACAGTCTCTGTTCTACTCACGGGCTCTCCTGTGATGTCTCCTCATTCTTGGCAATCTTCCTGTAGCAATAAACCATTTCTACCAGCAACCACAATGTTAGAAAGACCAGTAGGATGTACATCATGATTTCAGAGATGACAGCAGTAAAGTCTTCACTGGCTATGTAAGGAAAAAATGTCATAAGTGCTAAATATCCACAGCACAGAGTAAGAAGCACAAGTTCTTTCAATTGTACCTGTAAAGAGGGTAGCTGCATTCGTTAAGCACATTGAGTGTATTCAACTAACATCAGTACCACAAAATTAACACCTGAATCTCATTTACTATATTAGTATAGACATGCACTGAGACGTTTTGGATATTTGCCCCTTCTAAATGTCCAACTCCTTCTTCATGCTCTGGCTAACCATGACATATAAAATATGTGCAGCGTCACAGATTCTCTTCTGTTAAAACTTCCATGCAACTCATGTATCGCCACTAGTATACTCATGGGGGTATAAACTGTGACCAATACTGTATATGTGATAATACATTCTAAGAATAAGTCATCCAACATTACAGAGTGTTCTCACTGCCTCACGTACTATTAGTGACTATGAGCTCTTAAGGTCAGTGATACTAACTAAGACCACTCTCTTTCCTTTAAGAGCCCTGAACTGTGACCCTCTCTATTATACCAAGTGACACTTCTCTCTGTTTTTGCTCATTTTTTGATTCATCCCACCTCTAATCTAATTGAACTGCAATCTAAAAGCCCTCATTCCTCTGGTGACACTGAGCTCAGACACATCACTCAGAGCATGACACTCGGCTCTAATACATATCCTAACATAAGGAACATTGAAATCTGAGCCTTTTCTTACCATCAGTGAGACTGAGCTCTGATGTCTGTCTTCCTCTAAGGGTTATTTAGTTATCCATAGGGAATCTGGGCTCTTATTGGTCTCATGAGAATATGGATCGGCGTCCCGTTCTAGCCTTGAGTGTAGACTGAGCACTGACAACTCTCTTTACTGCAATAACCCTGTGTTCCCACTCCTCTCCTCACCTTCAGTGACACTGAGGAATCCCCTCTCTTATGCTCACTGCTACTGGGCTTCATTTTATTTTATTTTTCTTGGTGGCACTGAGCCCTGAGGCCTCCCTCTTCTACTCACACTGGAACAGAGTTCTAACACTTATCCTTAACACAAATACACTGAGATGTGTTCCTTCCCTTTACATAGTGACTGGCTTTAGTTACCTCATTTCCTCTAAGCACTGACCCCTCTCTTACCCGAGTAATATTGAGCTCTGACCCCTCCTATGTTCTTAGAAACATTAATGTTCTCTCTTTCCTCCAATGACAAACACCAATGACCTCTCTTTGCCTTAATGAAACTGGCACCTAGATCCTCTCTAATGGACAAAGAAAATGAACTCAGAACCCTCTATTTCCCCCAGGAATAGTGAATTCCGACCCCTCTATAATAACCAACACGGACAGTGAGACAAGCTACACCACCTATCTCACCCTTCACAGCACTGAGTTCTGACCCCTTGTCTTACCTCTGTGACAGTGCTCTATTCTCTACCCTCTACATAGCCTCATTGGCACTGGGTTCTTCAGACTAATCTCTTACTCTGAGTAACACTGGGGTTTGATTCCTCTCGTTAGTGAGACTAAGCTGAGATCTTTCCTTTCTGCTAATTGAAACTGATCTCTGACTCTTCTTTCACCAAGGTAAAACTATGTACCAACCCTTCTCTGACCCTGAGTGACAAAAAGGTTTGATATCGCATTACCTTGAAGGACACTAAACTCTAGCCCCTTGCATGTCCTTCCTGAGACTCAGATTAGATATTTTTTCCCCCACAGTGACTATTAGCTCCAATTCATTTTGCTTATCCTTATGACCTTGAAATCAAACCACTCTCTTCTGCTCAAAAACAGAGATGCACCTAATTCTTACGAAGACCCATTTTACTCCCAGTGGCCCTCAAAACTGACACCTCCCTTACCCTCAGTGGCACTGAATTTGAACCCCTCTACCTGTGTGCTCCTAAATCTCTCTGAACCTCAGATAAAATGTAAAGACCTTCTGATATTCAAAGACAATAACTTTTTACTACATCTTACCCTCACTAGCATTTACATTAGACACCTGTGTTAACCTGAGTGTCACAGAACACGTCTCTTTGGCTCAGAGCCACAGAGACCTGATCATTCTCCTTAACCTGACAGACGCCTGAGTCCTAGTTATTCTCTTAAGCTTCATTGACACGTAGCACTGATTGCTATACTTACCCTTAGTGATAATGAGTTATGTTCCAACTCCCACCCTCAGGGACAATGGGTTCTAATGTCCTTCTTTACCTTACAGACACTGAGCTCTCACTCCTGTCATCCTCTGAGACCTCTTCTACTATCAGAGACACTTATGCTAAGATTAACAAAGATTTTGCCTCAGTGTTGTGTCACTTTAGTGGCGCAGCCCCAATGCAAAATCCTTTTTGAATTTACTAAGCCATGCAAATCAATTTGAATTGCTTTGCATGGTTTAGTAAATGTAAAGTAAATCAAGGCAGCGCATAGTGCTGCCTTGCATTGCTTTGCATCAGGTAGGCGTGATATGAGTGGTGCATGGTCGTTTCCATACATCCATTCATGTATTTTGATGAAAACCCAGATTTACCAAGATTGTAAACCTGGGTTTGTGCCAAAATGGTGCGCCTACTTGACAGAATGTAACAAGGAGAAATATCTTTATTTCTCTTCATTACTTTCTCTTTCATTGTGTGCTGAATTCTACCGCACACATAGAAAGAGGGATATGCCTCTAAGGATTATTTTTGTGCAGAAAGTTAATCATGTTTGTAATGCAGGCAACCCTGCATCTCGGCACTAAGCAGCACACAGTGCACCAGCACTGGGAGAGAGCAGAAGTGTACTAACTTTTGGTAAACATGGTGCATTTCTGTTCTCTTCCTTTCAGGTAATACAGCAGGTTGCCTTACTGCGTTGTATTTGATTAAATAAAGTAAATCTGTCCCTTAGTTCTGACCCTTGTCCTTCCTCTTCATTTTTTAACTATCCCTTTCCTAATCTTCAATTTCACGAAGTTTTCATCCATCTCTTGCCATCAGAGACACTGAGCTTCAACTCATCTGACCTTCAAGGCTGCTGAGTACAGTCCCTCCCTTGATACATTTGACACTATGATCTAATGTGCCTCTTAGCCTCAGTAGCACTGACCATAGACCACATTATGCCATCATTAAATCTAACCCTTTTCCTTATCCTCAGTGGCACTGTACTCAAGCCCATTCTCTCTACTCTCAGAGGCATTGAGCCCACACCACTCTTTTACCCTCAGATTATGGAGGCCTTTATCAATCATCATAATCTTTAGTGCCACTGGGCTTAAATACTTACTCACCCTCATGGGTACTTGAACCTGCCCTCTTTCCTCACCCTCAGTATCAATGAGCTCTGAGCATTATCCTTGCTCTCAGTGACAATGAGCTTTGTTACTTCTCTTTAATCTCACTGATACTGAGCTCTCCCCACCTTTCTCAACATCACATAAAGTGAGGTCTTATACCTCTCTTAATTTTGTGGCCACTGAATGTAGATCCTCTCTTGCCCTCAGTGTGATTGAGCTCTGATCTCTCTTGTATGCTTTGTGATAACAACCTTAGACTCCTCCTACCTTCAGTTCTACTGCTGTTTAATGCCTATTCTTACTCTCAATGACACCGAACTCCAACTCTTGTTTTTCAGTCAAGAATATTGAGTTATGTCAGCTCAATTAGCTGTAAGTACACTGAGTTCTACCCTCACCGTACCTTCAGTGATACAGAGTCCTACCCCCTCTGCATTGCCCTGTTCTTAAACTTCCTCTGCCCACATTTACATGGACCACTGTCCTTATCGGCTGTGTTACTGAGCTGTTTGTGTTGCTGAGCATCAATGAAGACTATGACCCTGATCTCAGTCTCAGGGATACTCAGTTGTGGCCCATCTCTTACAAATAAGCATACTGTATTCTAACACCATCTTTGACGCAGGTATTTATACTCATTTCATACCCTCTGTCACAATGACCCCTTATCCGTCTCTTACCCACAGCCTCACTGAGTGTTGACAGCTTTTGAGCTGTCAGAGACTCAAAGTTCTAGCACCTCAATTCTCTGTGGGGCACTGACCTTAGTCTCCACTCTTACCTCACAGAACTGAACACTAACCCCTCTTATTAGTCATAAGTCATAAAGACATAGACCTCTGACTATTCTTTCTGTTTCCAGTTACAATAAACTCCTTCTGGCACTCACCCACACTGAGATCTTTCTACTTTTACCCTTGGTGACACTAAGTTTAGACTCTGCTCTTACCCTTATCTTCACTGATCCTGCATTTAAACTTCCCTCTTACCCCTCAGCATACAATGAGTTACACTGAGTTCTGAACCCTCTCTTCACAGTCGTAGACTGTAAGCTCTGAGACTTCTCTTAGCTTCATGAACACAGAGCCATGATCTTTCTCTTACCTAGTGGTCCGTAGAGCTCTGTCCTATTTTTAGCCTCATTATTTCTAACCACTCTCTTACCATTGATGACACAGGTTCTGATTCCTCAAATTCATAAAGACACTGAGCTGTGACCCAACTCTATCCTTCAGTGAAGCTAAAATGTGGTAATGTCTTACCCCCTATAAACTTAAGCAGCACTGTGACTAGACTCCTTTCCTAAAGGCAAGAATGCTGACATTTGACCTCTGGCCTTACCCTAACTGACAGTGAGTCACAACCTCTTTTTTCTCCAGTAGAATAGTCCTCTGACAACTTTCACAGACTCACTCATCCCTATTCGTAGTAGGTGCTCACAAAATATTACTTTCAGGGAGGCTGAGGTCAGACCCCAGTTTACCATCATGTGTACTAAGCTCCTGATGCTCCTGGCCACCAAAGTCATACTTCTCACTGCTCCCCAGGTACACAGATCTGTGACTCTACTTTTACCCTCAGATGATAACCTTTGACCACTCCTTTACCTTGAGCAATATGGAATTCTGAATCCTTTCCCACCCTCCCTGACATCTAGCCCAGAACAAAAGATTTCCAAGAGAGGCCCAGGAGGATTTAAATTATGATATTTCGATCACTATCATGACATAAAACAAAATTGTATGTAAAATGCATCTAAATGGGTGGCATTTGCTTAATAAACATTTTATGAGAAATTTCTGGCATGGATCTCGTTCTCCAGGGCTTACAGTGGCCCCTATGCCCTAAATCCCAGCATAATCTCATGGACACAGAGGCAGAATTTACTTACCTTCTTCAGTCACTACTAGATGAATGTGTTTTGTGCTCCGTACAGAAGGGCGGTGAATTTCAAACTTCAATTCACGGGTGACGTTGCAGGTAAACGTGCCAGAGTCATTCATGGTCACATTGTGGATTATGATGGACACATCCTGCATGTCTCTGCTGCCCTCCCACTGAACGCGTCCCTGGAAGGGACTTACATGTTCCTGTGGACCTTGGCTGTATTCATAAATCTAAGTAAGACAAACCGATGAAAAGGATTAGAACTAATCTACTCTGTATGACAACAGAACAACATGCAAAGCCACTTCTAACATTTGTATTTCAAAGAAAGGTTATATTGACAAAATCCTAGAAAAATTATAATGTCTGAAAGGTGGGTCTAAAATACAGGGATTACAAAAGAAATTGAAAAAGGTAACTCTATGCTATATGTTTTGTAAATGCTCTTAGTGTGGATAGGCTCTGAACAACAGTACATATTATAATAATGCTTATTTATATGCTTAGCAAATTAAGTGTTACCACGTGTAAACTCCATTAGCTTTAATAAGATCTCTAACTGTATTTGGACAAAATATCGAGAGACAGAGATATCATAAAAACATATTGTGAAACAAAAATACTGTGATGCAGATATATTGTCAAGAATATCTTTTTTTGGGTAAGTAAAATCGGTGTTAAGAATATCGTTGGTTTTAAGATCGTTTTCAACGATATAGTTGAAAATATAGTTTTTCCATTATTTTACTATGTTTTAGTGTATATATTAATTTTATGTATTATTGTTCGTATAATTGTGATTAATTTTTTTAAATATAGTTTGTAATTTTAAGTGATTTAGATTTTTTTATTTAATTGCTATCAGTCAGTCAGTCATATACTTTATTTCGGTCATAAGACCATAAAAGTGCAAGTGCAATACAGTTCTACAAAGCGATTAAAAAACTTACAGAGTACTTTGTTAACCTGATTAGAGGTATCTCACGAGCCATAATCTAAAATTCTTTGGATAAATTGATTAAACATAAGAGCACATAAAAGACCAAGCCAACAAAAGCCTATGCCTATTCCAGAATGGACGACATGGCCCACTGTGCTACCTTAATACTAAGGTTACACTACACTCGAGGCCGTCAATTAAAACATGAACAAACAGACTAGTAAGAGCAATATAAAAGCTACTTAACAAAAACACGAAAGCATGTGCAACAGTCTCACTCTTTCAGCGAAGTCCTTCTAATTGCCCACATGTCCCAAAAACTTTGCAACTGACAAAACTATAGCCGGACCAGAGTTCGATTTAAGGATACAGATGGCTTCACCATGACATTGTGTGCCCAATTGTTTACAGATTGGTTTAAGCCATTTTGCTCTCAGGTGGGAATACCTTAGGCAAACAAAAAATATATGGGCAATGGACTCTGAAGCAAAGACGCAACTTGGACAAAACTGGGAAGTGGTGGAAGACTGTCGCCAGGTGCCTGTAAAAAATTTCACGGTGAGGGAACCGAACCTGAACTGCATGTACAGTTTCTTATCCTGGGGCATCGTGATAATATCTAAATATTGCTTGTATGAACTGGACAATTTAAAATCCATGAACTCCGTAGTTAAGCGTCCCCATGATGAATTGGTAAGTGAAGCCTGTGCTACCCAGCCCTAGTAATGTGTCTTAACTAAATCTTTGTGGGAGCAGTACTGGGTCCTTAACATCCCAATAACCCTCTAGTCCTATTGTGGTTAGCAGGGATTTAACATTGCGGATCCAACCTATCTTCTTGACGCGGTCAAATGCGCTAACTTCCATGTGTGAAGCAGCATACGGGAACAACTCAGGGATGGACCTTATGTTAAGCCAAAACAGTAAGGGACGCAGCTTGGCCTTGTATGTAATAGAGACTCTACCCAAGTCCAGCCTTAGCGGGTGGAGTGGCATACTCTGAGGTAGCGAAACCAGGGACCCCAAGAACGTATTCTCTGTATTCAAAGTCCCACAATTTGGCTCCATAAAGAGCTTTGGAATCATAAATTTGAAGTGTGGCTGCTACTGGTTTACGGAAAGAAGATCTATGTTATTTTGTCTCGGCCCCTGTTGTTTGCCTGTGCTTTAGGGTCCGCTTTGCTACGCGAGGCTTCCATGACATATCTTCCGAAAGAGTGTTACCCAGGTAGTTGAAGGTGCTCAACCTTTCCAAGGGAACCCATCCTAATGCTAATTTACATCTAAAGGATTTATGAGGATTGAACAATAACAGCTTCATCTTTGTAGTATTTACCTCTAGGCCTCGGGAGTCACAGAAAATCTTTAAATGATTTAAAAGCAACTGAAGCCCTCCAGGTGTTTTAGATACTAGCAACGTGTCGTCTGTAAACAGTAATGTTACCACTTTTACCCACCCCAAGGTAGGAGCATCTGCTGGGACATAGGAAAGAAACTGGATAACACCATTCACAAAGAGGGAAAAGAGTGTAGGTGCCAGTACAAAGCCCTGACGTACTTCCCTATTGACTTTTAATGGGTCAGTAAGCTGGCCCTGGCAGCCCCAACAAACCCTGGCAAAAATTGACTCAAGGAGGCTAATAACAAGCTGCTGGTGAAGGCCCATATCTTTTAAAACATGCCAGAGCTTGTCGGTCCTTGGGATGAGATCGGAGGCGGTCTTTAGGTCGATGGAAGCTACGTAAAGGCCCCTGCGACCAATGACCACAGTCTTCCAAGTCAAGAGAAGGAAACGGAACACCTGATCAATGAGCCTGTGTTTTTCTAAAACCAGTTTGGTTTTTTGTTCAATAATCCAGTCGTCCATCTTTAGAAAGAGTGCACGAGCGAATACCTTTTGAACACAGCCTATAAGGCTGGTAGGTCTGTAGTTGCAGGGTGACGATCTATCGCCTTTCTAGTACACAGGGATCACCTCTGCTCCCTTCCAGAAAAATAGTATTTGGGGCCCCTCTTCTATCGCATTGGATAGTACCAAAATGTAGCTTGTCCAGTTCTCACTATCGCGAATAAATACATCGCTAGGATGGCATCAGGTCCAGGGGCTTTAGCCTTTATGATGGAATTAATGCAGGACTTGATTTTGCATTTGGAAAAGACATCCATGGCTGTAATGTGAACAAGGTCGGGGGGGGGACGTCTTATGTGTCCAATACACAGGGCCCAGAATATATTAAGGAAAAGTGGTCATCCCATACCTTAATAGAGATATTATTGGTTGGGAGGTGAGGGCCTATTGGCATCCACCTGGTAACTAGGAGCCCAAACGTCTGCAAATCTTTCCTAGCACAGGCCTCCCCAATTAACATCCATCTATTTTCATCCCACTCCCTTTTAGCTCAAACGTGAGCTAACTTGTAAGACCTCCTCAGTTCCCTCACTAGGGCCAAATTATTCGCTATAATTGCCTGGGCTAGTTGGGGTCTGAGACCTCTACACTCCTGGTTAAACCAGGAGAACTGAGATCTTGTCTTCAATCTGAGCATCTGTGGGCACGTTGGCTTGGAAAAATATTTAGTCAACTGCTCAAAGAGGCAATTATGGCAGGCCAGAATATCTTCCAGCCCTCCCAGATGATAAATTAAGCCTTAAATCTCTGCTGTGCTGATCAGTAGGTTCCGCTTAATTGCTTCAAGCTTACATTCGTCCGGGGGCCATTTAAGTTGTCTATTAATGTTTTTTGAGAGTAGCTCCCTTGACGATAAGATGAGTTTTGGAAAACTCAGAGAATCCACCAGGGAGACCCCAAAGAGAGTCTCATGGGATTGTGGTCGCTGTCCGTGGTAGAACTCACAGCCATATCGATCTCCTGCGCCACAGCCTTAGGTCCTCCCAAAAAATAATCTGTACAGCTTGTATTGTTGGTCCTATTAAAAGTATGAGCATCCATTTTTTCTGAGCTAGTACAGCCGTTTGCTGCCCTTAGTCCAAACTCCTGGAAAAGGGTATTAAGTTGGAGTGCCATTTGGGACCATTTTTTGAAAGGGGGTAGATCCAGGTGGGGGACATGCCACATCTGAACCTCCTCCCTAGTTCCACAAACGTCCTCCCTCTCCGGAGGTTCGAAAGTAATGTTAAAGTCACCAGATACAATCGAGGTGGCAGTGTGTCCCTATCATCCAAATGTTTTTCTAGCTCATGTATCGCAGTCGACCTCCTTCCCACCCCGGTTCCTCTAGCATAGATATAGATGTCAAGCAAGATGTCATTTTGGCCTGTAAGTTGAACTGTTGGAATGTCTAGGCAGTTGGACAGGAGCTCACAGATTGTGCAATGGAGTGCAGTTCAGACTCAAATGAACAACCACCCTACTGGGCGGCCTGGCTTACTAAGCTTGCTGGGTGATAAAATGTTACATTGCCTGGAACATAGATGGGGGTGGTACTCCAGCTCTCTTGCAGTATACATATATCAAAGGTTTCAATATATTGAATCCAATTCTGGAGCACCATTTTCAACCTTATCCCGGCCACAATCCATGACACAAGTTGGAGCGTGCTAGACTCTTCCTGTCTATTAGTAGAATTAGATCGTAACGCATCTGTGGAATCTCCTGCCTGCGCATGGTGCTGTGTTAGATTTATCGTTGAAGTTCCTCTAGGCGGCCCTCTATTAATTGGATTACCTCTTTGTTATTCCAAAAGCCATTAGGCGAGGGGATTGAAAAATGATTTTTAGTAGGTTGACTTCTGAATGTAAAGATGGTTTAGGTATTTTGGAGATTTGCTGGAGTCAAACATTAGCTGCTAAATTGGAATCTTGTGGTTTTGGGAGAAATTAATCTAGCTTCCAGAGCTTTCAGATAGTGGGCCACCTTCCCATTAGCCAAACACAATTCAATGAGGCCTATGGTATCATTAGGACGAGTAAGCCTTCTGGCTTGCAAGATGTCATCCCTTATGACTGAACGGCAGCTCCTCACATGGCAAATCCAATGTATGGTTGTAATTATAAGGGAGTCTTCCTCTTCATACCTTAAGTGGGAGGAGACTTTAGGCATGTTGACCATATAAATGCATTTAGGAAGCAATGGTGCATGCTCACGCCAAACAAAAGCATTAATTGGGGGTTAATATCTTTGCAAGGTTGGGGAAGATGATCGTGTGTGGGAGGAAGGCATCGCTGCGGTGGTGGACCTCTAGTTACTTGCGGCTGGGCTCCTTGGAACTCCCGTAGGTCACTATGTGGGATTGCTTCAGCAAGGATATTCTTGATGTTGACACTAGCAACTCTTGTGGAAGGTTGGTGGGGTGCTGTCTGCGCTGAGTAGGTTGGATTGACATAGTGGGTAGAGGTCTGGCTAATAGAAGTTTAACCTGTCCCGTGAGTTCTTTGATTGCTAATTTCAGCATAGTAACATCTGCCTTCAGATCAACTAAAATCCTGGAGACCGTGGGATCGAGCAAGGATAACCCTTTGGTTGGTGCTTCACCTCAAACTTCAGCTCTAATGCCCCCTCACCTGTCACTTCTTTCCTTCCCCCACATACTCTCTCATAGTCCTTCCTTCGTTCTTGGTCGCAACTCAGGTTTTGGAAGGGTGAAAACCTGTTACTAAGGGTGAGATCAGTGCCAGGTTGGCCTTGGGTTGAATAGATTGTGAGTGGAACTGGATTCTCTGTCAAGGAGTCACCATCAATGTCAGTTGGCACAAGGTGGGTCGACTTACTACTGTGCATGGTTGGTTTCCTAAACATTGAGATAATTAGTTTTTGTATGATCTGATTTGAGCCAGAGGGGAGTCCGTCCGGGCTATGGGTTGGAACAGACCCAGGCGGGACTAGGATTTCCTCGCACTCGACCAATAGGTAGTCAGTGCGATCTAGTACACAGTTGTTTCCAGCATTCTTTCGGGCAAGGTTGGCTTCATTGGATTATATTTGTGTCTGCCCACCCAGATAGTCAACAGATTTTTTTTTCCTATGTCCGATCCAAGACCCACATTTGCTGTAAAATAGAAGCAAAACCACAAGGATCTTGGTCCCAGCTGCAACTGTAAGACAGATAATGCCTTGCCACCAAAAGGGCACCTGTTGCATATATGTATATTGGATCACTGAAATAATATCGACTACCAAAATATCGTCTACCCAAAATATCGACGAGAAAATATCTACAACCAAAATATCGAGTTTGTATGTACAAACAGGTAAGTACAAAAATATCGAGTACAAAATATCGTTAACAAAAATATAGTTGTAAAAAATATCGACTTTAATAAAAACAATGTTTAATTACATTATTATAAAAAATTAATTACTAAAATATAATTAACAATACTTAAAATAACTTTTAATAATTAAATAATTAATGAAAGTAAAAAAATAATATTTTTTATCATATTTCTTAAAACATATATATATATATAGTAACAAAATGTAATTAAATAATAGCCAATATTATTAACGTACAAATACAAAAGAGTAAAAATTACTATTCCCACTGCAAAGAGTGCAACAGTGGATATATGACGTTACAACGCAACTTTTACAACGCACTACCATTACAACGTAAGTATTGGTAAGTATATAATAATTGTTTTAATTTTAATTATTTAAAATTACTTAAATATAATTTAATTTAATTTAATTTCATTAAATTAAATTAATGTAAATTTAATTTTACTTTATTTTTACACTGTACCCCTGTACCCCTGTACCCCAAAACTGACCCTGAACCCTAAAAAAACCCTTTACCCAAAAACCCAAAACTGACCCTGAACCCTAAAAATACCCCTTTACCCAAAAACTAAAAACTGACCCTGAACCCTAAAAATGCCCCTTTACCCAAAAACTAAAAACTGACCCTGAACCCTAAAAATACCCCTTTACCCAAAAACTAAAAACTGACCCTGAACCCTAAAAATACCCCTTTACCCAAAAACTAAAAACTGACCCTGAACCCTAAAAATACCCCTTTACCCAAAAACTAAAAACTGACCCTGAACCCTAAAAATACCCCTTTAATTTAACATAATTAGCAATTAATCAATTAAATTAAATTAATTACCAATTACATTTTAATTAATTAACAAATATTTAATTACCAATTAATTAAATATTACTACCAATTAATACATTTACATATTTAATAAATAATAATTAAATTACTTCCCACCCTATTCCCCTATAAACCCACAACCCGCTACAGGAAATACATTATTTTAATTTACATAATTAGCAATTAATACATTAAATTAAATTAATTACCAATTACATTTTAAATAATTAACATATAATATTTAATTACCAATTAATTAATTATTACTACCAATTAATAAATTTACATATTTAATTAATTATAATTAAATTACTTCCCACCCTATTCCCCTATAAACCCACAACCCGCTACAGAATAAAATTACACAATAATTTAAAAAAAATTATTAATTAAAAATAATTATAACATAAAATGACACTTTTCACACATATTATAACATAAAAACACTATAAATAATTACATATTATATAAAAAACGATATTTTTTACTTTCGATATTATTTACAGTCGATATTACTTCACTTACCTTAAAAACGATATTTTTGCTGTCGATATTCTGTCCTGTTGATATTTTCTTCAAACGATATTTAAAACTCGATATTCTGTCCAAACGATATTTTGGAGTCGATATTATGTCTGTGCACCATGTATATTGTCATCTATCTTCCACGAGCACTGCGTGCACGTGGAAGATAGTGTTCTATTTGGAATTGTTATGTTTTGCATGGCACTGGAATCACTAAGGGGAATGTTCAGGCATTAACTGTTAAGCTTGTAACTTGAGAGGTTGTATTAAACTCTTCTCTCCATAAACACATTGTCTTATTGTGTTTATTTAATGGAATTGACTTCCCTACACTGGCGATGAGGGGTACAATCCTGCACAAAAAAAAGATAATCATGTGAGGATATTTATTTATTACTTTCTCGACCGCATTTATCGAGCGGTGGCGTTTTACTATTTGGATTGTTTTCGACCGCGTAAATCGAGCGGTGGTGTTTTGTAACCTTCATTCCAATTGTACTTGCTCAACTGGAATTGGTTTATCTTCCTGGATTTGGATTTACGAATTATTTCACGTTCAGAGTTGGATTACGATTTATTTTTATTTATGCATTTGAGCCCTGATCGCTCCTGCGGCAGTTTTCAGTTGTACATGTAGTTGAGCCCTGATCGCTCCTGCGGCAGTTTTCAGTTGTATATGTAATAGCAACTGCGGCTGTAATACTCCGTGTTTTTTATTGTATACAATTGAACTTACGTGTGGTTCATTGAAGACACGGATCAACGGCATTTGTTGGGAATCTTCCTTGCGAACGTCCACATTGTTGGCTGGCTGCGATTTCCTTCAGTGTACTCTATGACACGCTAAGGATTGTGGGAAAGCAATGCATTCTGGGTCCTACATCATTACGCTATGCACGTCTGCGGCCATTTTACCTTGTTTAGTGTTTCCTTGGTAACATGTTACTGTTCCTGTGTTAAATTACGACGCTGTTTACCACGATTTTACAGCGTTACTATTACTTCTTCTGCTACAGCAATACCGGCAATTCGTTTTTTTTTCTCTTTTATGTATTTATTCTTTTAATTATTTTGTTTTTAATAAGTTGTAGGAATACTTCGATTAATTTGTTGCCATTTTAAGTAATACATATTTATTGATAAAATGTCTGGTATTTTACCACCTCCCTCATTTTTAACGGCTTCTGGCGAACCTCCCATGTCTTGGGAAGTTTGGGAACCTATGTTTTTATCCTATGTGGAGGTTATGGAAGGTGAAGATTGTGAAGCAGAGAGGAAACTTTCTCTTTTAAAACATTGTTTGGGTGGTTTTGGACCTAAAGAGTTCAAAACTCTCCCTGCTTTAATTAATCCAGGTAGAATTATTGTGTATCAATATGCATCTACTCAACTCAATATTCGTTTTGGTAAAAAGAAAAATGTTGTGATGGAAAGGTTTATTTTCTACTCTCGGAAACAGCATGACGAGGAATCTATTGAAGATTATGTATCTTCTCTAAGATCTCTTGCAGCCACTTGTGCATTTGAACATATTTCTTATGACCAGGTGTTAAGAGACCAAATTTTGATACGCACCAACAGTAAAAAAGTTCAGGAAAAACTGGTCTACTCCTGACTTATCTTTGAATGCTGCGATTGACATTGCTAAGTCGATTGAGCACTCAGAAAAGTTTGTAAAGGAGATTAGGGGCAAGGATAAAAGTGATGTTTTCAATGTAAATAAAGATCTTAAAGAACAGAATAAACAAAAGATGACTTCTAGTCAAAGGGATGACAATTCAAACAGATATGATATTAAACACAAAAGTGCAAATCAGAGTAATGAGAAACGCAGTTATACATTATTGTGCTTTAGATGTGGTAGTAATTCACATTTAGCCAATTACAAGAATTGTCCTGGGATTGACAAGGTCTGTGCTAAATGTAATAGAAAAGGTCATTTTATAAAATTTTGTAAATCACCACCCAAAAGAGTTAATTACATACATTATTCTAGTGATGATGACTTCAGTACGGGTAATGATGAAAATGATATCAACACTGTTATTAATGTATGTTGTGTTGATGGTGTCTCAAAATTTCCATCTTGTCTCGTTAAAGTTGATGGTAGGGAATTAGATTTCTTTGTTGATTCTTGTGCTTGGTTCACCATTATTTCCTTCAAAATTTTTGAGGCTAATTGGCCCCGTAGATGTTTAATTTCGCCAGATGTCTCTCCTGGTGGATATACAGGCCATAAAATTGATTTAGTAGGATATTGTGCAGCTAAATTAGAATTTGGCAAGAACCATGCATCAAGCAAAATTTATGTGACCAAAAGTGGGAAGTCATTACTTGGGTGGCCACAGAAATTTGATTTAGGTGTTAAGCTTGATCCCAGGGCTAATCCTCCTGTATTTGCCATTGAGACATTAATGCTACATAGAGATGTGTAGTATTCCTTTCATTATCTTGTGCTTGTTTTCTCTGCTCATCTTAGAATGTGTATATGTCACAGTGACAAGCATTCCACTTGTCACTGTGGTTTTGAAATATGTGTCAGTTGCTGCCAGCTGTTACCGGAGTCAACACTGCTGCTGCGCAGCACCTGCATAAGATAATAAAATTATCTTAAAAATCATTTATTGTAGTTTAACAATTACTACAATAATTGTGGCGACGATCGTAGCAGGTGTCTGCAGGACCCACGATTTTGGAGGAAAAAGGAACTCGACGAAGAAAACACGCACGAGAAATTTGACCGGTGATGATTGATATCACGTCGGAGTTGAGATGCGTGTAAGATATTCCTTTTCACATCCATGAAAGCGCATGAGGTACTGTTCATATTCTTTAAAAAAAGCGGCAGTGGTGTGTGTCGTATACGTAATCGTTTGAAGGTGAGAAGAAACCTCATTCGTCTTTAAGGTACAACTCATACGTTAAAAAAGTGCAAGTAAATGTTAAAACAATTTTCATTGGATGAAAAGCGAGCAACAAGAATTAAGCGATTTCAATTGGTAGAAGTCTAGTGAACATATGATTGGTCGGCAGTTCTACGTCACGATTTAGGTGCGTAACGCGCTTGTGCCAACAGATCACCGACTTCGACTTTTTTAAGACGTGCAGTGTCAATTACGAGTATCTGTTTCAAAGAGCATCGTTATTTTAATCAAATCTCAGTAAACACTGTACACATTACGATTACTGGGACAGATTGTCAACGCTGTTCATCAACATTGCTGCATTGCTACTATTTTTTATTTTGCTGTTGTTTTCTACTACGGATCGGCTGGCATTTAAAGACACATTGGGATACAGCAAAGCAAAATAAGAGAAACTGCAAATATTTAAAGACACATTGGGAATACGGTAAAGCAAGATAAGAGAAACTAAAAATGACAATGTTTTATTTTTCTCTTTAACAAGTTGTTACACAATTTTCCTTATGAACTGCATCGGGAATTTAGTGACTTAAAGCATATTTTATTTGGTTTTTTTTTACAGGTGGTTTAATGTCACTCTGATTTACAACAACTTGTGGTTGATATTTTAGTACACATTGCAATAAGAAATTAGCTTAAGCTTTTGTTTTAATTTTTTTATAAGCAAAACAGTTTTCAATATTTGAATAGGTAAATGTTGATATAATCTTGCCTATCAGTTTATAATCCTTTTTAATATATTCTATTGTGTGGCAATCTCTTTTACAATGCAGTCAGTTGCACCACCTCCGCCTTTCTTGGAGACACCAGGGGATCCACCAATACAGTGGAAAAGATGGTATGATGCTTTTATCACATATATTGGTGCCATTGGAGGTTCACGTTATAGGGCTGAAAGAAAAAAATGTTTATTGTTGAATGCTTTAGGGTTTGAAGGAAGAGAAATCTTTAAACATTTACCTGCTTTAGTTTGTACAGCTGATGAAGATGAGATGGATGAGTTTAATGAAACTGTAAAGAAATTAGAATTACGTTTTGATTTTCAACCTAGTTTAGTAGTAATTAGACATAAGTTTTTTTAAAAGAGACCAAAGAACTGGGGAAAAGATAGAAGATTTTATTTCGGCTTTATGTGTGTTAAGTGCTGAATGCCAATTTGAAAATTTTAGAGAACAACTTATAAGAGATCAGTTAATTTGCAAATGCACCGATAAAAGCATTCAACAAAAGTTACTTTCTTTAGGTAATCCTACTCTTGAGGAAACAATTAAAATAGCGAAAAGTATTGAACTCTCTAAAGTTTCAGTAAAAGAGCTAGATGAAAAGGGTGTATCAGGTAATTCTAAAGATGAATCTGTAAGAGTTGTAAGGTTTAAAGAAAGTAAAGTTGGTAATCACTTACGCAATGAAAATAAGTTTTTCAAACAAACTAACATTTGTTTTAAGTGTGGATATGCACCCCATTTTAGAACAGGTCGTCCATGTCCTGCTAGAAATGTTAATTGCAGGATATGTGGGAAATATGGTCATTTTTCAAAAGCTTGCCAAAATGTAAAGAAAAGTTCTGACTTTGCACATGATCAGAGACAAAGTAACAAACCTTTCTCTTCATCTTCTGTCGCAAATGTGTGTACTGCAGAGTCAAAGAGCGATTCATTGGAAAAAATTGAAGACGATCTGAGAGACATGGTTGTGGTTGTTACAGATGTTGGCGTTGTTAATGATCAATTTGCAGAATGTGTTGACCCATATGTGGAGATTGGTATTGGTACAAAGGTCTTGTATCTACTAGTGGATTCTGGTGCCAGAATCACCATGATTGACCGAGAGAAATTTCGTGAAGTTTGGGGTTCAAAAACACTGTTACCTCCTGATAGGTCTCCTGAGTCGTATGAAGGTATAACTATTGAACTGGTTGGGTATTTTGAGGATACTTTGGAGTTTAGAGGCAGGAAGATTTTCGGGAAAATATATGTTGCCATCAAAGGACTGAATATTCTCGGTTGGTTCCATCAAGGGTTATTCAAAATGATTTTCAGACCAGGCACAAAAGATCAGGTATCTATTATTAAGTCAGATGAGTTGGGTGATGTGTGGTGTGAAAAATTTCCTTCAGTTTTTAGCAAAAAGCTAGGTAAGATTTAGGGTTTTACTCACTGCATTAAGGTTAAAGATGGAACAATACCTGTCAAGCACAAGCTCAGAAATGTTCCATTTAGCGTGAGGGATCAGTTGGAGAAAGAACATAAAGATTTGTGTAGTAAGGAAATCATTGAACCTATTGAGTCTTCGCTTTGGCTTAGTCCATTAGTGGTTGCTAAAAAGAAAAATGGCGACCTTCGCGTGTGTGTGGACTTGCGCAGCTTAAACAAAAACATATGGATTGATTCTCACCCCCTTCCAAAAATATCAGACATGTTGTGCATGATTAATGGTTCCAAATGGTTCACAAAGTTGGACTTAGCCACGGCCTATCATCAGGTTGTCCTAGATCCATCTTCTAAACACTTAACAGCTTTTGTCTCACCTATTGGCTCATTCCAGTACTGTCGAATGCCATTTGGTCTAGCCTCCGCTGCTGCGGTTTTTCAAAGAATCATGACTAATCTTCTTAAAGATATAGATGGTGTCGTTGTTTTTCAAGACGACGTACTAGTTCATAGCCAAACATCAGAGGGTCATGATAAAGTGGTTTGTTGTGTTTTAAAAACTTTGTGTGAAGCAGGTGTGGTTTTGAAGAGGGAAAAATGTGTTTTCAAGGTTCAAAAGATAGAATATTTGGGGCACGTGGTGTCTGAGCATGGTGTGGAGCCTAGACCAGGTCTGGTCAAAGCTATTGTTGATTCACCCGCACCAAATGACAAAGTAGGGTTGAAATCTTTTATTGGGTTGTGCGAGTTTTATGCGCGCTTTTTGCCAGATTATGCCTCAAAGGTTCAACCATTGACCAATATGCTTAAGAAAAGTGTTCCTTTTGTTTGGGACAAAGAGTGTGATGTTGTTTTTATGTGGATCAAAGAACGTTTGGTCAGTCCCATCATTTTGAAGCCGTTTGATCCTAATCTTGCATGTACTATTACTGTAGACGCTAGTGGGGTTGGTCTGGGTGCCATTCTCACTCAGAATGTCAAGGGGCAAGAACATACCTTGGGATATGCTTCAAGAGTTTTACACGGTTCAGAACTGAACTTTTCAGTTATAGAAAGAGAGTTGTTGGCATGTTGGTGGGCCATAAGGAAATTTTCACCATATGTTTGGGGAAAACATTTCAAGCTATGTACGGATCACAAATCCCTTGTATCTATCCTTTCTGGGGATAAAGTGAAGGAACAAACGCCTAGAATTGCGCGTTTCTCCACCAAGCTTTTACAGTTTGATTTTGAGGTCAAATTCATTCCAGGATGTAAAAATGTTAGAGCGGATTATTTTCCGAGGCATCCTGTAGAGTGTAATGATGGTTTTATGGATGATTACGATGAGGATGATTGTTTTGTGGCTGCTGTTGTTTTGGATGAGATGTGGGCTATAAGTGAGGGAGAATGGAGAAATAAGTTGTCTGAGGACACTCTTCTTGGTGAGGTAATTAAATGTGTGAGAGGTAGTTGGCCCAAAGAGAAGAATGCCCATGTTTCTCTTCAGACTTTTGTGAAGGTAGCTAATGAGTTATCTATTGAAGATGGCTTATTGTTGCGTGGAGATAGATTGGTTCCTCCGAATTCTCTGAGGTCTAGGTTAATTCAGGGTGCTCATGAAGGCCATTTGGGCAGAACGTTTACAAAGAAAAGAGTGAGAGAGAATTTCTGGTGGCCCCAGATGGATAAGGACGTTGATAATTTTGTTGAAAATTGTGCTATTTGTTCCTTCTCTGAGAAAAGTTTAAAAGTGCGTACACCTCCCCTCCAACCTATTGATCTACCTAACAGACCGTGGGAGAAAATTGGCATAGATTTATTAGGACCATTTAATACCCTACCAATGAATGCTAGGTTTGCTATCGTTGCCATTGATTAATATTCGAAATGGCCTGAGGTTCGTTTTATTAATGAACCCAATTCTGTTAGTGTTATCGATTTTCTGAAGGATATATTTTTGCGAGAAGGTTGTCCAACCACCATTGTTAGTGATAATGGTTTACAATTTGTCAGTCAAGAGTTTGAGAGTTTCCTTCTCCAAAGTGGCATCAAACATTGTAAGAGTGCCCTTTATCACCCACAAACCAATGGCTTAGTGGAACGCATGAACCGTGTAATTAATAATTGTGTACAGTGGGCTTTAACTAGCCAGTGCAATGTTCAGAATGCGGTAAGATCCATGTTATGGTTTTATCGTACCACACCCCATACTTCCACCAAGGTATCTCCTTTCGAACTCCTTAGAGGTAGAAAACCATGCTCAAAAGTTTGCCCTGGTTAGATGGCCAGATGGGTTAAGATGAACACTTTAAACAATGTAGACAGTATTGTTAGAGAGAATGTTTCTCATGCTCAAAGTCGACAAAAAGAAAACTTTGATTTCAGGAAAAGTTCTGTTTCACAAGTCATAGAGATTGGGGATTTTGTTCGGATTAAGATCCCTACACATGTGAAAAAGGGTTTGTCAAAATGTTCTGAGCCCTTCAGAGTCTACAAGGTTTGTGGTAATGCAGTAAGGGTTAACAACAAAAATTGGTGGAATTTATCCAGAGTGGTTAAGATAAATAAACAATCAGGACATGTGGGGAATGAGGAAAATGATGAATCTGCATCTAAAGATTCTTTTGTTTCTCCATCATGTAATGACTCTAATACAACATGTGATGACACTATTAATTCTTCTGCTTCGTGTTTACGGAGAAGTGAGCGTCAACGTTTCTTACCTTTAAGATACCGATGATAATTGATAATTTTCAGATGTTCTGTTCTTCAATTTTTATGCACTGAGATCAGAGTTAAAATGTTCACTTTGCTTTTGTTTTTTTTTCATTGTGTTTTTTTTTGTTTTCTTTGTTGTTTTAAGAGGATGAGGATAATGTAGTATTCCTTTCATTATCTTGTGCTTGTTTTCTCTGCTCATCTTAGAATGTGTATATGTCACAGTGACAAGCATTCCACTTGTCACTGTGGTTTTGAAATATGTGTCAGTTGCTGCCAGCTGTTACCGGAGTCAACACTGCTGCTGCGCAGCACCTGCATAAGATAATAAAATTATCTTAAAAATCATTTATTGTAGTTTGACAATTACTACAAGATGTTTTGGTTGAAAAGTTAAGAAGGGAATTTCCTTTAGTTTTTAGTGGGAAATTGGGCAAGTATCTTGGATTTGAACACACTATTAGATTACATGAAGATTCTGTTCCCATACGTCATAGAGTAAGGAATGTTCCTATTTCTTATCGTAGTAAATTGAAGGATATGTTGAAAAACCTATGTAATGATGGTATAATAGAGCCTATTGAGTCCTCACCGTGAGTTTCCCCCATTGTGATTTCAGTTAAACCTTCTGGTGAGCTCAGATTGTGTGTCGATTTGCGCAGTTTGAATCGTTCTATTTGGGTGGATGCTCATCCTCTACCTAACTTGCATGAGATGGTTTCCACTTTGGCGGATGCGAAAGTTTTTTCTTGAATTGATTTGGCTAGTGCGTACCACCAGGTTGTGGTGTCGGAAGAATCCAAAAATTTGACTGCTTTTATCACCCCTGAAGGCCGTTACAGGTATTGCCGCATGCCTTTTGGTCTCGCGAGTGCAGCTTCTGTATTCCAGAGACTAATGAAGGATACCTTGGATGGCTTGGACGGAGCTGCGCTTTCCAAGATGACATCTTGGTTTACGGGAAAAGTGATGAGAACCATGATCATAATTTATACTGTGTTATTGCTGCGTTAGCCAAGAAGGGTCTCACTCTCAGGTTAGATAAATGCAACATCAAAGCGAAAGAGATTGAGTACCTTGGACACACTATCAATGGGGATGGGATTAAACCTAAAGGGAAGCATATTAAGAGTGTTGTTAATGCGCCTTTCCCATCTTCAAAAGAACAGTTGGTAGCGTTTTTGGGGTTAACCGAGTTTTATGCAAAATTCATTCCTAATTACTCAGTCAAGGTCGATCCTTTTAGATGTTTACTTAAGAAGAATGCTGTTTTTATATGGTCTGAGGAGTTGTCTGTTGCATTTAATATACTGAAGGAGTTTATTGCTAACGCTCCATGCTTGAAACCTTTCATCCCTGGGAAGAAATGTATTATGATGGTGGATGCAAGCAATTTAGGTCTAGGTGGAGTTCTTTTACAGAGGGATGATCATAGTGAATGGATAGTGGCGTACGCATCTAGAGCATTGAGGGATGCTAAAAAAAATTACTCAGTGATCGAGAGGGAATTACTAGCTTGTGTGTGGGGGGCTGAGCATTTTAGAAGTTTTCTTTGGGGAACTGAATTTGTAATTGAAACTGACCATAAGCCTCTTGTGTTCATGATGTCCCCAGGTGGAGGTAGGTCTATGTCGGCGCGTTTGGCAAGGCTTGCCTCAAGGTTACACTCTTTTAGATTCAGTATCGAGTATGTCTAGGGTAAGGCAAATATCCATGCTGATTGCATGTCCAGGTTGCCCGTTGTTGAGGTAGGTGTGTTTCAGGAGGATGATTGTGAGGTAGCTTTTACTGTTCAGGATGTGAATTTGATTGGTAGTGATAAACAAGTTTTGAGGGAAGATGTATGGAGTTCTGAGATGGAGAAAGATTTTGTTTTGAGTGAGGTAAAGAAGTTTATTGTTCAAGGTTGGCCTGAAACGAGGAAATTATCTGGGGAGCTAATGAGTTTTGCTAAAGTTAGTAGTGAGTTAGCTATTGAAAATGGCATTGTTTTAAGGGAAGATAAAATAATTCCTCCCTTTAATTTGAGGCGCACCATCATGGGGATTGGTCACGAGGGACATTTGGGTATTTCCTTTACGCGAAGGCGCATTAAGGATTTGTTTTGGTGGCCGGGGATTTACTCTTCTATTGAACAATTTGTGCGACTGTGTAGTAGTTGTGCAAATAGTGATAAATCTGCTTTTCCTCTGCGAGCGGAATCCATTCATGTGGAATTTCCGGATGGGCCATGGAGGAAGTTGGGCATTGATATTGTCGGGCCATTTCATGTGTTGCCTAAGGAAGAGAGCTTTGGTATTGTTTTGATCGATTACTTTTCTAAATGGCCAGAAATTAAAATGGTCAGGGAGGTCACTTCTCAGAAGATTATTGAGTTTTTAGATAGTGTTTTTTGCAGAGAGGGTATTCCACAAGTAATCGTCACAGTCTGCAATTTATTAGTAAGGACATGGGGTTGTTTTTCAATAAATGTGGAATAACTCACAAGAGAATTTCTGTTTTCCATCCTGGGGCCAATGGACAGGTGGAACGGTTTAATCGGGTGGTGAAAGAGGCTATTCAGCTTTCTAATAAGGGTGGGTTGAATTGGAGGAATGCTTTAAGTTCTATGCTTTTGTCTTACAGGACTTCTCCTAACTCAGTTACTCTAGTCAGCCCCTTTGACTTTTGAGAGGGAGAAAGCCTAGTACCACCTTGGTTCCATGGTGGTTAAGAGGGAAAGTTTCAAGTTGTAAATGATGTAGTTAAGGAAAGAGTTGAAAAATACAAAAGTAAAATGAAAATGGATATGGACAACAAAAGAGGCCACCCGAGCAAGCAAAACGTGGCTATTGGCGATTATGTTTGGGTAAAAAGAAACATCAATGTCTCTAAAGGGTGTCAATGTTGGTCGGATCCTAAAAAAGTTATTGAAATTTTCAATAATGCAGTCAGGATAGAAGGAGGAAGTGTCTGGAATCTTAATAGGATTTCATTGTATAAAGGATTTAATTTTTCTCCAAAGACTGAGGAAAAGTCTGGTTTGGGGGAAAATGTACGACTATGTGTTCCTCCTAGATCTAATTCTGTTTGTTATAAAGGAAATGTTAAACATCAAAAGGGTAAAAAAGAACATCATGTGCCGGGTAGGTTTAAAGATTTTGTTATGGCGATAAAAAAAAAAAAAAAAAGGGGGGGGGAAGATGTGTTGCATATATGTATATTGTCATCTATCTTCCACGAGCACTACGTGCACGTGGAAGATAGTGTTCTATTTGGAATTGTTATGTTTTGCATGGCACTGGAAGCACTAAGGGGAATGTTCAGGCATTAACTGTTAAGCTTGTAACTTGAGAGGTTGTATTAAACTCTTCTCTCCATAAACACATTGTCTTATTGTGTTTATTTAACCTCTTCAGCGCGACCGCGTTTCCCCCTCCGGTGCTGGGCCCTAATAGAAACGGGCGTGGTCATGACGGAACGGTTCCGTCATGAGCACAGCTCAACCGTAGCTCATGACGGAACCGTTCCGTCATGAGCATGGAAGGGGTTAATGGAATTGACTTCCCTACAGCACCCTTACCCTCGCCCACAGGCAGAGACAAAAATGCTCCACACAAATGCTCCTAGCACTGTTGGCAAGCAATTAATAGTCCAGAGGGGCAGAGTAATCTTGGGGATGTATCAGCTGGTGGGCTGGGGTACAACCTAGTCACCTTGAGGGTCCCACTCCAGCCTGGCAGTTACAGTGCAGTGATAAAGGTTAATAAACAAGCCAGTCACATAGAGTGGGAAAATGGTTACAGAGACACAGTACCTTAAGATGACATCAGTATAATCCAGAAAGTCCCAGTAAACAGAAGCCAAGGTGGGTGCCCTGCCCTGCCTCTTCCTGTCAAGGCGGGTAAGGACTTCAACCGTGAGTTTATGGTGTGCCTGTCCCGGAAACAGCGTTGCGGCCGCTCCTCAGCCCGATGGCAGCCTGGGAGCGGTAGTCTCCCTCAGGCAAGCAGGTCAATGTGGTCCCGTGATGCAGGACTCCAACTGTGACTTTATGGTGCTCCTGAGCCAGAAACAGTATTGCAGCTCTTCCTCTGGCCGATGGCAGGCTGGAAGCGGTAATGTACCTCAGGGAAACAGGTCAACGGGGTCCCACGCTGTAGGACTCCAACCGTGAGTTTCCGGCGCCCCTGCGCTGGAAACAGCATTGCGACCCCTCCTCTGTTCGATGGCAGGCTGGGAGCGGTAGTCTCCCTCAGGCAAACAGGTCAATGGGGTCCCGCACTGCGGGACTCCAACCATGAGTTTATGGTGTTCCTGCCCCAGAAACAGCATTGTGGCCCCTCCTCTGACCGATGGCAGGCTGGGAGTGGTAGTCTCCGTCAGGCAAACAGGTCAAAGGGGTTATAGCAGGTTTTTGGATTTGTAGGGCGATAGGGTGGGAAGTAAATAAAGTAATAATTAACTATTAACTAATTAATAATGCTTATGTAAGTATTTGATTGATATTAATGTTGTACATTATTTTATATTGATTTATTTGAGTTTTATTTTAGGTATGGGTAGCTAGGTTTGTAGGGGTATAGGGTGGGACGTTAAGTAATAATTGAATATACTTAGTATTTATTAATATTTTGATGGATTAATAATTATGTATATTGTGTAATAATTATATATTTAATGTGTATTTTAGGTATGGGATCCTGGGTTTGTAAGGGTTTAGGGCGGGAAGTTTAGTAAGTAATAATTTACAATGAATTATTAATTAATTATGTAATTGATTAATAATTATGTAAATTGTGTTCTACTTATTTGTTTTAGTTACATTTTAGGTGTGGGCTGCCCGGTTTGTAGGGTATAGGCTAGGAAGTTAATTAAGTAATAATTAAACAATAATTATTTTGTAATTGATAATTATTAACTTGTTTATTAATGATGTAAATGGTTTGATTTTCTTTGTTTTTAACATATATTTTGTATGCAAAATACTATTGCTTATATTAAGAGTTTTTCTTTTCTTTTATAAATTACTAGGGCTGTTCAAATATGTCATGTGCTTGAAGTGAAGTACTTTCCCTACTGTTGCACAGACTTGATTGGGAACCGTAAATCTTGCCCCTCCGAAGTATTACACTTTTCCTACTGTAGCACAGACTTGAGTGAGAAATGTAAATCTTCCCCTCTACTAACTCCAACGCTTTCCAGTCTGCAGTGGGTATACTCAATTTGTCCGTCTGAATTCCAGTGCTTTACCTACTGTTTCATAGACTGGAGTGGGAATAGTAAATTTAGACCCTCCAAAGTCCAACACTTTCCCTACTGTTGTACAGACTGGAATGAGAAGTGTAAATGTAATCCCTCCAAAGTCCAATGTTTTCACGTCTCTTTATAGTATTTGTAGTAAATGTGGTTTTTGGGGTTTTAAATTTACAATATTTAATTTAGTATCCAAATTAATTAATATAGATTATTTAAATATGTTATAGGGTTTTATTCTGAATATATATATATATATATATATATTCCAGCTCACGGTTTCAAAACACAGCTTCAACCAAAGAAACCACGCACTCCGGGGTAGCTCGTAAGATATTTAATTTCGCAACATTCAGAACTTGCAGGAAATTGAGCTGGATATATATATATATATATATATATATATATATATATATATATATATATATATATATATATATATATACATATATATGTATATATATGTTTTATATTCACATTAATACATATTAAATATAAAAAAATTATAATGGAAATAAATAATTTGAGTGTGTATATATAATAAATAATGTGAGTGTGTGTATATATATATATATATATATATATATATATATATATATATATATATATATATATTACCTACTGGCAGTCGCCAGTAGGTATATATAGTTAGGATTTTTTTGAATAGGGATTTCTGAAAATTCTATGTTGAATAACTTTGGCGTTGATGGACGGAAATGGCTGAAATTTTCAGGAAAATGGCACATTTTGTTTCTGAGCGTCCCCTGAAAGTTTGGGGGAGGTTCGTCAAGCAGGGGCCGAGAAAAAAGGGGGGTCCCAAAACGTGTTTTTAACATTGAGTTTTCCATAGGGCGGTTGGACTTACTTTTAGCTCGAACGGCTGAATGGATTTCCACAAAACTTGGCAAAATTGTAGGGACTGGTAGCCTGATGTGCCTTTGCTATGTCTCAAGATATATGCTCCAGTGGTTTTTACGAAAATTAACTTTGAAAAATATATATTGGGCTACATTGGGCTATATATATGTTAGAGCCCAAATGTAGCCCAATGTAGCCCAATGTAGCCCAAAGATGGCCACCAGAGACAAAAAAAACAAATGTAGCCCAAATATCAGCCAGATGTAGTCCAACTATAGCCCAGTGACAGAATGTCCCAGAGTGTTCTAAAGAACAACTAGAGCGCTAACAGTCTTACTTATAACAAAAGTATGGCACACCTTAAGTCATCTTGATTGGAATAAAGTGTTAACACTTAAAACATTTAATTTAGAAAGGAACAAAATGAGGGGGTTCATTTTGCCATAGAAATTATGATTAGTGCTGAAAAAAGAAAAATTAGGGCACATTTTGAGTGACTTCTCAAATCCTCTTATATTTCATTAAAAAAATTCTGATATGCAGTCTCCCAAGATTGCCACCAGAGACAAAAGAGCCCAAATGTAGCCCAAATATCAGCCAGATGTAGCCCAACTATAGCCCAATGACAGAATGTCCCAGAGTGTTCTAAAGAACAACTAGAACGCTAACAGTCTTACTTATGACAAAAGTATGGCACACCTGAAGTCATCTTGATTGGAATAAAGTGGTAACACTTAATACATTTAATTTGAAAAGGAACAAAATTAGGGGTTTCATTTTGCCATAGAAATGTAAAATATATATATATATATATATATATATATATATATATATCTATATATATCCAAATCCTTGCAGGCGCTCAATGAGAGGGAGACCACACGTGGAAAGGTTAGTTCAGGGTTTAATGGTCACACTGCCAGCACAGGGTAAAACGTCAGCACCCCATCAGGATTAAAAGCCGGACGCGTTTCGGGACTTCCACGTCCCTTCATCTGCGGCATACTGGTTAATTACTGCAAGCGCTGTGGAGCTGAAGCGCACCTGCATTCATTGCCTGCCACGGGCGTGGCTGAATGCAAAGCCTCTTGGGAGTTGTGGTCCGCTGCTCATCATCCCCAGTGGGTGCGCCTGCAATAATAAATACCCAAAGTTCTTGCCCAAGTGGGATGATCGGGAGGCCGCCGTCATTCCATGCCCCGCTTTGTGTGTGTTCCAGCCTGGTGAATTTGCTCCGTCCTGCCTCGGTTTGCCAATTCACTTCCACGCTCCTTAAATTCCCGGCATCAAGGATGTCAGGAAGGACTGCTTGTAGCTGGGGCCTCACCTCGCGACCGTAGCCAGCCGCTAACATCCAAATCCTTGCAGGCGCTCAATGAGAGGGAGACCACACGTGGAAAGGTTAGTTCAGGGTTTAATGGTCACACTGCCAGCACAGGGTAAAACGTCAGCACCCCATCAGGATTAAAAGCCGGACGCGTTTCGGGAATTCCACGTCCCTTCATCTGCGGCATACTGGTTAATTACTGCAAGCGCTGTGGAGCTGAAGCGCACCTGCATTCATTGCCTGCCACGGGCGTGGCTGAATGCAAAGCCTCTTGGGAGTTGTGGTCCACTGCTCATCATCCCCAGTGGGTGCGCCTGCAATAATAAATACCCAAAGTTCTTGCCCAAGTGGGATGATCGGGAGGCCGCCGTCATTCCATGCCCCGCTTTGTGTGTGTTCCAGCCTGGTGAATTTGCACCGTCCTGCCTCGGTTTGCCAATTCACTTCCACGCTCCTTAAATTCCCGGCATCAAGGATGTCAGGAAGGACTGCTTGTAGCTGGGGCCTCACCTCGCGACCGTAGCCAGCCGCTAACATCCAAATCCTTGCAGGCGCTCAATGAGAGAGAGACCACACGTGGAAAGGTTAGTTCAGGGTTTAATGGTCACACTGCCAGCACAGGGTAAAACGTCAGCACCCCATCAGGATTAAAAGCCGGACGCGTTTCAGGACTTCCACGTCCCTTCATCTGCGGCATACTGGTTAATTACTGCAAGAGCTGTGGAGCTGAAGCGCACCTGCATTCATTGCCTGCCACGGGCGTGGCTGAATGCAAAGCCTCTTGGGAGTTGTGGTCCGCTGCTCATCATCCCCAGTGGGTGCGCCTGCAATAATAAATACCCAAAGTTCTTGCCCAGTGGGATGATCGAGAGGCCGCCGTCATTCCATGCCCCACTTTGTGTGTGTTCCAGCCTGGTGAATTTGCACCGTCCTGCCTCGGTTTGCCAATTCACTTCCACGCTCCTTAAATTCCCGGCATCAAGGATGTCAGGAAGGACTGCTTGTAGCTGGGGCCTCACCTCGCGACCGTAGCCAGCCGCTAACATCCAAATCCTTGCAGGTGCTCAATGAGACGGAGACCACACGTGGAAAGGTTAGTTCAGGGTTTAATGGTCACACTGCCAGCACAGGGTAAAACGTCAGCACCCCATCAGGATTAAAAGCCGGACGCGTTTCGGGACTTCCACGTCCCTACATCTGCGGCATACTGGTTAATTACTGCAAGCGCTGTGGAGCTGAAGCGCACCTGCATTCATTGCCTGCCACGGGCGTGGCTGAATGCAAAGCCTCTTGGGAGTTGTGGTCCGCTGCTCATCATCCCCAGTGGGTGCGCCTGCAATAATAAATACCCAAAGTTCTTGCCCAAGTGGGATGATCGGGAGGCCGCCGTCATTCCATGCCCGGCTTTGTGTGTGTTCCAGCCTGGTGAATTTGCACCGTCCTGCCTCGGTTTGCCAATTCACTTCCACGCTCCTTAAATTCCCCGCATCAAGGATGTCAGGAAGGACTGCTTGTAGCTGGGGCCTCACCTCGCGACCGTAGCCAGCCGCTAACATCCAAAACCTTGCAGGCGCTCAATGAGAGGGAGACCACACGTGGAAAGGTTAGTTCAGGGTTTAATGGTCACACTGCCAGCACAGGGTAAAACGTCAGCACCCCATCAGGATTAAAAGCCGGACGCGTTTCGGGACTTCCACGTCCCTTCATCTGCGGCATACTGGTTAATTACTGCAAGCGCTGTGGAGCTGAAGCGCACCTGCATTCATTGCCTGCCACGGGCGTGGCTCAATGCAAAGCCTCTTGGGAGTTGTGGTCCGCTGCTCATCATCCCCAGTGGGTGCGCCTGCAATAATAAATACCCAAAGTTCTTGCCCAAGTGGGATGATCGGGAGGCCGCCGTCATTCCATGCCCCGCTTTGTGTGTGTTCCAGCCTGGTGAATTTGCACCATCCTGCCTCGGTTTGCCAATTCACTTCCACGCTCCTTAAATTCCCGGCATCAAGGATGTCAGGAAGGACTGCTTGTAGCTGGGGCCTCACCTCGCGACCGTAGCCAGCCGCTAACATCCAAATCCTTGCAGGCGCTCACTGAGAGGGAGACCACACGTGGAAAGGTTAGTTCAGGGTTTAATGGTCACACTGCCAGCACAGGGTAAAACGTCAGCACCCCATCAGGATTAAAAGCAGGACGCGTTTCGGGACTTCCACGTCCCTTCATCTGCGGCATACTGGTTAATTACTGCAAGCGCTGTGGAGCTGAAGCGCACCTGCATTCATTGCCTGCCACGGGCGTGGCTGAATGCAAAGCCTCTTGGGAGTTGTGGTCCGCTGCTCATCATCCCCAGTGGGTGCGACTGCAATATTAAATACCCAAAGTTCTTACCCAAGTGGGATGATCGGGAGGCCGCCGTCATTCCATGCCCGGCTTTGTGTGTGTTCCAGCCTGGTGAATTTGCACCGTCCTGCCTCGGTTTGCCAATTCACTTCCACGCTCCTTAAATTCCCCGCATCAAGGATGTCAGGAAGGACTGCTTGTAGCTGGGGCCTCACCTCGCGACCGTAGCCAGCCGCTAACATCCAAAACCTTGCAGGCGCTCAATGAGAGGGAGACCACACGTGGAAAGGTTAGTTCAGGGTTTAATGGTCACACTGCCAGCACAGGGTAAAACGTCAGCACCCCATCAGGATTAAAAGCCGGACGCGTTTCGGGACTTCCACGTCCCTTCATCTGCGGCATACTGGTTAATTACTGCAAGCGCTGTGGAGCTGAAGCGCACCTGCATTCATTGCCTGCCACGGGCGTGGCTGAATGCAAAGCCTCTTGGGAGTTGTGGTCCGCTGCTCATCATCCCCAGTGGGTGCGCCTGCAATAATAAATACCCAAAGTTCTTGCCCAAGTGGGATGATCGGGAGGCCGCCGTCATTCCATGCCCCGCTTTGTGTGTGTTCCAGCCTGGTGAATTTGCACCATCCTGCCTCGGTTTGCCAATTCACTTCCACGCTCCTTAAATTCCCGGCATCAAGGATGTCAGGAAGGACTGCTTGTAGCTGGGGCCTCACCTCGCGACCGTAGCCAGCCGCTAACATCCAAATCCTTGCAGGCGCTCACTGAGAGGGAGACCACACGTGGAAAGGTTAGTTCAGGGTTTAATGGTCACACTGCCAGCACAGGGTAAAACGTCAGCACCCCATCAGGATTAAAAGCAGGACGCGTTTCGGGACTTCCACGTCCCTTCATCTGCGGCATACTGGTTAATTACTGCAAGCGCTGTGGAGCTGAAGCGCACCTGCATTCATTGCCTGCCACGGGCGTGGCTGAATGCAAAGCCTCTTGGGAGTTGTGGTCCGCTGCTCATCATCCCCAGTGGGTGCGACTGCAATATTAAATACCCAAAGTTCTTACCCAAGTGGGATGATCGGGAGGCCGCCGTCATTCCATGCCCCGCTTTGTGTGTGTTCCAGCCTGGTGAATTTGCACCGTCCTGCCTCGGTTTGCCAATTCACTTCCACGCTCCTTAAATTCCCGGCATCAAGGATGTCAGGAAGGACTGCTTGTAGCTGGGGCCTCACCTCGCGACCGTAGCCAGCCGCTAACATCCAAATCCTTGCAGGCGCTCAATGAGAGGGAGACCACACGTGGAAAGGTTAGTTCAGGGTTTAATGGTCACACTGCCAGCACAGGGTAAAACGTCAGCACCCCATCAGGATTAAAAGCCGGACGCGTTTCGGGACTTCCACGTCCCTTCATCTGCGGCATACTGGTTAATTACTGCAAGCGCTGTGGAGCTGAAGCGCACCTGCATTCATTGCCTGCCACGGGCGTGGCTGAATGCAAAGCCTCTTGGGAGTTGTGGTCCGCTGCTCATCATCCCCAGTGGGTGCGCCTGCAATAATAAATACCCAAAGTTCTTGCCCAAGTGGGATGATCGGGAGGCCGCCGTCATTCCATGCCCCGCTTTGTGTGTGTTCCAGCCTGGTGAATTTGCACCGTCCTGCCTCGGTTTGCCAATTCACTTCCACGCTCCTTAAATTCCCGGCATCAAGGATGTCAGGAAGGACTGCTTGTAGCTGGGGCCTCACCTCGCGACCGTAGCCAGCCGCTAACATCCAAATCCTTGCAGGCGCTCAATGAGAGGGAGACCACACGTGGAAAGGTTAGTTCAGGGTTTAATGGTCACACTGCCAGCACAGGGTAAAACGTCAGCACCCCATCAGGATTAAAAGCCGGACGCGTTTCGGGACTTCCACGTCCCTTCATCTGTGGCATACTGGTTAATTACTGCAAGCGCTGTGGAGCTGAAGCGCACCTGCATTCATTGCCTGCCACGGGCGTGGCTGAATGCAAAGCCTCTTGGGAGTTGTGGTCCGCTGCTAATCATCCCCAGTGGGTGCGCCTGCAATAATAAATACCCAAAGTTCTTGCCCAAGTGTGATGATCGGGAGGCCGCCGTCATTCCATGCCCCGCTTTGTGTGTGTTCCAGCCTGGTGAATTTGCACCGTCCTGCCTCGGTTTGCCAATTCACTTCCACGCTCCATAAATTCCCGGCATCAAGGATGTCAGGAAGGACTGCTTGTAGCTGGGGCCTCACCTCGCGACCGTAGCCAGCCGCTAACATCCAAATCCTTGCAGGCGCTCAATGAGAGGGAGACCACACGTGGAAAGGTTAGTTCAGGGTTTAATGGTCACACTGCCAGCACAGGGTAAAACGTCAGCACCCCATCAGGATTAAAAGCCGGACGCGTTTCGGGACTTCCACGTCCCTTCATCTGCGGCATACTGGTTAATTACTGCAAGCGCTGTGGAGCTGAAGCGCACCTGCATTCATTGCCTGCCACGGGCGTGGCTGAATGCAAAGCCTCTTGGGAGTTGTGGTCCGCTGCTCATCATCCCCAGTGGGTGCGCCTGCAATAATAAATACCCAAAGTTCTTGCCCAAGTGGGATGATCGGGAGGCCGCCGTCATTCCATGCCCCGCTTTGTGTGTGTTCCAGCCTGGTGAATTTGCACCATCCTGCCTCGGTTTGCCAATTCACTTCCACGCTCCTTAAATTCCCGGCATCAAGGATGTCAGGAAGGACTGCTTGTAGCTGGGGCCTCACCTCGCGACCGTAGCCAGCCGCTAACATACAAATCCTTGCAGGCGCTCACTGAGAGGGAGACCACACGTGGAAAGGTTAGTTCAGGGTTTAATGGTCACACTGCCAGCACAGGGTAAAACTTCAGCACCCCATTAGGATTAAAAGCAGGACGCGTTTCGGGACTTCCACGTCCCTTCATCTGCGGCATACTGGTTAATTACTGCAAGCGCTGTGGAGCTGAAGCGCACCTGCATTCATTGCCTGCCACGGGTGTGGCTGAATGCAAAGCCTCTTGGGAGTTGTGGTCCGCTGCTCATCATCCCCAGTGGGTGCGACTGCAATAATAAATACCCAAAGTTCTTACCCAAGTGGGATGATCGGGAGGCCGCCGTCATTCCATGCCCCGCTTTGTGTGTGTTCCAGCCTGGTAAATTTGCATCGTCCTGCCTCGGTTTGCCAATTCACTTCCACGCTCCTTAAATTCCCGGCATCAAGGATGTCAGGAAGGACTGCTTGTAGCTGGGGCCTCACCTCGCGACCGTAGCCAGCCGCTAACATCCAAATCCTTGCAGGCGCTCAATGAGAGGGAGACCACACGTGGAAAGGTTAGTTCAGGGTTTAATGGTCACACTGCCAGCACAGGGTAAAACGTCAGCACCCCATCAGGATTAAAAGCCGGACGCGTTTCGGGACTTCCACGTCCCTTCATCTGCGGCATACTGGTTAATTACTGCAAGCGCTGTGGAGCTGAAGCGCACCTGCATTCATTGCCTGCCACGGGCGTGGCTGAATGCAAAGCCTCTTGGGAGTTGTGGTCCGCTGCTCATCATCCCCAGTGGGTGCGCCTGCAATAATAAATACCCAAAGTTCTTGCCCAAGTGGGATGATCGGGAGGCCGCCGTCATTCCATGCCCCGCTTTGTGTGTGTTCCAGCCTGGTGAATTTGCACCGTCCTGCCTCGGTTTGCCAATTCACTTCCACGCTCCTTAAATTCCCGGCATCAAGGATGTCAGGAAGGACTGCTTGTAGCTGGGGCCTCACCTCGCGACCGTAGCCAGCCGCTAACATCCAAATCCTTGCAGGCGCTCAATGAGAGGGAGACCACACGTGGAAAGGTTAGTTCAGGGTTTAATGGTCACACTGCCAGCACAGGGTAAAACGTCAGCACCCCATCAGGATTAAAAGCCGGACGCGTTTCGGGACTTCCACGTCCCTTCATCTGCGGCATACTGGTTAATTACTGCAAGCGCTGTGGAGCTGAAGCGCACCTGCATTCATTGCCTGCCACGGGCGTGGCTGAATGCAAAGCCTCTTGGGAGTTGTGGTCCGCTGCTAATCATCCCCAGTGGGTGCGCCTGCAATAATAAATACCCAAAGTTCTTGCCCAAGTGTGATGATCGGGAGGCCGCCGTCATTCCATGCCCCGCTTTGTGTGTGTTCCAGCCAGGTGAATTTGCACCGTCCTGCCTCGGTTTGCCAATTCACTTCCACGCTCCTTAAATTCCCGGCATCAAGGATGTCAGGAAGGACTGCTTGTAGCTGGGGCCTCACCTCGCGACCGTAGCCAGCCGCTAACATCCAAATCCTTGCAGGCGCTCAATGAGAGGGAGACCACACGTGGAAAGGTTAGTTCAGGGTTTAATGGTCACACTGCCAGCACAGGGTAAAACGTCAGCACCCCATCAGGATTAAAAGCCGGACGCGTTTCGGGACTTCCACGTCCCTTCATCTGCGGCATACTGGTTAATTACTGCAAGCGCTGTGGAGCTGAAGCGCACCTGCATTCATTGCCTGCCACGGGCGTGGCTGAATGCAAAGCTTCTTGGGAGTTGTGGTCCGCTGCTCATCATCCCCAGTGGGTGCGCCTGCAATAATAAATACCCAAAGTTGTTGCCCAAGTGGGATGATCGGGAGGCCGCCGTCATTCCATGCCCCGCTTTGTGTGTGTTCCAGCCTGGTGAATTTGCACCGTCCTGCCTCGGTTTGCCAATTCACTTCCACGCTCCTTAAATTCCCGGCATCCAGGATGTCAGGAAGGACTGCTTGTAGCTGGGGCCTCACCTCGCGACCGTAGCCAGCCGCTAACATCCAAATCCTTGCAGGCGCTCAGTGAGAGGGAGACCACACGTGGAAAGGTTAGTTCAGGGTTTAATGGTCACACTGCCAGCACAGGGTAAAACGTCAGCACCCCATCAGGATTAAAAGCCGGACGCGTTTCGGGACTTCCACGTCCCTTCATCTGCGGCATACTGGTTAATTACTGCAAGCGCTGTGGAGCTGAAGCGCACCTGCATTCATTGCCTGCCACGGACGTGGCTGAATGCAAAGCCTCTTGGGAGTTGTGGTCCGCTGCACATCATCCCCAGTGGGTGTGCCTGCAATAATAAATACCCAAAGTTCTTGCCCAAGTGGGATGATCGGGAGGCCGCCGTCATTCCATGCCCCGCTTTGTGTGTGTTCCAGCCTGGTGAATTTGCACCATCCTGCCTCGGTTTGCCAATTCACTTCCACGCTCCTTAAATTCCCGGCATCAAGGATGTCAGGAAGGACTGCTTGTAGCTGGGGCCTCACCTCGCGACCGTAGCCAGCCGCTAACATACAAATCCTTGCAGGCGCTCACTGAGAGGGAGACCACACGTGGAAAGGTTAGTTCAGGGTTTAATGGTCACACTGCCAGCACAGGGTAAAACGTCAGCACCCCATCAGGATTAAAAGCAGGACGCGTTTCGGGACTTCCACGTCCCTTCATCTGCGGCATACTGGTTAATTACTGCAAGCGCTGTGGAGCTGAAGCGCACCTGCATTCATTGCCTGCCACGGGCGTGGCTGAATGCAAAGCCTCTTGGGAGTTGTGGTCCGCTGCTCATCATCCCCAGTGGGTGCGACTGCAATAATAAATACCCAAAGTTCTTACCCAAGTGGGATGATCGGGAGGCCGCCGTCATTCCATGCCCCGCTTTGTGTGTGTTCCAGCCTGGTGAATTTGCACCGTCCTGCCTCGGTTTGCCAATTCACTTCCACGCTCCTTAAATTCCCAGCATCAAGGATGTCAGGAAGGACTGCTTGTAGCTGGGGCCTCACCTCGCGACCGTAGCCAGCCGCTAACATCCAAATCCTTGCAGGCGCTCAATGAGAGGGAGACCACACGTGGAAAGGTTAGTTCAGGGTTTAATGGTCACACTGCCAGCACAGGGTAAAACGTCAGCACCCCATCAGGATTAAAAGCCGGACGCGTTTCGGGACTTCCACGTCCCTTCATCTGCGGCATACTGGTTAATTACTGCAAGCGCTGTGGAGCTGAAGCGCACCTGCATTCATTGCCTGCCACGGGCGTGGCTGAATGCAAAGCCTCTTGGGAGTTGTGGTCCGCTGCTCATCATCCCCAGTGGGTGCGCCTGCAATAATAAATACCCAAAGTTCTTGCCCAAGTGGGATGATCGGGAGGCCGCCGTCATTCCATGCCCCGCTTTGTGTGTGTTCCAGCCTGGTGAATTTGCACCGTCCTGCCTCGGTTTGCCAATTCACTTCCACGCTCCTTAAATTCCCGGCATCAAGGATGTCAGGAAGGACTGCTTGTAGCTGGGGCCTCACCTCGCGACCGTATCCAGCCGCTAACATCCAAATCCTTGCAGGCGCTCAATGAGAGGGAGACCACACGTGGAAAGGTTAGTTCAGGGTTTAATGGTCACACTGCCAGCACAGGGTAAAACGTCAGCACCCCATCAGGATTAAAAGCCGGACGCGTTTCGGGACTTCCACGTCCCTTCATCTGCGGCATACTGGTTAATTACTGCAAGCGCTGTGGAGCTGAAGCGCACCTGCATTCATTGCCTGCCACGGGCGTGGCTGAATGCAAAGCCTCTTGGGAGTTGTGGTCCGCTGCTAATCATCCCCAGTGGGTGCGCCTGCAATAATAAATACCCAAAGTTCTTGCCCAAGTGTGATGATCGGGAGGCCGCCGTCATTCCATGCCCCGCTTTGTGTGTGTTCCAGCCAGGTGAATTTGCACCGTTCTGCCTCGGTTTGCCAATTCACTTCCACGCTCCTTAAATTCCCGGCATCAAGGATGTCAGGAAGGACTGCTTGTAGCTGGGGCCTCACCTCGCGACCGTAGCCAGCCGCTAACATCCAAATCCTTGCAGGCGCTCAATGAGAGGGAGACCACACGTGGAAAGGTTAGTTCAGGGTTTAATGGTCACACTGCCAGCACAGGGTAAAACGTCAGCACCCCATCAGGATTAAAAGCCGGACGCGTTTCGGGACTTCCACGTCCCTTCATCTGCGGCATACTGGTTAATTACTGCAAGCGCTGTGGAGCTGAAGCGCACCTGCATTCATTGCCTGCCACGGGCGTGGCTGAATGCAAAGCCTCTTGGGAGTTGTGGTCCGCTGCTCATCATCCCCAGTGGGTGCGCCTGCAATAATAAATACCCAAAGTTGTTGCCCAAGTGGGATGATCGGGAGGCCGCCGTCATTCCATGCCCCGCTTTGTGTGTGTTCCAGCCTGGTGAATTTGCACCGTCCTGCCTCGGTTTGCCAATTCACTTCCACGCTCCTTAAATTCCCGGCATCCAGGATGTCAGGAAGGACTGCTTGTAGCTGGGGCCTCACCTCCCGACCGTAGCCAGCCGCTAACATCCAAATCCTTGCAGGCGCTCAGTGAGAGGGAGACCACACGTGGAAAGGTTCGTTCAGGGTTTAATGGTCACACTGCCAGCACAGGGTAAAACGTCAGCACCCCATCAGGATTAAAAGCCGGACGTGTTTCGGGACTTCCACGTCCCTTCATCTGCGGCATACTGGTTAATTACTGCATGCGCTGTGGAGCTGAAGCGCACCTGCATTCATTGCCTGCCACGGGCGTGGCTGAATGCAAAGCCTCTTGGGAGTTGTGGTCCGCTGCTCATCATCCCCAGTGGGTGTGCCTGCAATAATAAATACCCAAAGTTCTTGCCCAAGTGGGATGATCGGGAGGCCGCCGTCATTCCATGCCCCGCTTTGTGTGTGTTCCAGCCTGGTGAATTTGCACCGTCCTGCCTCGGTTTGCCAATTCACTTCCACGCTCCTTAAATTCCCGGCATCAAGGATGTCAGGAAGGACTGCTTGTAGCTGGGGCCTCACCTCGCGACCGTAGCCAGCCGCTAACATCCAAATCCTTGCAGGCGCTCAATGAGAGGGAGACCACACGTGGAAAGGTTAGTTCAGGGTTTAATGGTCACACTGCCAGCACAGGGTAAAACGTCAGCACCCCATCAGGATTAAAAGCCGGACGCGTTTCGGGACTTCCACGTCCCTTCATCTGCGGCATACTGGTTAATTACTGCAAGCGCTGTGGAGCTGAAGCGCACCTGCATTCATTGCCTGCCACGGGTGTGGCTGAATGCAAAGCCTCTTGGAAGTTGTGGTCCGCTGCTCATCATCCCCAGTGGGTGCGCCTCTCATTGAGCGCCTGCAAGGATTTGGATGTTAGCGGCTGGCTACGGTCGCGAGGTGAGGCCCCAGCTACAAGCAGTCCTTCCTGACATCCTTGATGCTGGGAATTTAAGGAGCGTGGAAGTGAATTGGCAAACCGAGGCAGGACGGTGCAAATTCACCAGGCTGGAACACACACAAAGCGGGGCATGGAATGACGGCGGCCTCCCGATCATCCCACTTGGGCAAGAACTTTGGGTATTTATTATTGCAGGCGCACCCACTGGGGATGATGAGCAGCGGACCACAACTCCCAAGAGGCTTTGCATTCAGCCACGCCCGTGGCAGGCAATGAATGCAGGTGCGCTTCAGCTCCACAGCGCTTGCAGTAATTAACCAGTATGCCGCAGATGAAGGGACGTGGAAGTCCCGAAACGCGTCCGGCTTTTAATCCTGATGGGGTGCTGACGTTTTACCCTGTGCTGGCAGTGTGACCATTAAACCCTGAACTAACCTTTCCACGTGTGGTCTCCCTCTCATTGAGCGCCTGCAAGGATTTGGATGTTAGCGGCTGGCTACGGTCGCGAGGTGAGGCCCCAGCTACAAGCAGTCCTTCCTGACATCCTTGATGCCGGGAATTTAAGGAGCGTGGAAGTGAATTGGCAAACCGAGGCAGGACGGTGCAAATTCACCAGGCTGGAACACACACAAAGCGGGGCATGGAATGACGGCGGCCTCCCGATCAACCCACTTGGGCAAGAACTTTGGGTATTTATTATTGCAGGCGCACCCACTGGGGATGATGAGTAGCGGACCACAACTCCCAAGAGGCTTTGCATTCAGCCACGCCCGTGGCAGGCAATGAATGCAGGTGCGCTTCAGCTCCACAGCGCTTGCAGTAATTAACCAGTATGCCGCAGATGAAGGGACGTGGAAGTCCCGAAACGCGTCCGGCTTTTAATCCTGATGGGGTGCTGACGTTTTACCCTGTGCTGGCAGTGTGACCATTAAACCCTGAACTAACCTTTCCACGTGTGGTCTCCCTCTCATTGAGCGCCTGCAAGGATTTGGATGTTAGCGGCTGGCTACGGTCGCGAGGTGAGGCCCCAGCTACAAGCAGTCCTTCCTGACATCCTTGATGCCGGGAATTTAAGGAGCGTGGAAGTGAATTGGAAAACCGAGGCAGGACGGTGCAAATTCACCAGGCTGGAACACACACAAAGCGGGGCATGGAATGACGGCGGCCTCCCGATCATCCCACTTGGGCAAGAACTTTGCGTATTTATTATTGCAGGCGCACCCATTGGGGATGATGAGCAGCGGACCACAACTCCCAAGAGGCTTTGCATTCAGCCACGCCCGTGGCAGGCAATGAATGCAGGTGCGCTTCAGCTCCACAGCGCTTGCAGTAATTAACCAGTATGCCGCAGATGAAGGGACGTGAAGTCCCAAAACGCGTCCGGCTTTTAATCCTGATGGGGTGCTGACGTTTTACCCTGTGCTGGCAGTGTGACCATTAAACCCTGAACTAACCTTTCCACGTGTGGTCTCCCTCTCATTGAGCGCCTGCAAGGATTTGGATGTTAGCGGCTGGCTACGGTCGCGAGGTGAGGCCCCAGCTACAAGCAGTCCTTCCTGACATCCTTGATGCCGGGAATTTAAGGAGCGTGGAAGTGAATTGGCAAACCGAGGCAGGACGGTGCAAATTCACCAGGCTGGAACACACACAAAGCGGGGCATGGAATGACGGCGGCCTCCCGATCATCCCACTTGGGCAAGAACTTTGGGTATTTATTATTGCAGGCGCACCCACTGGGGATGATGAGCAGCGGACCACAACTCCCAAGAGGCTTTGCATTCAGCCACGCCCGTGGCAGGCAATGAATGCAGGTGCGCTTCAGCTCCACAGCGCTTGCAGTAATTAACCAGTATGCCGCAGATTAAGGGACGTGGAAGTCCCGAAACGCGTCCGGCTTTTAATCCTGATGGGGTGCTGACGTTTTACCCTGTGCTGGCAGTGTGACCATTAAACCCTGAACTAACCTTTCCACGTGTGGTCTCCCTCTCATTGAGCGCCTGCAATGATTTGGATGTTAGCGGCTGGCTACGGTCGCGAGGTGAGGCCCCAGCTACAAGCAGTCCTTCTTGACATCCTTTATGCCGGGAATTTAAGGAGCGTGGAAGTGAATTGGCAAACCGAGGCAGGACGGTGCAAATTCACCAGGCTGGAACACACACAAAGTGGGGCATGGAATGACGGCGGCCTCCCGATCATCCCACTTGGGCAAGAACTTTGGGTATTTATTATTGCAGGCGCACCCACTGGGGATGATGAGCAGCGGACCACAACTCCCAAGAGGCTTTGCATTCAGCCACGCCTGTGGCAGGCAATGAATGCAGGTGCGCTTCAGCTCCACAGCGCTTGCAGTAATTAACCAGTATGCCGCAGATGAAGGGACGTGGAAGTCCCGAAACGCGTCCGGCTTTTAATCCTGATGGGGTGCTGACGTTTTACCCTGTGCTGGCAGTGTGACCATTAAACCCTGAACTAACCTTTCCACGTGTGGTCTCCCTCTCATTGAGCGCCTGCAAGGATTTGGATGTTAGCGGCTGGCTACGGTCGCGAGGTGAGGCCCCAGCTACAAGCAGTCCTTCCTGACATCCTTGATGCCGGGAATTTAAGGAGCGTGGAAGTGAATTGGCAAACCGAGGCAGGACGGTGCAAATTCACCAGGCTGGAACACACACAAAGCGGGGCATGGAATGACGGCGGCCTCCCGATCATCCCACTTGGGCAAGAACTTTGGGTATTTATTATTGCAGGCGCACCCACTGGGGATGATGAGCAGCGGACCACAACTCCCAAGAGGCTTTGCATTCAGCCACGCCCGTGGCAGGCAATGAATGCAGGTGCGCTTCAGCTCCACAGCGCTTGCAGTAATTAACCAGTATGCCGCAGATTAAGGGACGTGGAAGTCCCGAAACGCGTCCGGCTTTTAATCCTGATGGGGTGCTGACGTTTTACCCTGTGCTGGCAGTGTGACCATTAAACCCTGAACTAACCTTTCCACGTGTGGTCTCCCTCTCATTGAGCGCCTGCAATGATTTGGATGTTAGCGGCTGGCTACGGTCGCGAGGTGAGGCCCCAGCTACAAGCAGTCCTTCCTGACATCCTTGATGCCGGGAATTTAAGGAGCGTGGAAGTGAATTGGCAAACCGAGGCAGGACGGTGCAAATTCACCAGGCTGGAACACACACAAAGCGGGGCATGGAATGACGGCGGCCTCCCGATCATCCCACTTGGGAAAGAACTTTGGGTATTTATTATTGCAGGCGCACCCACTGGGGATGATGAGCAGCGGACCACAACTCCCAAGAGGCTTTGCATTCAGCCACGCCCGTGGCAGGCAATGAATGCAGGTGCGCTTCAGCTCCACAGCGCTTGCAGTAATTAACCAGTATGCCGCAGATGAAGGGACGTGGAAGTCCCGAAACGCGTCCGGCTTTTAATCCTGATGGGGTGCTGACGTTTTACCCTGTGCTGGCAGTGTGACCATTAAACCCTGAACTAACCTTTCCACGTGTGGTCTCCCTCTCATTGAGCGCCTGCAAGGATTTGGATGTTAGCGGCTGGCTACGGTCGCGAGGTGAGGCCCCAGCTACAAGCAGTCCTTCCTGACATCCTTGATGCCGGGAATTTAAGGAGCGTGGAAGTGAATTGGCAAACCGAGGCAGGACGGTGCAAATTCACCAGGCTGGAACACACACAAAGCGGGGCATGGAATGACGGCGGCCTCCCGATCATCCCACCTGGGCAAGAACTTTGGGTATTTATTATTGCAGGCGCACCCACTGGGGATGATGAGCAGCGGACCACAACTCCCAAGAGGCTTTGCATTCAGCCACGCCCGTGGCAGGCAATAACTGCAGGTGCGCTTCAGCTCCACAGCGCTTGCAGTAATTAACCAGTATGCCGCAGATGAAGGGACGTGGAAGTCCCGAAATGTGTCCGGCTTTTAATCCTGATGGGGTGCGGACGTTTTACCCTGTGCTGGCAGTGTGACCATTAAACCCTGAACTAACCTTTCCACGTGTGGTCTCCCTCTCATTGAGCGCCTGCAAGGGTTTGGATATATATATATATATATATATATATATATATATATATATATATATATATATATATAACCTACTGGCGATCGCCAGTAGGTATATACAGTTAGGATTTTTTTGAATAGGGATTTCTGAAAATTCTATGTTGAATAACTTTGGCGTTGATGGACGGAATTGGCTGAAATTTTCAGGAAAATGGCACATATTGTTTCTGAGCGTTCCCTGAAAGTTTGGGGGGGTTTCGTCAAGCGGGGGCCGAGAACAAAGGGGGGTCCCAAAATGTGTTTTTAACATTGAGTTTTCCATAGGGCGGTTGGACTCACTTTTAGCTCGAACGGCTGAATGGATTTCTATGAAACTTGGCAAAATTGTAGAGACTGTTTGCCCGATGTGCCTTTGCTAGGTCTCAAGATATGTGCTCCAGTGGATTTTGAGAAATTAACGTTCAAAAAAATATATATATCTGTGACAGCGTCCCGGTTAGCGCCCCGGTTCGCGTACCAGACGCGTAACGGAACTTCGCGAGGAGAAGCGGATTGGCTCTCCGGTGACTGTCAACATTCTAAACAGTCCGGAGCGGCCGCCATCTTGTCTCTCGGTAGGATCGAGAGACAAGAGGTGGAAATAAACGAAGGGGGAAATGAATGAAAGGGGGCAAGGTAGACCCCTCCTGACCCCCCTAGGATTGATGTGGGGGCTATTAAAGGGCCCCGCGGGGCAAAAAAATAAAAGACATTTTTTTTTCGATTTTTCGCGGTGGAAGCGCTACCCGGTACGCGAACCGGGTAGCTCACCGGTAGCGTAACGGGAGTCCGCCATCTTGTGTTTCGGACAAATTTAGTCACAAGATGGAGGATAAACAATGTTGGGAATGGGTATAAGGGGGCACGGGAGACATATCCTGACCCCCTAGGTTTTCTGAGGGTGGCTGAGGAGGCCCATATATGTCAAAAACGGTTAGCGCCCGGTCCTACTAAATCCTTCATCCAGACACTTATACATCCACTCATTCTTCAATATGTAAGACATATTTTAACTTTACAGAAACATACAGTCACTGGATGTTGTCATCAGTGATGTCATCAGTGATGTCATTTGAGATGTCATCAGTGATGTCACTGACCATGTCATGAATGATGTAATATGTGACATGATCAGCAGTGGATTGCGGGTGCGCGATATATAGTTAGTGCAACTAACTATATATATGCCAATTTCAATGGTTTTGTGTGAGTAAAATAAGGTTTTGTAAATGCTAATTCCTAACTATATATGGTCTATAACCTATGGTTTTTTCAGTGAATTTTCAAGGTTTTGTAAATGCTAATTCCTAACTATATATGGTCTATAACCCTATAACCTATGGTTTTTTCAGTGAATATATATATATATATATATATATATATATATATATATATATATATATATATATATATATAATTTATTTAGTTTTAGTTTTGTAAAGCACACAGCTACCCCTAAAGGTTACCCGGCCCTTAGCATGAAGAAACAGAAGCGCTATCTACTTAGATTAGCCCTGTCTTCAAACCCTTGCGGAACGGAAGAAGAGAGGTACTGTCCCTGTGGGATTTGGGAAGGGAATTCCATAGATTGGACAGAGCACTGCAAAAGAATGTCCTCCCACCCGGACCAAATGGAATCTCAGTACCGTGCAGAGAACCAAGTTGGAGGATTTCAGGGAACGAGATGGGAAGTAAGAGGTCACCAGCTCTTGAATGAAATATGGCCCTGTTCTGAATTTTGCCTTAAACATATTGCAAAGAACCTTAAATTGGATCCGTTTAGGGATTGTCTGCCAGTGCAGGTCACGAAGGAGGTGTGAAACTGAGGCATGTTTGGGAAGTCAGTACAGCAGTCTTGCTGCTGAATTCTTGTCCATCTGCAGGCACCTCATAGATGCCTGGTCTGCTCCCAAATATAGGTTGTTACCGTAATCCAGTCCGGATATAACTAAGACCTGGATCTCGGTCTTCTGAACGGATTGGGGGATCATTCAGATGATCTTCCTCACCCATTTCAACACAACGAAACAGGCGGCGGTAACTTTAGACACCTGAGGTTTCATTGTTAGTTTGTCATCAAGAACAAAACCAAGGTTCTTAACCTCGCAGACGCAGTCGGAATAGGTCTCAATGAGTGTGGTCAGTGTTGAGGGCTCCCAAGCTGGGCATGTTTACCCAGGATCATGACCTCTGTCTTATCCCCATTCAGCCTTAGAGTGTTAGCACTCATCCAGGTGACCACTCGACTTAAGCATACATTAAGGTCAGAGAGTCCATGATCCTGGGTAGATGACAAAATAAATATAATTTGTGTCATCTCTGTATGAAAAGATAGTCAGACCACAACTCTCTGCTATGTTTGCCAAAGGCCTGACGTATATATTAAATAGCAGAGGGCTTAGCATTGAGCCTAGAGGGACCCCAAAAGCTAAAGCTTGAATTTCGGATATGGCACTGGCTGAGCAGACTTGAAATGTATGGTCCTTGAGAAATTAAGTTAGCCAGTCAAGGGCTTTTCCTTCCAGGCCCAAAGAAGATAGGCGTTCAAGCAAGATGGGGTGAAACGCAGTATCAAATGCTGTGCTAAGGTCTAATAAGGTAAACACAGCTGTACCACCCTCTTACAAGATCGTCTAAGATGTTCGGTTACTCCAAGGAGGGCAGATTTCATACTGTGTCTTACCCTGAACACTGACTGTGAAGGATGAAAAATGATTGGGCCTCTATGTAGGAGGTGAGATGAACCTTAACATGCTTCTCCAAAATTTTGGAAAGCATGGGTAGCCGAGAGATTTGTCTGATGTTCAAACAGATCAAAGCATCCAGATATGTTTTTTAGGAGTGGAAGCACCATTGTGTGCTTCCAACTCTGAGGATAAAGGCCTTCACGTAATGAGGTGTTCAGGAGATCAATTATCCTATGTAATAGTATTGGATCCACGAGAGAAAGTTTGGATGGTGGCAGAGAATCCAATGGAGAGCCGTATGTAATACCTTACAGAACAGTGAGAAAGGTGGAAAGATCAAGACTGGGCCAGACTGACATAGGGGGTGTTCAATTTCAATTTTTTATTGACTGTATAATTAATTAAAATCATTACAGTAAAATCAACAATGAAACAAATTCTTGTATATAGAAAAGGATAAATACTTCAAAAGCTGAAGTTAATGCTAATACTAAAATCGGGACTGTGATTGGTTACATCATTTACTTGCATGAAATATTTTGTTCAAGTGACTAAGCCCCGCATGGTTGTCCATTCCCCAACTTATGTGCCTTGGAGTTAGTCTGTTGCAGGTGAGCGCATATGCTACTCTCCATGGTGCATTAAGTATCTTACTAGGTGCATTGCTTTCTTGGTAGGGGTCCTGCAAATGGGACACTGTCAATGTTGCTGCTTGGATGGATCCTGTCCACTGTGGTCCACAGCTTTTAAGGCCAGCCTGATTTGGTGGATGAATTTCGCCAGTCTTGCCAAGATCATTGTGCTGGTATTGGACAGACATAATGCTCATGCTTCGCTAAAAGACTTTATGTTCTTACTGAGGCAAATTGGGCGCAGCAGTCACCGTCGATCATTGTTGAGTTTTGGGCAGCAACAGAGAAGGTGCAACCAGGATTCCTTCTTGTAGGTGCACAATCTGCAAGTTATGGATTCCCCTTTTCGAGCCCAAACGGGATTGAAATCAGCTATCCCCAGCATGGTCAGCCTCATATATAAAATTTTGCTACGGGTCTGAATTGTGAGGGACTCACTTAAACAGGGTTGTGCTGTTCCTGCCCTGTATGAATCATTTAGTGAGACCAGGTGCGGGCTTTGACTGAGAGATTTGTAGTCAAGGTCGAAAGAAATTTCGCGCACTTGTCTATTAATGGCTTTCTTCCATGCACTCAGGGGGATATCCTGCCGCGGCATACATTCTTCCTCGATCTTCAAGACTCGTATTGCCTTTCCCAGCCTTGTGTGCCATTCCGAGCCTGGCCACTCGAAGATGAATCTCAGGGGGTGTTAAATCAAAACTATTCACACTGTTTCAAAGTTCTTGTTTAGGCTGGTTCATTCGCTGATTAGGAAGGTCTGAAACCCCAAGTAAGTAGTTGTTCTTGATGTCCTTGAGTAGTTGAAAATTGATGTCTTTGGACAGTTGAAGATGGAAGATGGACGTCAGCCACTTTTTTAATAAAGTACTGGGCAAGTTCCTCGCATTGACGATTGGAAAGCAAGGGAGCAAGAGACACATTACAAGGATCAGCAAGTTCCTTAACCACCTTAAAAAGCGTCTTGGGACAGTTATGTGCCAATACAATTTTATCAGACTAGAATGAGGTGCACGCTGTCCTGCATAGTTTGATATTTTGTAATTGCCGATTTATACTTCTTTTTGGCATACGACTTTCTCCAAAGTCTGTCAAGTCTCTTGCAGTGGTTTTTTTCAGCTCAAATTGATTAATAAATGGAGCTAGTGGAGTAGCTCGGGCCGGGTGAAATGAGGAGAGTGGCTGGAAGGCATCCAGTGATTTAACGACCTGTCAATGAGTTTCAGATCATCAGTCTTCTCCATTAAAACAGGTTTTGTGTGTAAAAGTTGAGAGTTTAGCATCGAAACATCCAGCTTAGACTAGACTCTAGTCTTAATAGCTGTTTTATTTAGTGCAATCATAGGGTTAGCTGGAGTTTGAATAGAGAAAAGGGGGGCTGAATGGTCTGACCAGATCAAAGGTATAGGGGGATCGTTGGTCAGATTGTCTATATGTAAGAATATTGTGTCTAGAAGGTGGCTAGCCTCATGGGTAGGAGCTGAATTGTGTAAAGCTAGATTCAAAACTCTTAAGTCCTCAATAAAGGTAGTACCAAGGCGGCATTCTGGGTCATCAAAATGAATATTCAAATCCCCAAGCATTGTAAAATTAGTGGATTTCAGGATGTGTCAGGCCAGCAAGTCTGGAGAGGCTAGGGGCCAATTTCCGGCATACTTTGTAGAGCGGTAAATCAATGTGACAGACAATGTAAAGTTAGGGGAGAGAGCAATTGAAAACAGCAAAGCTTCACAGGCGGGAAGAGGAATATCCTTTACATTACATTTATAATTTTTTTTAACACAATAGCAAGCCCTAGACCTGTCCTGTCTTGTCTATCCTTCCTAACAATAGAATAGCTCGGGGCAGAGCAGTGATCACAGGAAGTGAGCTCTGTTGTGGCAAGGTCTCTGAAAGAAACATGCCATCAGGATTATGTTCACACAAGAAAGTAAACAGATGCTGATGATGTTTAGAGAACGAGTGACAGTTTATACAAAAAAACGGAATTCATTTCTACGACTGGCATGAAGACCTGCATCATCAGCATTATAATACCCAATATCGCTTCTTAAACTGGAGTTCATCTTGTCTGTTTGGAAATCAACGTTACAGCCATTGCAGATGGAGAAACCCACCCTATGATCAGATGGTGAACATCTATCAGAGGGTGGGGGTCTACATTTTTTTGATTAGTCTGACGTGTATCTGATTACATGGAAAGGGGCGCAGACAGGCTTGCCTCTATCTATCACATGTGTATATATATATATATATATATATATATATATATATATATATATATATATATATATATATATATATATATCTATATCTGGGTCACCTCGTCTCCACCCAGTGATGAACTCCTCCACCGCATAGAAACAGCACGAACACGGGCCAAGTAAGTGCTGAAAATCTTTATTTGTGCAAATTCAGCCGCATGACGTTTCGGCTCCAAGGAGCCTTGCTCACATAACAACATTACAATGTTGAGAACGCCCATTTAAAGTGCCACTAATTAGTTTACACAACGTCACATGGTCGGGCTGATAATGAATATGGACAAAATACTCGAGGTAGGGTGACAAGGCAGAGCAGTGTCATTTTTTTACAGAGAATCATATAATGTAAATCCACTTATGATTGTTATTTGTAATCATAGTCTCTGCATTACTAAAGACAAATACTGTGGATTTCGACACTGAAAAATGGGTAATTATTTAACTTCAAAAAATCACGGTCAAATACCATAAATCAAATCAACCAGATAAATGCTGTTTATCATATATATCTATATATCTATATATATATATGTCATGGTTCCTCGGGGTCCGATTCAGCAGCGCGTTCCCTTTCTTTGTGCATGCGGGCACAATACGGACCATTGCAGGACATAGCGACTATGCTTGCTAGTATGCAAGCAGAAAACCTCAGCCTACGCCAGGACATTACGACCTTACAAGGTCAAATGGCGGCTGGGGCATCAGGTCCTTGGGGTCCCACTCCTGCGTATAGGGCTAGACAGGAAGGGTTCTATGACCTCCCTTATTTAATTTTGGGGGGCCTTCCTCCACCTCCAACCAAGACCATGCCATAGAGGTGATAGCACCCCATCTTGTGCAGCTGGCGCCTCCAGAACGCTTTTATGGCGACAGCACCAAATATAGTGTGTTCCTTCACCAATGCCACCTGCACTTCATGGCCAGAGCTACGGCTTTTCCCGACGATGCTTCCAAAATCGCTTTCATCCTCTCATACATGGGTGGCGATGCCGCCCAATGGTCTATATCCTTGGTGGAAAATGACGACACAATGCTGTATAATCTCCGCGTGTTAAAAGAGACAATGCAACGGATGTTCGCTTGCCACACCTTTGTGCAAGCAGCTGATAACGAACTACTCAACCTGAAGCAGGATAACACAGACCTGCTTCACTATATCACGACATCAAGGCCCGTTGGCCTGAATCCAAGAAAGTATCCATCTTTTACAGGGGCTTACAAGACGAACTGAAGGACCTGATTTCACAGGTGCCAGACCCCCCAGAGAACATAGGGCCGTTCATTGACATGGTGGTCAAAGTAAACTTTCGGATACAGGAGCGAAAAAACAAGAAGACCAAAGGAGGCGAGATACGAATCCTGTCCTTTAGGGAACGAACAAAGGACGAACCAGCTCCGGCCAATGACGTACCTGAACCTATGCAAATAGGTGGAATACGGGGACCTCTCACCAGCGAAGAAAGAGAGAAGCGAAGGAGACAGAACCAGTGTTTATACTGCGGCTAGAATGGCCACTTTGTTCGGGAATGTCCAGTGAAGCCCACGCAAACCAGAGGAAGGAAACCTTTCACATTGCCGGTGTCCAAAGTAGAGAAATCGGGAAACGGAGAAACCCAGTAGACAGCGGGGTCCGGCTACTGGGTTCATCAGCCTGCAAGACTGCGACCCCTTCATTTTAGGGTGGTAACCATCATTTGGGTGTTGATGTGGAACTACTAGCTCGATCCGGCCAGGTACGGCAGGTGACTGCTCTTCTCGACTCAGGAGTCACCGGCAACTTCATCGACACCCAGTACTCAAAGGATCTGGGTATGGCCATCATACCCAAGGAGAAACCAGAAACGGTTAAAGCAGTGGATGGCACTGATCTTACCTCCGGCCTAATCCGGTATCAAACAGAAGAGATGGTGATGACGTTTGTGAACGATCACACGGAAACCATTGATTTCAACGTTATCTATGCACCACAGTTTAGAATCATATTGGGTCTTCCTTGGCTAGTGAACCACAACCCACGGATCGATTGGGCTTCTCAGACCATAGACCTGGAATCAGAGTATTGTCACCGTACCTGCTACTCCCAGCCTAGACACATCGGAGCTAGAACTGTCCAGGCCCGCTCGCTGCCATTGACAGGAATGGGTGAGATAACCCAGGACAACGTCCCCGAAGTGTACCTCGACTTGGCGGCTGCGTTCGACAAGAAGGGTGCCAATACCCTACCTCCTCATCGCTCGTTTGACTGCCGGATAGACCTCATAACTGGTTCCACGCTTCCCTGCAGTCGGATTTATTCCCTCACAGAAAAGGAGAATGAACACCTACGCTCCTACTTGGATGAATACCTGAACAATGGATTCATACGCCATTCCAGGTCTCCGGTATCCTCTCCTCTCTTTTTTGTGGCGAAGAAAGAGGGGGATCTGAGGACTTGAATCGACTTTAGGGCGATGAACGCCATCACCACGAAGAACAGGTACCCATTGCCTTTGATTTCCAACCTGTTGGATCAAGTAAAGAATGCCTCCATATACACAAACCTGGACCATATACCATATACCATCTAGTACGGGTCCGAAGGGGTGACGAATGGAAGACCGCCTTTAGGACCAGGTTTGGCCTCTTTGAGTATCAGGTCATGCCCTTCGGACTCTGTAACGCCCCCGCAGCGTTCCAGTTCTTCATCGATGAGGTACTCGGGATTATATCGACATCTTCTGCATCGTGTATATTGATGTTGTACTGATCTACTCATGTAACATCACGGAACACATCCAGCACGTACGTACCATCCTCCAGCAACTGATACGCCATCGCTTGTACGTCAAACTAGAGAAGAGCGTGTTTCACACCACTGCTGTTGAGTTCCTAGGACACATCATCACGTCTGCCAGGATCCAAATGGACAACAAGAAGGTGGAAGCCATACTTCAGTGGCCTTCTCCAACCATTGTGAAAGGAGTCCAGAGGTTCCTGGGGTTTTCCAATTACTACCGTAGCTTTATAACGGGATTCTCCAGGATCATAACCCCGATTACTCGACTGTTGCGTAAAGGTGTCCTTTATTGTTGGGATGCAGAAGCCGAACATGCCTTTCGGGAACTAAAAAGACGGTTCACCAAGGCTCCTATCCTTAGACACCCTGACCCAGAGCTTCCATTCGTTGTAGAAGCCGATGCCTCGCAAGACGCCCTTGGATGTGTGCTGTCTCAAAGGGGCGCCAAAACAGGTCTCCTTCATCCCGTGGCGTTCTACTCAAGGAAGCTACAAACAGCCGAACGTAACTATACCGTATCGGACCGAGAGCTGCTGGCTATAAAAACAGCATTCATGGAATGGCGCCACTATCTCAAAGATGCCAAACATTCTGTGATCATTTACCCGGATCACCGGAATTTGCAGTTCCTTCACTCAGCCTGTGCCCTGACATCAAGACAACTGCGCTGGACACTGTTCTTCAACGAATATGTCTTCAGCATCACATACCGGCCGGGCAAAGAAAACGCTAAAGCAGATGCGCTATCTCGTCTGGAGGAAACCACAGAAATCCTGGCCAACCCAGACCCGGTGTCCATTATTCCTGCACACAGTTTTCAGGGGGTGGTTCTGTCTTCCGAGTTCCTTACTCAGCTACAGAAGGACATAAGCCAGACCGATCCAGCCGCCATAACAGGGAACCAAGACGGCATAACCAGGCGGAATGGATTCATGTACAAGGACGACAAGTACTTCTTACCTTTGATGGCATGAGTTGTTCATTTGTCATGACCACGTCTTGTCAAATCACCCGGGATGCCACAAAACCACAGAACTCTTACAAAGACACTTCTGGTGGCCCACATTGAAAGCAGACACCAGGGCCTATATAGCACATTGCACGGTGTGTGCCCAAGGAAAGAACCTATCAGTGTCTTCAACCGGGCTGCTGCATCCCATCCCGGTTCCTCCTTATCCATGGCACACCGTCTCCATGGACTTTGTGGCGGAGTTACCAGCCACAGGAGCAGGTTACACCACTGTTCTTACCATCGTCGATCACCTCACCAAGATGGCTCACTTTGTACCACTGAAAAGACTACCGTCAGCAGCTGAACTGGCTGTGGTGTTCCTGCAAAATGTCATCCGACTACATGGTATTCCCTCTGTGCTCATAACAGACAGGGGTTCACAGTTCGTGTCCCGTTTCTGGAACAAAATGTGCGTGATCATGGACATGGACGTGCGCTTATCTTCCGCCTACCATCCCCAGATTGACGGCCAGGCAGAGAGACACAAACCACACCATGGAACAGTATCTCCGCTGTCTACCACTAGCAGTGTATAGGGAATGGGCGGAAGTCCTGTGGATGGTGGAATATGCCTACAACAACAACATGCATTCCGCCATCGGTATGTCTCCCTTCTATTGCCTCCAGGGTAAACATCCTCGTACTATGGCTTGGGACGAACCTCAGCCCAGTCCTCTGCCTACGGTTCAGGCTTACCATGCCAAATAGTGTGAACTGTGGCAACAAGCCCATTTCGAATTGGCCAAGGCTAAAGAAAGCTACAAGCTGTTCGCCGATTCCACAGGAGGATGGAACTGAAGTACAAGAAAGGAGACAGGGTATGGCTTTCCATCCGCAACCTCAATGTGGACAGTCCTAAGAAGCTTCTGTCTCTCTTTGTGGGACCCTACGTCATCAAGAGGATTGTCAACCCTGTGGCCATGAAACTGACTTTGCCTCAGCTGATGAAAGTGCACCCTGTCTTTCACATCTCCTTGCTACATGATGTTCATCCTGAGTGTATGGTCTCTTCCCCTCCTTCCCCGATACTCAGGGATGATCACCTTGAATACGACGTCAGGGCTATACTGGGTTCACGTCGTACTAGGGGGTGGCTGTACTACCTGGTTGACTGGAAGGGGTACGGTCCTGAAGAGTGTTCCTGGGTACCCCTGTCCCATGTGCGTCATGCTCCCCAGTTAGTCCGCGCCTTCCACGTTAGCCACCCGTTGAGTCCTCGCCCTGCCACTCCTGTCTGAACTGTGGGTTGGTAGGGGGGGTTTGTCTTGAGAGGGGGTACTGTCATGGATCCCGTGGTCATTTTCAGCAGCGCGTTCCCTTTCTTCGCCCATGCATGACCAGTCTCCCTCACCTCCTCACACGGCGAGTAGGTTGCGGTCCAGTTGTTGGGCCGGAAGCCGCCAGCTCACCTCAGCACTTCCGGGGGAAACCACTTAAACCACGGCGGTTCCCCCGGCTTAGCGCTTCTGATTGACCCTGACGTCTGGCTGCATTCCTGGTCCGTATTGTGCCCGCATGCATGTTTTCCACGCTGGACCCCTGTTCCGGTTCTCTCTGGGTTAGCGCTGAAAAGTACACGCTGCCCGAACGCGCCGTGCTGGAGCTTTGACAGGCTGCCTGCAAAGTCCGCGCTGGAGCGCTCCAGGCTGCCTTTACTCACCGCGCAGGAGCGCTTGTTTTGCATCATTACATAGGTATTTAGTTGGATTATATCCTCCCCGCGCAGGAGCGCTTGTTTCTTCTTTTATACTTTGCGCAGGAGCGCTTGTGTCTTCCTTTATACTTTGTGCAGGAGCGCTTGGGTATTCCTTTATTCTTTGCGCAGTAGCGCTTGGGTATTCCTTTATACTTTGCGCAGGAGCGCTTGTTTCTTTTTGGTTCTTTGGTTAGAAGAACCTCACAGTTCAGAGGCTTCTGTCCTAGTGGAGCTGTTTGTACTCACCCACGCCCTGCCTGGGGGAACTCTACCCTTATATGGTTTCCTTGAAGAGATCTCCACAAAGGGTGCTCCATACCCAAGGTAAGAGCTGGTCTGCAAGCGCGCAGGAGGTAGAACCTAGAGAGGGTAATACCTGCGCTAGCTATAACTGGGTCCCTCTGTCTTCCCTACAGCTAGAGTCGATGGTCCTTCTATATCCCAAGGGTGGTCCTCTTCTGGTCTTTCAAACACCATTCCCGTCTCTGGCTATCATCCCCGGTCCCATCTTGATTCCGGTTGATGTTCACTCCATAGCAGGGGTAAGGTGGGTACGGGGACGAGAGCTCCTGTCGTCTCTGCGAGAATACTTCACAAGCAGCAGGTAAGCCTTGTGGGGTACCTGACAAAAAAAAAAAATATATATATATATATATATATATATATATATATATATATATATATATAAACAAAACCCTTTCAGGCATAGAGTGACGCATAAATTATGCAAAAAAGAAGGAGAGAACTCTGGGTTGGTCTCAGTTTAGGTGGAAAGCAGCTCCTGTTAGAGCACTCTCAACACCAGCGACACTCTAGATCTGCTCACCTCAAATGTCTGTTTTTCTATAAAAGTTTTTAAGCATAGGATTAGCACAGTGCTATCCACGCCGAGATAGAAAATGACAAAGTCTTTTGCCATTTAAACAGCAAAGTCTTTAAGCATAGGACTAGTACAGTGCAGTCCTTGCCGAGCTGTAAAATAACAAAAGCCATTTATCACTCCAGGCACAATATTACAGCTTTGAATTAGTAAAATACCAACTCAAGCCAACCTGAAATGAGTAAAAGCAACGCCTGACACAGTGTTTCGCTCTAATTAGAGCTCTTCAGAGAGGTATAGCTTTGTCCAGACACAAGGGAGCACCCAGTATTAAGTCAAAACAAAACCCTTTCAGGCATAGAGTGACGCATAAATTATGCAAAAAAGAAGGAGAGAACTCTGGGTTGGTCTCAGTTTAGGTGGAAAGCAGCTCCTGTTAGAGCACTCTCAACACTATACTATACTATACTATAGTTTGGTAAAGCGCAAACAGCTGCCCCAGCGAGGAGGCGTCCCGGCGCTATAAAACCACAGGCCCAGGCCTGAGGGGTGAAGGTGGAAAGGAGAGTTAAGGGGAGGGGAATAGGTGTGTTTTAATGGCTTTACGGAAGGCAGGTAGACTTTCTATGGAGCGGATATTTTGTGGCAGATCGTTCCATAGTTTGGCTCCCAGAACCCTAAAGCGACACTCTAGATCTGCTCACCTCAAATGTCTGTTTTTCTATCAAAGTTTTTAAGCATAGGATTAGCACAGTGCTATCCACGCCGAGATAGAAAATGACAAAGTCTTTTGCCATTTAAAGAGCAAAGTCTTTAAGCATAGGACTTGTACAGTGCAGTCCTTGCCGAGCTGTAAAATAACAAAAGCCATTTATCACTCCAGGCACAATATTACAGCTTTGAATTGGTAAAATACCAACTCAAGCCAACCTGAAATTAGTAAAATCAATATATATATTCATTAAAAAACCCATAGGTTTCAGGGACGTTATAGTTAGTTGAACATTTGACTCTTATAAAACCAGAGAAATTCGCCTGTTATTGTTAGTTGAGCTAACTATAACTCGCGCGCCCGCAATGCACTGCTGATGACGTCACATATTACATCACTCATGACATGGTCAGTGCATTGCAGGCGCGCAAATTATAGTTAGCTGAACTAACTATAAAGGGGGAATTTCAATGGTTTTGTATGAGTGAAATGTCCAGCTAACTATAACATGTGTGAAACCTATGGGTTTTTCAGTGAATTTCTAAGGTTTTTTAAATGCTAATTCCTAACTATAATGTGGCTGAAACCTATGGTTTTTTCAGTGAATTTCTAAGGTTTTTTAAATGCCAATTCCTAACTATAACGTGGCAGAAACCTATGGTTGTTTCAGTGAATTTCAAAGGTTTTGTAAATGATAATTTTTAAATTTATTAATTGTTATTTTTTTTATACTGATTTACTACATTGTTTTGAAGTATTTATTTTTAGATATTTTTTTTAAATTACATTACATATTTTTAATATAAATTGAAAAAAAAGTTTTTATAAATATTGAAATTGTAATATTTTTATTTTTTTATTTTATATATTTTTTACTTTATATATATTTTATATAGCAGGCATCGATATCCTATGGAAGGAAATTCAAGTTACTGGTAAGTACGGTTAAAATTACTTTTCAGGATCACCACTGGACTGAAACATGCAGCACTGAGGTCTCTTCTGATGACAGGTGAGTAAATCGGAATTCGTAGTTCGGCTGATTTTAGACGAATATTTTAAAGTTCCAAAACTCCACACTTAGAAGAATTTCCAAGTGAAACCAGTCAATGTTAGCCTATGGAAGGAAATTCAAGTTACTGTAAGTATGGTTAGAATTACTTTTCAGGATCAGTAGTGGGCTGAAAGATGCAGCACTGAGGTGTCTCCTGATAACAGGTGAGTAAATCGGAATTCGTAGTTCTGCTGAATTTATAGGAATTTTTTAAAGTTCCAAAACTCCACACTTAAAAGATATTCCAAGTGAAACCAGTCAATGTTAGCCTATATAAGGAAATTCAGGTAACTGTAAGTATGGTTAAAATTACTTTTCTGGATCAGTACTGGGCTGAAAGATGCAGCACTGAGGTCTCTCCTGATAACAGGTGAGTAAATCGGAATTCGTAGTTCTGCTGATTTTATAGGAATTTTTTAAAGTTCCAAAACTCCACACTTAAAAGATTTTCCAAGTGAAACCAGTCAATGTTAGCCTATATAAGGAAATTCAAGTTACTGTAAGTATGGTTAAAATTACTTTTCTGGATCAGTACTGGGCTGAAACATGCAGCACTGAGGTCTCTCCTGATAACAGGTGAGTAAATCGGAATTCGTAGTTCTGCTGATTTTATAAAAAAAAATTTAAGTTCCAAAACTCCACACTTAAAAGATTTTCCAAGTGAAACCAGTCAATGTTACCCTATATAAGGAAATTCAAGTTACTGGTAAGTACGGTTAAAATTACTTTTCAGGATCAGCACTGGACTGAAACATGCAGCACTGAGGTCTCTCCTGATAACAGGTGAGTAAATCGGAATTTGTAGTTCGGCTGATTTTAGACGAATATTTTAAAGTTCCAAAACTCCACACACAGAAGAATTTCCAAGTGAAACCAGTCAATGTTAGCCTATATAAGGAAATTCAAGTTACTGTAAGTATGGTTAGAATTACTTTTCAGGATCAGTAGTGGTCTGAAAGATGCAGCACTGAGGTCTCTTCTGATAACATGTGAGTAAATCGGAATTCGAAGTTCGGCTGATTTTAGAGGAATTTTTTAAAGTTCCAAAACTCCACACTTAGAAGAATTTCCAAGTGAAACCAGTCAATTTTAGCCTATGGAAGGAAATTCAAGTTACTGTAAGTATGGTTAGAATTACTTTTCAGGATCAGTAGTGGGCTGAAAGATGCAGCACTGAGGTCTCTCCTGATAACAGGTGAGTAAATCGGAATTCGTAGCTCTGCTGATTTTATAGGAATTTTTTTAAGTTCCAAAACTCCACACTAAAAGATTTTCCAAGTGAAACCAGTCAATGTTAGCCTATATAAGGAAATTCAAGTTACTGTAAGTATGGTTAAAATTACTTTTCTGGATCAGTACTGGGCTGAAAGATGCAGCACTGAGGTCGGTCCTGATAAAAGGTGAATACATCGGAATTCGTAGTTCGGCTGATTTTAGAGGAATATTTTGCTCAACATGTGTGAAAACACGCCCTGTGGCGCGTTTTAAGTTGGGGAATTAATTCCTCTTCAATCCAGAGGTCCCCTAGGGGCCAACTAGCCCACCAGTACCTCCAGTATGCGCCAGGGAGCTACGTTGCACAGAGGTGTTCAGAGGTCACGCCCCTTTTTACAACACTCTGCAACGCAGCTCCATGGTGCTTACTGGAGATACCTGGTGGGCTAGTTGGCCCCTAGGGGACCTCTGATTGAAGAGGAATTAATTCCCCAACTTAAAACGCGCCACAGGGCGTGTTTGCACACACATCACCTCAAGCCCCGCCCCGCCTTTCACCACTGTGCAAACGTGCCCCTTGGCACGTTCTAAGTTGGGGGATTAAGTACCCTTGAATACTGGGGGTCCCCGGGGGCCAAGTAGCCCACCAGGAACATCCAGTATGTGCCATCTTAGTTGAGATTTAGGGCCTAATTTAGAGTTTGGCAGATGGCTTCTTCCATCACAAACATGGCGGATATCCCGTCTAACCTTATTACAATTAAAATATATCCTATGGCACTTGTATTAAGGCAGAAGGAATATCTGTCACATTTGTGACAGAGTAACCCATCAGCCAAACTCTAAATAAGGCCATTAGTGATGATTTTGATTTTGGTGCTAGGTTCTCAAACATATATGCTCTAAGATGTTTATTCTAAAAGTATGTAAAAATAATATCCAATGTGCATGGAGATTACCCTAAAGGGCCCTCTGTTGCCTCTGGGGAGCATGCAGGGGGGCATATGTTGTTCTCCCCCTTTGTGCATGCCCATCAGTACCTGCAGCATAGGTACTCATTTTGATGTTCCCATTGCGGTGCCTATTTCATAGGCACTGCCGTGGGAACACCAAAGAACCGCCTGCCAGAACAGGAGAAACTCCTAATCTGGCAGGTGTTTCAACCATGGGTTTGGCAGTGCAGCAGCGTGGCAGTCATGCTCACGCACCACCAAACTCGTGATCAGACCCTAGGTGTTTTTGCATTCATATTTATGATTGTTTGGATTTGAGGTGCATGCATATATGAGCATGTAGCATACCTTCAATGTGTGTCAGATAGTTGCTACAAGTTGTCATGGAGAACCAGTGTGACAGGTTGCTGAGGGAGGCCATTTTGTGATCTTTTCTCAGTGATAAAGAGTTCTGAGGAGGTAAACCAGGCTAGTGGTTTCCTTGTTCCTGTTCCCAGGCACCAATCTGGCATGCCATAGAAAAATGTAGCACTGTCACAGAAGATGAGGGTCGGTTCATAGGGTCTACAGTAGCGTGCCTGGTGTGACCTAGTGGTCGTCAACCTCACTGCCAAGTGTTAGCCTCTTCTTTGCCAGAATGTGATTTCAAATAAGTTGTTGGCTTTGCGGCAAGTGTATGGAGTTTTTTTCTGTCTCTCTGAAGTACTGATATGGCATGTATGTCCTTGCTTCAACAACATTTACCTCTCCACCATTATTACATATTTGCCCCTTTACTTCTCCCACCTACAACATCTAAAAGTGACCTTTTCACTGTCCATGTTACTTATCCCTACCTTCATTTTGTCCCTACCCTAAACTCTAACATATTCTTCTGCTTTAATCTTATATTGATTTAATGGCATTAAATATCATTTATACTATTCCTTACTCTAATTCTCAATATTTTCATTTGTAATTAATTTAAAGAATAAGTTATTGTAACACTCATCCTAACCAGCCATAGATTAATGTTATATTTGAATAAGGTAATTCAACCCTTAGATATAGTTTACATTAATGTATTTATGTTGTGCAATTTAATTCAAAATAAGGTGACCTATAATGTGCTCAATTATTTTGACAAAAAAATGCAATTAAATTAATGTCATTTAAATTGAAATAAACTTCAGTTTCACACTCATACTAACCCACACATTTAATTTTATTGAAAAGATTTATTTTTAATTTATAGAATTTCAAATATCTTAACTCTAGACTTAACCACAACCCAAACTGAATGAGTGAGAGAAAACATTTAATGTATAGAATAATAAAAGAATCACAAAAAATGTTGTAACTACAATGAATAAAAATAAAAATACCACATATACGTGAATGCTAGCCCTTCTTACAGAAATTATGAAACAGATAGTCACAACCCAAAATAGATTACCTTATACAATGATTGCTTTACCATTTCTAAATGTTTAAAAAGCAATCTAAATTGTATTTGCTGGAGTTATCTTTAAAAATAAAATAGAGTAAAGTAGTTTCTCCTAACGTTGTACAACAACTCTTGTGGTCGCAATATTTATTTTCTTAACTCTAATAAGATCGTGCATAAACATATTAAGTGCTCCACTGTCTCTTCTACCTGAGGGGATAGGGTATGGCTGACAGCTTGGGAGTCGATGGGGACCAGGTTCAAGTCTCAGCATCACCCTTAACATTCTGAGAATCTGGGCAAACCACTTAATCTCCCTGTGACTACAATTCAGGGCAATAATGTTTAAACACAACAGAGCTGCTCCCAGTGAGGGGGATCTAGGTGCAAATGTTTCCTAGTTCGTGAGTGCAGGCATCTCACAAAAAGTGAAGGACTGGTCTCACACACCAGCTGGTGTCATGCTTCATCATTGACCAGTCCCCGCCCTCTAAAAACTTGGTTTGATAGAGAGCTGGTATACACCTGACGACAGGGATGCACTTCTAAGCTAGGTGGGGCCCCTTACAGAAAAAAAGTGAGTTAAAAAGACATTACAGATGTCACATTAAATTTAATATTGCTGGCATCTGTATGGTGTTCTAAAAACATGGTCGGAGTGTTGGGGATGTAATTGTCCCCCCACCGATATCAAAGGGTTAACATGTTTCTGCCTGGTGGCCCAGTAGGGTCCGCGGCATTCATCAGGACCTAGGTGATAGAGATTGCGGGCTTTGCTCTTACCAAACTGTGGTGAGAGGTATCCACTATGTGGGGTGAGCTGGATCACACTCCACTGCGAGATGGCCTCGATATCTAAAGCCTGAAAAAAAGATATGAGAATTGTGTAGCAAAACACTGCACATAACAAGAAAATACGTACAGCCTCATGCACAGAACGCTATTTGTAAGTGGCTATGAGTGCAGCAAATAGTGTCATACATCTGTGCACTAGAAAAAATGGAATGTTCTCCATCATGCTTACCCTAAGGATGGGACCGAGTGCCCCATAGGAGAGTGAGGGCAGGAGACCCCTTTGGTCCAGAGCTGAACAAAACAAAATGTGAAGAAAAAACAACAAAATGCCAGATATTTACAAGATGTTTGTAGTTCCCAGAGGAGTAAAAATGAGGTTTCCAAAGTATTCCAATGAAAGTACCTGAAAGAGAAATGGTCTCACATTCTCTCACACATTCACACTCTTACTGTAACGTGATGCGATCTCCGCTGCTACACCTATGTGCGTGCTCCTCCGCCTCGATGTAGAGTGAGTGGTTTGACAATTAGCTATATATAGTGTCAGCGCTCATTAATTAACGCCCAACTAGGCTAATTAAGTGCCGGTGTGGGAGATCCGGTGTCTCGAAGGACGTAAGGTAAATGGTTATGCTGGCCGCCTGACCTGCCTCATATGGTGTTTCCGGTAGGGGACCCCGGCCACATCTGCTGCGTGCCTGGGGCCATGTAGTCCCAAAGGCGGTGCCCGTCTCCTCTGCGGTTTGGGAAAGTGAGCTGAGCAGCATCCAGGAAACGGCACCTGCGCAGGAGCCTCGGCGCGTACTCTTCTAGTGCATGCGCACAGAAGGGAACGGTAGCACATGCGTGTTGTGAGCACAGGAATGTGTACTGTTCTAGCGCATGTGCACATTAGGGAACTGTCGCGCATGCGTGTTGCGAGCCCAGGAATGTTATCCCACAAAGTGCAGGGCTTCTTAATGGACTGGAATGTGCCGGGAAGTGAAATATACACAAGAATACTGTGCTTTACCCTTGACATTAAACTATAATTAAAAGCCAGCCAATATGTTCTAGGGGCAACAGAGTTACACGTTAATTACACAGTGATAGAGCTAGAGGTGCACATATGAAAGGATCTAAGAGGGACAAAAAGGAACGTACCACCTCCCAAGATATGGGAAGTAATGGTTGAAAAAGGGCTGCGAATTCAGACCCACTGGATAGACTGGGCTGTATGGATGACATGTACATATATAAATATATATGTATGGATAGATGGGGGTGCTGGATGTTACTGGCACTAAAAACATGGATAATACAAGTTATGGGGCTAGTTGCAGCCATGGAATGTCATCATTGAGCCCTGCGCTCCATGTTCGGAGGAGGTAGACCCATCTCTGCTTCCTGATATGCAGTAAATGTAAATGTAAATGTAAGGGACACTTATAGAGCGCTGCTACCACTCCAAGGAGTATCTTGGCGCTTACACAACCCGGTGGAATAGTTGGAATAGGGAAGAGAGCATCCTGAATTATTAAGCACATCCACTAAACTAAAGTCCTACACAGAGTATCAGACATAGAAAAAATCCAGGTTTTCAATGCCTTCCTAAAAGGGGCCTCTTGGGAAAGGGATCGCAAGGAAAGGGGAAGTTTATTCCACGCCTTGGTTCCCAGTACAAAAATGGATTTGCCACCTTTTGTAGCCAGTTTAAAACGAGGAGTGGTAAGTAAATTCTGGCTTGCAGATCTAAGGCAGCGTGTTGGGTAGTATCTTTTAAACCCCCTGCGTAGATAGATCGGGCCACGCTGATGGAAGGCCCTGAAAGTAATCAAAAGAAGTTTGAACAGGATTCTCCTTCCTATTGGCAGCCAATGTAAAGTGTTTAAGGCTGCAGAGGCTGATGATCTACGGGGCAGACGCAGTACGAGGCGGGCAGCCGCATTTTGGACCATCTGCAATTTGTGGAGCACGATTTTATTTGCTCCAGCGTAGAGTCCATTGCAGTAGTCAAGCCTAGAATTTATTAAGGCCACTGCGACTGTTTTCCTCGCTGAGAGAGGAAGGAGATCAAAAAACTTCCTAAGTGCTTTAATAATTTGAAAGCACATGCCTGCCACTGCTATCGCCTGAGGTTTAAAAGATAGGCAGTTGTCAAATTTTATGCCTAGGTTACGTGCGGATGCAATTGTATTGGGTGGGGCTTCTGCATCCGATGGCCAGCATACCAAGGGGGAAAAAGGGTTATTGATCCCCATGGGTAAGATTTCCGTTTTTCCGGCGTTGCACTTTAGATGGTTGTTATTCATCCATTTGAATGTTGCTGCAAGACAATTCCTAAGATCTTCCTCGGCACCTGGTTTTTCCTTATCCAGCACCAAAATCAGTTGGGTATCGTCAGCGTATGATATAGAACTGATCCTGAATGACGCGATCAAGTTCATCAGGGGTACCATATATAGATTGAAAAGAACAGGGCTCAAACTAGAGCCCTGTGGCACCCCTGAGCTGACGTTTTTAGCCTCAGACTGATATGGGCCAAGCACTGTTATTTGGCGCCTGTTAATAAGGAAGTTCCTACACCAGGCCAACACCTGCCCTCCCACCCCTGCGGCAGCCAACCGGTCCAGTAAGATGTTATGGGATACGGTATCGAAGGCTGCCGACAGGTCAAGAAGGATAAGGACAGCCTGTTTTCCCTGATCCATTGCTGCTCTTACAGTTTCAGCAGAGTATAATAAAGCTGATTCGGTAGAGTGTTCTGACCGAAAACCTGACTGATTCGTATGGAGAACGTTATTCTTCTCCAGAAAGTTTGTCAGTTGACTATTGACAAACTTTTCAGTCAGTTTAGATAGAATGGGTAGCAGGGAAATCGGGCGCAGGTTGGAAAGGGTGGTAGGGTCGGCCAGGGCCTTTTTTTGGAGTGGCTTGACAGCTGCAAGTTTCCAATCCTCAGGGATACTTGCTGTTACTAGAGAAGAGTTGATGATACTGTTAATCATAGGATTAACTATCTCTATTAACTGGTGCAACACCGGAACAGGACAGGGATCAAAAGGGGAACCTGATTTGCTGGCTAAAATAGCTTTAGCAGTTTCTTCCAGAGAGACTGGGGCGAACTCGTCGAAACGGGGGGGGGAAGTCAGTTTCGCTATCTCTCCAACATCAGTTGTGATGATGGTTTCTGATGGAAAGGTATTAGTGATTGTTAGGATTTTATTCTCAAAATAATCAGATATCGTGTTACAGAGATCTTGCGATGGAGGGATCTCTTGCGATAGAGCTGAAGGATTGATAAAATCCTTAACAATCCTAAAGATAGCTTTTTGTTCTTGGCCTGCTGAAGAAATGGCCTGTAGGTAATAGGCTTTTTTTGCTAATTTTATTCCTACATGATACTTCCGTCTTGCTACTATGTAACTATTGCGTGCGTCGGTGTCGTAATTACGACGCCACCTCCGTTCTAGCGTTTTCACTTCGCCTAACTCAGTCTTAAGGGCTGGTGAAAACCACGAAGCATTTTTTTTCTTATACCTAGGTTTCGTGTTCTCATTGTTGGATGGTGTAAGCAACTTGCCTACTCCAGTAATCCAATCACAAAAGATTTGATAATCTAAAGGAGTACAATCAGCAAGAGCTGGTAATTCGTTGTTAAGTTTTTCAACGATGTCAGCTCTCCTCGCTAATGACTTCCAGTTTGGAGTGGGTTTCATATGAGGATTATCTGTCCGTTTTAGGAAATTGACAGAAAGTTTCCGGTGTTCAACTATAAGAAAAGGAATGAAGAAATGATCTGTCCAAACCTGAGGGCAAGGGGGTGTAACTATAAGGCCAGGGAAGTTAGAGCAGATACCATCTAATAGATGTCCTGCTTGATGGGTAGGTTCATGATTTACCAAAGTAAGTCCCAACACTTCAATTGTATCTAGAAAGCAACTGACTCCAGGATCATTTGGTGCCTCAAGATGTAAGTTGAGGTCACCCAACACCGTAAAGTTAGAGAACCTAAGAGTTAAATCACTCAACACATCACTAGCAGAGTCCAGAAATGTGGAAGGGGGGCCTGGAGGGCGATAAATAAGTACTCCAGAAAATACAAGAGAATCATGGAGTACTAGGGAAAAAACAAGTGCTTCTGACTCCTTAAGCTCCGTCAGTGCTTCTATTGTACATTTATAGCGGTTGCGATAAATAATCGCAAGACCTCCTCCTCGTTGTTCCTGCCTATCTAGACGTAGGATATGGTAGTCCTGTGGTAGAGCTATGGCAATGGCAGGATTGCACCATGGCTTCAGCCATGTTTCCGTAACAAAAAGACAATCCAATTGAGATTCAGTGATAAGATCAAAGACGTTCTGAGCATTTTTTACTAAGGAGCGAGCATTAATCAGCCCGCCTCGAAGTAAAATAGTATCACTGGGTATCTCAGGCGGCAGATCAGAGTTTAAAATTAGCCGACAATGAGCGCAACAAGCCGGGCCATGCCAAGTGTGGGGGACTAAGGAACAGTGACAAGGGGCATATGGGCCCCGAAATGATAGTAAATAGTCTCGTGACATACCTAAATCAGGAGGCATCCTGGAACAGTAGGAGTGAAGGTCAGAGTCTCCCGCCTCTCGCGCCTCCCTAGCGCTGACGGGCACAGACGGGCAGACTCTGGCTTGACTCAGGCGAGAGTCAGGCGCTTCCGCTGCGCGTCACCGCTGCGCGGGAGGGTGTGAGCTTTAAATACAGGCTCCCCTGCTGTCACACAGAGCACTAGAGCGCTCTGACGAGTGGCACCCTTAGTCCAGAGCAGTCCCAAGATGGCGGTCGGGCGCCTCGAGCAACACTAATTAGAGGCAGTAATCCGCTCTAGAAGCAGTGAGGGCACAATTAAAGTGCAGGTATGTGGGCGGACTGATGGGATTTAAAAAACAGAGATGTTAAATTACAATTTTACACTTTTTACAAAAACGATAATTTTTAAAATAATTATCAGCGCTGCGCGCCTAAACACACACTAGCACTATTGTGCGCTTAAAAAGAAGGTGCAGCTTTCCCTAAGGCCGAGCCACACTAGGTGCTCGCCTTAAATACAGGCTCCCCTGCTGTCACACAGAGCACTAGAGCGCTCTGACGAGTGGCACCCTTAGTCCAGAGCAGTCCCAAGATGGCGGTCGGGCGCCTCGAGCAACACTAATTAGAGGCAGTAATCCGCTCTAGAAGCAGTGAGGGCACAATTAAAGTGCAGGTATGTGGGCGGACTGATGGGATTTAAAAAACAGAGATGTTAAATTACAATTTTACACTTTTTACAAAAACGATAATTTTTAAAATAATTATCAGCGCTGCGCGCCTAAACACACACTAGCACTATTGTGCGCTTAAAAAGAAGGTGCAGCTTTCCCTAAGGCCGAGCCACACTAGGTGCTCGCCTTAAATACAGGCTCCCCTGCTGTCACACAGAGCACTAGAGCGCTCTGACGAGTGGCACCCTTAGTCCAGAGCAGTCCCAAGATGGCGGTCGGGCGCCTCGAGCAACACTAATTAGAGGCAGTAATCCGCTCTAGAAGCAGTGAGGGCACAATTAAAGTGCAGGTATGTGGGCGGACTGATGGGATTTAAAAAACAGAGATGTTAAATTACAATTTTACACTTTTTACAAAAACGATAATTTTTAAAATAATTATCAGCGCTGCGCGCCTAAACACACACTAGCACTATTGTGCGCTTAAAAAGAAGGTGCAGCTTTCCCTAACTTAAAAAGAAGGTGCAGCTTTCCCTAAGTGGTCTTGTGAAGTCCATTTTTTGTTTTTTCATCACTTCAAGGATTGCCCATTTGAGGTCAGTGTCCTTATGATTGTGTTCCAGGAAGTGTCTAGTAAGTTTGGTATTGTTTTTTTTACATCGTATAGTACTGCGATGTTCATTGATGCGGGTCTTAATTTTTCGTGTAGTCATGCCCACATATTTCAGATTGCATGGGCACATCAGGAAATACACCACATTCTCCGTGTTACAGTTGGAGAAGTTATTCATCTTCCATGGGCATGTATTATCCATGTTTTTAGATCTCTCCGCGACAGCGCAACATGTTTCTAAAGGGTCCTGGTCCACAAAGTCAGTCAGAACCTCTGCAGGGGCACTTGCTGCAAACGCAATCTAATGTCTGAAGAGGGAATCCCCCTCCCACACGTATGTCACCTTTGCGCGTGCAACACATTTCAGATCTCACACTCACTATAAGCGTAGATCTTACCTTCACATAACTTACGGCCCTGAGGAAAGCCATTTTTAAAGAAAGGCCTGGCTGAAACATGTAGACCACACACCAGATGCAGGAGTTCCTAAAATTCACTCCACCTACATCCATTGCCTTGCTTTTAATGCTAACAGAGGCCCAGACATTAAAGTGTTACCCCCTCGGGCACTGGGACCACTGTATAGCTTTTATACTTTCACTTTCACATCCCCAACACTGCACAAATACCAGCTCCGCAGTAACACAGGCATTGTAGCACACCCGGGACACATTCGGGGTCACTGGGTGGGCCCGATGATAAAGCATGCCACCGACTAGGTTGGTGAGTGAGGGCTTCATAAGAAAACAAAGTAGTTTTCCCCTTCCCCATACAGCCCTGAGACCTGTATCACTCACAAATAAGCTAGTACTCCTTTGATTACATATAATAAACCTGGGTATACAGACTGGTTACCCAGTCCTCTCTCTCTCTCCTTGATAACTGAGGGCTGTAGCGATCCCACCGTCTGACTCTTAATTGGCTGGTCGGAAGACCGCCACTACAACACTCCTGTGATTGTTGCCATCTGTGGACCACCAGACTCGCAATCTGGGCCTTAATCTACAATTTAAATGTGTATTAAATTATAAAATAAGTACAAAGATTAAAGAAATATATATGTATTCATTCATAGCCAATAATTTTAAAAATACTCACCCTCACTAACATTTCATTTAGATTTAATATTTGGTAAACGTGGTTAACAGTTATGTATTTTTTTTATTGAATAACTTTTTAAGGCTCATTAGATTAGTGTAATATTTCAAATTAAGTTTAGTTAACCATTTAAAAAAAATATAAGACTTATGTATAACTTTTAAAGCACTTAAAAGTATGCATATGATTTTTAACTTTTGACTAATTTGATTAATTTAATAATAGATCCTATGCTGGGTTATTTTAATTCCATGCCACTGCCCAAGTCTCCCTCGCATCTACCACAAAAGCATATGCATGTGTCCAGTGATCTCTACAGGTATATGAGAGGCAGAGGTGGAGATTTCTGGCCATAGGTTTGTGAACTGCATTTTGTAGTAGGTGTCTGGTACCACTGTATCCCTACTTTACTTACCGCAAAGTGCAGTTTGTGAATCGAGCTCTATTTTCATTAAACCATATTTTGTGTAACTTCCTGAGACAACTGCTACCTTCATAGATAATTTTTTCCTTTAGAGATGCACTGGACCATATCATTACGACAGTCAGTGAGTTTCAGTGCCTTTGGGAACTCCCATTCTTTAGATTTTCCAACAGGGGCCACAGTACATAAAAGGTGCATTTTCATTGTTTGCACTGGAAGGGGAACATCCATGACAACGCGGTCAAAACACCGCGCTGCCATTACCACGCGTCTTTTACAACGCAAGTCGTTAGCACGAGTTGCGCTGGATGGCGCTCTAGACTAAGGAATAGTAGATTTACTATTCTAACACCTTCCCCACTGTCTGTAGGCTGGAGTTGGAATAGTAAATCTTACTATTCCTAAGTCCATCACCCTACAGCGCAAGTCATGGTAACGACTTGCGTTGTAAAAGATGCGTTGTGATGTACCGCGATCTAAAAGATTGCGTTGTAACATCATACAACCCACCGGAAGCTCCTTTTAAAAGATCCCCCACGGTGCAAACAGTGAAAATGCACCCTATTATGATGAATGCACCGCCCCCATAGCAGCTGTTAACTTGTGCTGTCTTGGGATCAGCGCATTCAGTGAAAAAATGGAGCGGCTCCTCCGTGTTTTCACAGTGTAGGCAGCAACCCACCTGCACTTTTAAAAGTGATAAGAGTGGGTGCAGTCAGTGACTCCACCATTAGAAAGACTTAACCTTGGAGTCAGTCTGCCATTAGGCCACCAGATCATTGTGATTACTCTGGAACCTCTCTGACTCAGTGCAACTGCTGCTCTGGTGGATATTCTAAAGGCTTAAGAGATCCATGCCAGGCAGGTGGGTATCTCTAAATATGGAGTGGTCTCTACCAGGCGATAGGAGGCCAAAGCCTAGATGAGATGGCAGGCATGTTACAACTCGTCAGCATCTAAATTAGTGGCAACTGGTAATTCAATCGGCGAGAGGCAGTTGTCCACACATGCACGCTCACACACCCATGCATTCACACACATTCACAAACATACATACACACACCCATTCACAGCATGCACTCAGAAATTCACATACATTTATACACACACACATGCATGCACCAATCATTAAATAAATAAGACTTACTGGGCCACAGAGATGATTTGGGTGGTGGGAGAGAAGTCTTAGTAGTTCCTGATGATCGGGACTGCTGCCTCCTGTCATTGGCTGTCCTTGTTAAGTGTCAGCCAATGAGAGGTGACAGCAGTCCCTTACTTGTCACAGAGTGGGAGGGTGGCAGTGCTAACTCTACCCCACTCTGTGATGCGCGTCAATGATAGACACTCAATCCTGGGCACTTCAGGGATTAAAACTGATGCGTCCAGGTTCAGGCCTATCTGTCAAGCTCCCCCTTGTCATGTGGGTGAGGACCACCAAACACTTTTCTAGGCTGAGGAGGCTCAAACGGATTTCACATCTTCAACCCAGCAAAGTTCAGCTTAGGCAGCCAGGAGCCTGCACATTTAGCACAACTACAACACTTGGCTGCCTGATCTGTACATGAAGAGAGTCTGTCAGGCTGGCCTTTTCTCACCCTGAAAGACACTCTTCATGTTTGGAAAAAGGTGGGTTGATGGGACTCCTCCACCCTTAAGGACGTGCCACTGCTGGTTTAAATGATCCCAACATAATTTACCAAAGGTGTTGCCATCAAACATATTCTGGTGTGATGCCATTTTGTGTTAGACTACTAACTAAAATGTCAGTAATGTAGGTACAAGCGCATTTAGTGCTAGTATGTTTTGATGTTCAGAGTTGCCAGGTTTTCAGAATGCATATGCGTGACATTGCAATGGTTTGAGTGTACGAATTAGACTAATTCTGTTGTCAGATGTGTGACACTTCATGTTACACTTTCTCGCAAGCTAAACAAAACAATGCAGTCATGGTAAAAAAAGAAATAAGAGAAATGACCCTGTTTTGAGGACAGAGGAGCTCCAAACGAGCCCTGCAACTGCTGAAAAAAATTCTGTAATAGAAAGGACTACTTGGTGGTAAAGCACTTACTGGAGAAATGTGTGCAATTCTGTCACAGATTTGACTCATCATAAAATAGAGAATCAATTTGCCTGCTGCAAAGCACAACATGTAACATGGGGGTTGCAGATTTGTATTTTATACAGACAGGTCAGTGTGTTACTTCTTTAGCTGCAGAGATGCTTTTATTACCTGCAGGTCCAGTTATAATCTTTGAAATGTAGTACAGTAAGCTATGAACCAGCCTCAAGTGGATGCATGCAAACTGCAAGGCGTAAGTCTAGAAGCTTAGGGCCCGATGTAGGTGGCCATTACCGACCGGTAAATGGGTCATTGAGATGTAGGGGGCTATATTTTACAGAATCAGTAAATTTACCGATTTGGTACATTTACCGATTCTGTAAAATACCGAATCGGTAATTTTACCGATTCGGAAAATTCCTGATGTAGGTAGCACTGTTTCCAGTGCTACAGGCCTTTTAGATTCGGTATTTTACCACCCAATCCAATTGGGTGGTGAAATACCGAATCCAGGTGTGCATGCACATCTGTGCATGCACACCTGTGCCATGTGGCACACAGACATGCCCTTAGGGCATGTCTGTGTGCCACATGGCACACATGCCCGTCTTTGGGGTGCTAGAGGGTGTCAAAGTGACACCCCCTGCACCCTTGCAAAATTCGGTATTTACCGATTCGGTAAATACCGAATCGGTAATGCCCATTGATTCCTATGGGCTTCAATGCCCATAGGAATCAATGGGCATTACCGATTCGGTATTTACCGAATCGGTAAATACTGAATCCTTCCGATTCGGTAATTGTAAAAATACAATTACCTACATCTGCCAACCTCTTTTTTACCACTTCTTAAATACCGATTCGGTATGAATCGGCATTTAAGAAGTGGTAAAAAAGATTTACCTACATCGGGCCCGTAGTGTTTTTTTACATTATTCTAAGGTTGCTAACAGGTTTTTGGGGGAAGTATTAAGAAATTATTAGTAAGTTCTATATAAATGGTTATTAGAGTAATTACATTCTTGATGTGCATAATTATCTCTTATGTACAGATCGAGAAACTCAAAAAACTATTTCCAAATCTTAGTTTAACCTAATGAAGTGACGAGCTGACTTTGTTTGTTTACTTGATGCCACAGGCATCAGACATGTCTGAGGTAGGGACATCATGAGTCTGCTCCCTCAGGGCTGCAGTAGCCTCCTGAGTCGACTTGCCCCGAGATCATAGTCTGGACTCTTGAGATACCATGCAGTGCTAGAAAATGTGTGCATGTCTTGTTGTGATGGACCTGCGGTGTCCACTGAATGCGAATATGAGTCCTACAGCCAACCTCAACACGCTGCATGTCACTGCCTACTCTCTTTAACTGAGGTGTGGAATAACAGTGAAGCCAAGGCACAGTGGGGCATATTTATCAAGGTTTTGCATTGTCTGTGCACCACGCAAGGGGCCACAAGGGAGAAACAAAGCTTAAGGGAAATGTATCAAGTCATGCAAGGCCACCCTGCATGACTTGATAGGTCTAGAGTAACACATTGAAGCGCACATCGCTGCCTTGCTTTAAAACGTGTCAGGGAGGCGTTCCATGGGTGGAGTGTGGGTGTTGTCACACATCCACCCATTGATTTTGGTGCCTTCCCAAATTTACTATTAGTGGTAGATCCCAAGTAAGGCATAACAAGGAGAAATATCATTGTTTCTCCTCTATTTTCCTCTTTCTACCCGTGCGGAACCCCGCAGCACATGCAGAAAGAGGAAAAAGCCTTTCAAGATTGTTTTTGTGCAGGAAGTTTACCTTTCCTGCTCAAAAATAATCCTGCCTACAATGCAGGCACCTTTGCAGTATGACGCAAGGGTGCCGTGTTGGTGCTAGGCAGCCAAAAGTTGCCAGCCCAAAAATGAACAGGAATGTGCCATAAGATTGTCAATAGAGCGCATTCCTACCCTTTCCCTTTCACGCAGCACTGCAAGATGGCTCGCTGCTTTCTGCGGTGTGAAAGATTGAGAAATATGACCCTTCATGTGTTGGGTGGCGCTGGGTGCTGATTTCCCACTCTGATTGCCAGGGATCTCAAAACTCCTTCAGGCAGCTTCACTGCCTAGCATGTGCTTCTGTTCTCTCTTCAGCTGTTAGACTCAGTAGAGAGCAACAAACCTGAGCCAGGAATGAGTTCTTCTTAGCACGTACAGGGATGCCCAGCAGTGCTGATAGTAGATGGAGGCCAGGGACTGGCCTCAAGCAAACAGATTCTGCACTGCAGGTTGTCGGCAAAAGGTGCTCTCTCACTGCTGCTGCTTGCAGTGATGAGCTCAGAGCAGGCTGGCGAGCTCATCACTTTCAACTTCACGGTCAAGCCTGGGGCTGCCTTGGACCCTCGGTGCACATATGTGACCAGACCCGGTCGGATAGTTCCATTTTATCTAAGGTAGCCTTGCTGGAAAACTACATAGGATAAGGCGCCACCTGATGCAAGTGAGGGCTACAGCCAGTGCCCTGTATGAGTAATAAACTGGTTATTGTTTATCATTCAGTCAGTCAAATTGGCTTTATTTCGATAAAAAAAATATCTTAAAAAGCAGTACATACACATTACAACAAGAATAAAAAGATAAAAGCCTAGCCATAAAGTACAATCATACAGAATATAATACAAATGGCGACAATAAATTACCTAAGATGGTCTTAACAATTTGACCTAAATTAAACAATATATATAAGCCTTTTTGACCTAATCAGCCATGCCCAGCTTAAAAACCTCGCTAAGCCACAAACAAACAGGGGCCGTGTATCAGACTTTAATATTCGCAAGGTGTCAGGATCCGTGTCCCTCGCCAGAGGCTGTCAGCCAGAAAGAATCCGTGCTGGAAAACATCCTTACGATGTCTGCTGAGGTCCTGCAGCGCCCCGCCATGTTGGAAAGGTAGTTTCCAGCCCCATCGAGCAAAACATCCTGCAGCGGTCTAGTTTATAGGAGCAGTGGCGAGCATTGTCGTTAATGCGCATGCGCGAGCTTCGCGCTGCACACTTCAACCGACTTTCATCGCCTGACAGGAGTTTCCTTTGCTCGCTGTCATTTCTCTGAGGAAAAATCTTGCGCACTTTCAAAGAACGTTTTCCTTGTCTTTCACAGTGACTGCGCGTTATTTTCAGGAACTTGACACGCTGTTCGAATTCATCGTTTGCCCCCTTGTTTCTCCTCAAGTGTCCCGGAGTTTTGGCAGTTAAGACGCTACTCCTTAGCGTTCCAGTTCAGAGTTGGAGCAGAGACTTCAGAGTGTTTTCTGTGAAGAGAAGACCTCGAATCCCAAGTAAGAGTGTGGTTCTTTGTGCTTCAGTCTCTGGGCAATGACTGAGGTGATGATATCTTCAAGCTAGCAGTGTGTGGAGCAGAGGATCCTAGAGCCTAGAGACTAGCACTACAGAGTTCAGAGAGAGAGCCTTATTTTTTCCTTAAGACTTTTGAGAGTACTTGTTTAATGGACTTATTTCCTGCAACCTTCTTCAAGGAAACTCAATGACTGAATGTTTGCTTGCCGCCTGTGAAGAGAGTTGGTGGCCTTGTTCTTAATTCAGTTTCCAATGGGTTATCTGCCTGTTTCTATCCAGTGAATCAGATACTCGAGTACCAGACAAGCACACATAGGGAGGAGCTAGCTTCTGATTAGACACTGGTAAGAATAGCTTGGGTTAAGAAAGAATAGATAATAAGATATAACATTCCTTGTGAGTCAGAAAACTAATAAGTGTTTTGCCTTTACAGCGCAGACCAGACCAGACCAGGTGGGAAGCCAGTGTCGAAGCGTGTCTCTCGTTGTTTGTCTTCCACTTCCCCTTTCCCCCACGGGGTTAATTTGGTGGACTGCGAATTCTCAGTAGTCCCTGAGTTATCCTTGGGGTGGATTTGGGGTAAGAGCTTCTGTTCCTGAGGGGACCGCACCAGTGTATCCTTTGAATCTGACAGATTGAAGTGCCCGCCTCTTTATTGAGGAATCAGGTCCCCTCCTGAGCAGAAGATGGTGGAGAACTTTGACCTAAAGGCCTTAACGGCTGTTTTGAATGGTATGCAGGAACAATTAAATAATACTTTAGAAGAAAATAAAGCCCTGAGGGAGGAGATTAGGAGGTCTAGGCAGGAGTCCACCCGAACTAGGCAAAGGTTAGACGACTTAGAAGCAGCTGGGTCCTTATTTCAAGGTAATATTCCTACACCTCAATCCACATCCTCAGCGGGTGTCTCCACCCAGGTTATTCATTCCATTTCCCCAGTGATTCCGTTAGCTTCTCCTGAGAGATATGGTGGGGATCCTATGAAAGCACAAATCTTTTTGACACAGTGCTCATTACACTTTCTGTGTCGTCCGGTTATTTTTACAGACGACCAAGCTAAAGTGGCTTTCATTTTGTCGTACCTGACCGGAGATGCGGCTGCATGGTCCATGTCCTTGGTCACCAGGAAGGATCCTGTGTTGACCAATTATGCCGACTTTAAAGTAGAATTTGAGAAAATATTTGATCGAAGGTCAGCATCACAAGCTACATACAATGAGTTGTTGGACCTTAAACAAGGAAATAAAGACTTGGTAGGGTATTTGGCAAGTTTCAATAAGTTAGTGGTGGAAACAAATTGGCCAGAGACAAAACGTGCAGCGATCTTTTACAGAGGCCTGCGAGATGATCTTAAAGATGCTCTGGCTCAAATCCCTCAAAGACCTACGGAAGTTTCAGAACTAATTGATCTGGTGTTGCAGTTGGATCATAGGCTTAGTGAGCGGCGGAATGAGAAGAAGAAGGACTTTCGCTTCATGCCTCCACGATTTGATCGAGTTAAGGTGGAATCTTCAAAAAATTCAGAAGCAGTTTCCCCGGAAGAACCCATGCAAATCGGCTCAGTTCGTGGACCTCTTTCTAAAGAGGAAAAAGAGCGAAGAAGAAGTTCCCAACTATGTTTATATTGTGGGGGCGCCGGCCATTTTGTTAAGGAATGTTCTAAGAGACCAAAGACCACCTCGTCAGTAAAAGATCGGCTTCGCCCGTAGATAGAGTCGCACGGGTGGAAGCGTTTTCAAAGACGACTCCAGATAAACAACACATTATGAATACCTTACAGTCTGTGGCTCCTCATTTGACAGCTGTTTTTATAGTTAAATTTCGTAACCATGAGTTACATGAAGTTTCCGTGATGATCGACTCAGGAGCCACAGGGAATTTCTGCGACCTCAAATATGCCAGGCAAAATGGAATTCGACCAGTCCAAAAACTTGTGCCAGAAGCGGTTCGAGCAGTAGATGGGACCAACCTGTCATCAGGTCCAATTACTCACGAAACGGAAATGGTGCTGTTAACTGGGTTGAATGGGCACTCAGAGTGGATGTCGTTCAATTTAATAGACGCACCCCAGTTTCAATTGATCCTTGGTTTGCCTTGGCTAACAGAACACAACCCGAGAATAGATTGGAGTAAGAGAACCATTGAAATGAACTCTTCTTATTGTAAGGAAAATTGTTTCCATGTTCAAGAACATAAGGAAGAGCCCACTCCAGTAAAGATTTTAGCCTTTGGTCACACTACTCAAATCTGCGCTCTGGAGATTAAGGAAATTCCTGAGCAATATCAAGACTTGGCATTGGTGTTTGATAAAAGGGGTGCAGAGCAATTACCCCCCCATCGCCCATATGATTGTAAAATTGAAATCGAGCCTGGAGCAATTATACCTTGCAGTCGGATATACGCCCTCACTGAAAAAGAAAATCGGTATCTCAAAGAATATCTGGATAAGCATCTGGCTAATGGATTCATACGCCCATCTCAGTCCCCGGTGTCATCTCCTTTGTTTTTCATTCCAAAACGAGATGGGGATCTTCGGGCTTGCATAGACTATAGAGCTGTTAATCAAGTAACAGTGAAGAATCGCTATCCTCTCCCGTTAATTTCTGTGTTGCTTGACCAAGTTAAAGATGCCAAGATCTATACCAAGTTGGATCTCAGAGGGGCGTATCATTTAATTCGAGTGGCACCCGGTGATGAATGGAAGACTGCGTTCAGAACACGATATGGGTTATTTGAATATTGTGTTATGCCTTATGGACTCTGTAACGCTCCCGCTGCTTTTCAACATTTTGTAAATGATGTCTTGGGAGAATTTTTGGACAGAGTTGCCGTAGTCTACATAGACGATATCCTCATTTTCTCGAACAGTGAAGAAGAGCACATCCCTCATGTGAGAGCAATTTTAACGAAATTACTAGAGAATCATCTCTACGTGAAGCTGGAGAAATGTGCGTTTCATGTAACTCGTGTGGAGTTTTTGGGGTTTGTACTGTCCCCTGATGGTGTGAGTATGGATTCCACTAAGGTCAAGGCAGTGCAGGAGTGGCCCTCTCCGAAGTCAGTCAAGGAAGTTCAGAGTTTTTTGGGATTTTCCAATTTTTATCGAAGATTTATCCCAGATTTCTCTCAGAAGGTGATTCCAATAACTCGTTTGCTGAAGAAGGGAGTCAAGTTCATTTGGAACATAGAAGCCGAACACGCCTTCCAGTACCTCAAGGATTCTTTCACAAGAGCCCCAATTTTGCTGCATCCTCGAATGGAGGACCCCTTTTTTGTGGAAGCAGATGCTTCAGACGGAGCTATTGGAGGAATTTTATCGCAACGGCATCCAACTTCAGGACAGCTGCATCCAGTGGCTTACTATTCTAGAAAACTAAGTTCCCCAGAGTGTAACTATTCAATTGCGGACAAAGAGCTGTTGGCGGTCAAGAATGCTTTTGAGGAGTGGCGCCATTACTTAATGGGAGCCAGACATAAAATAACAGTCTATACTGACCACAGAAACCTCCAGTTTTTAAAATCTGCTCGAACCCTCACGGCTCGGCAGTTACGTTGGTCTTTATTTTTTGCTGACTTTGATTTCATTATTACCTTTCGACCAGGAAAGAGTAATGCCAAAGCTGATGCTTTATCTCGGATAGAGTCTGGATCTTCAGATGCAGAGAAAGAACCTCAGAATATCATTCCAGAAGAAAAAATCGTTTTGGCTGTGGATTCTTCGAAATTGGTTGTCCAGTTGCAAAAATCCATGACGGATCAAGAAATGAAGGATTGGTCCAATCAGGCGGAGGGTCGAGAAGTGAAGAATGGAGTTCCTTATCAGAATCATCGCATGTTCCTCCCTACCCCTGCACTTCAAGAAAAGGCCATGGAATCCTGTCATGATAGTCTGTTAGCAGGGCATAAAGGAATTCATAAAACTACAGAGTTGGTGGAAAGGAATTTTTGGTGGCCGGACATGAGATCTCAGGTACGACAATTTGTAACCACTTGTGAGAGATGTCTGAGGGGGAAGTCTGAGAGAAAGTCTCCTCAGGGAAAATTAAGACCTTTACCTGTTCCGCCTCATCCTTGGCATACTGTGTCCATGGATTTGATTGTGGAACTTCCCTTAAGTCAGGGGTATACCACAGTTTTGGTATTTGTAGACGTTTTTTCTAAAATGGCACACTTTGTTCCCTTGAAGAAAATTCCAGATGCTCCTCTTCTAGCTCAGCTTTTTGTTCAGCATGTGGTGCGCCTTCATGGCATTCCAAAGGTATTGATTTCGGATAGAGGAACTCAATTTGTTTCACATTTTTGGAGAGCCTTCTCTGCAAAATTGGGAATTGACACTCGCTTCTCCACAAGCTACCACCCAGAAACGGATGGCCAAACGGAAAGAGTGAACCAGGAGCTTGAGCAGTACCTGCGTTTATACCTGTTGGACCAGAAATTGGATTGGTCTGAATTGGTGTGGGCAGCAGAGTTTGCTTATAATAATGCTGTTCACTCTTCCACTGGTTATTCACCCTTTTTTGTAAATTATGGTAGGCATCCCACTTTCATTGTGGAAAAAGAGGAAAGCCCGGTTCCTGCAGTGGAAAAGAAGGTTAGTGAAATGCAGAAATCCCTCGTTCAAGTCAAAAGAAATTTAGAAAAGGCCAAAGAATCTTACAAAAAACACGCAGATAAAAAGAGAAGAGAGAATCCAGTATTTCAGGCAGGAGATAGAGTGTGGCTATCCACAAAGAATTTGCGGTTAAAAATAAATCGAAAATTTCAACCCCGATTTTTAGGTCCATTCAGAGTGGAAAAGATGCTAAATCCAGTCACAGTGAAAATTCAATTGCCTCCATATCTTAAGGTACACCCTACTTTCCATGTGTCCCTGTTAAAGAAAAGTCCACCCAAGTTGAGAGGGCGTTTAGCACCAAAACCCATTCAGGTAGACACACATGAAGAGTTTGAGGTACATAAAATTTTAGATTCCAAATTGAAAAGAGGTATCTTGTACTATCTGATTGACTGGAAGAATTTTGGCCCAGAGGAAAGATCGTGGGAGCCCTCTGAAAACGTTCATGCTCCAAGACTCCTTCGGGAGTTTCACAAGGCCAACCCTTCTAAACCCAAAGGAGAAAGAGCATTCTTGGTGGGAGGTACTGTCAGGATCCGTGTCCCTCGCCAGAGGCTGTCAGCCAGAAAGAATCCGTGCTGGAAAACATCTTTACGATGTCTGCTGAGGTCCTGCAGCGCCCCGCCATGTTGGAAAGGTAGTTTCCAGCCCCATCGAGCAAAACATCCTGCAGCGGTCTAGTTTATAGGAGCAGTGGCGAGCATTGTCGTTAATGCGCATGCGCGAGCCTCGCGCTGCGCACTTCAACCGACTTTCATCGCCTGACAGGAGTTTCCTTTGCTCGCTGTCATTTCTCTGAGGAAAAATCTTGCGCACTTTCAAAGAACGTTTTCCTTGTCTTTCACAGTGACTGCGCGTTATTTTCAGAAACTTGACACGCTGTTCGAATTCATCGTTTGCCCTCTTGTTTCTCCTCAAGTGTCCCGGAGTTTTGGCAGTTAAGACGCTACTCCTTAGCGTTCCAGTTCAGAGTTGGAGCAGAGACTTCAGAGTGTTTTCTGTGAAGAGAAGACCTCGAATCCCAAGTAAGAGTGTGGTTCTTTGTGCTTCAGTCTCTGGGCAATGACTGAGGTGATGATATCTTCAAGCTAGCAGTGTGTGGAGCAGAGGATCCTAGAGCCTAGAGACTAGCACTACAGAGTTCAGAGAGAAAGCCTTATTTTTTCCTTAAGACTTTTGAGAGTACTTGTTTAATGGACTTATTTCCTGCAACCTTCTTCAAGGAAACTCAATGACTGAATGTTTGCTTGCCGCCTGTGAAGAGAGTTGGTGGCCTTGTTCTTAATTCAGTTTCCAATGGGTTATCTGCCTGTTTCTATCCAGTGAATCAGATACTCGAGTACCAGACAAGCACACATAGGGAGGAGCTAGCTTCTGATTAGACACTGGTAAGAATAGCTTGGGTTAAGAAAGAATAGATAATAAGATATAACATTCCTTGTGAGTCAGAAAACAAATAAGTGTTTTGCCTTTACAGCGCAGACCAGACCAGACCAGGTGGGAAGCCAGTGTCGAAGCGTGTCTCTCGTTGTTTGTCTTCCACTTCCCCTTTCCCCCACGGGGTTAATTTGGTGGACTGCGAATTCTCAGTAGTCCCTGAGTTATCCTTGGGGTGGATTTGGGGTAAGAGCTTCTGTTCCTGAGGGGACCGCACCAGTGTATCCTTTGAATCTGACACAAGGCCACACTAGAATGTCTGGTACCAAGCTCCTTGCACATGGGTTTTAACCACCTGTTGCGAGGAGCTTTATAGGCAGGGCATTTGAACAAAAAGTGGGGGACTGACTCTGTCCTAGAAGAACAGAAAGGGCAAGAAGATACAGTTTGTGCCGGGATCTTCCAGCGTGTAGTCAGTTCTCCCAAAGGAAGCATACCTATTCTAAATTTAAAATATAAAGCCCTATCTCTGGGTATTGTAATAATGTCAAGATAAGGTTCCCGAAGGGCTACATCCTTCACTATTAAAAATTCTCTAGCGGATTTGCATAGATTGGGGTCGGTGTTTCTCCTACTCGTTACCCAATTCCAATACACTCTTTTCAAAACTGATTTGGGAGGGGCGGACCTAGAGAGCCAAGCCTCTCCAAGACCCAACTTGCCTAGCAAATGCTTTACATCCATTGACCACCTTATTTTCGACCAACCAGACATAGATAGTACTTCCTTCAACCCCTCTGCATAACTGCGAGTTCAGGGACCCTTCATATGCGGACCCAGAGAAGAAGGGGTCTCAGTCTGGCCAGGTCTTTAATTGAGCGACAGCCAATGGCCAGGAGCAATGGGAGGGTGGGGGTACTATTGGGGAGACACAACAAATCCTTCAGGAATTTATATTCTGAACAGGATAACTGATCTACGTTCTGGGCTCCCCAAAGCTCTGCCCCATAGAGCGCCGCACTAAGGCCTCTTGCCATATATATATATATCTAGTACCGGGGCAATAGGTTTGAGGGAAGATGACCTCTGTTATTTAAGAAGAGTCCCCACCACCCTTTTGTGACTTAATAACATTTTGTTGAGGTGGCTATTCCACCTCATGGTATCAGAGAGGCGGATACCTAGGTAGTCAAACTCCTTGACTCTATCCAGGGTTACCATATTCAAAGCTGGTTGCCGTCCAAGTTTTTTGGGAGGGTTCAGGACCAAATATTTTGTTTTTTCAGTATTGATCTTTAGGCCCCTAATCTCACAAAAAGATTGAAAACTATCAAGGAGGCTCTGCAGACCAACCGGGGATTTGGATATTAAAAGGGTATCATCTGCAAATAATAAGGTGGGTATTCTCCTCTCTGCCAGTGATGGTGCGTCAGCAGGATTTTTTAAAAGATGCTCCACCACTCCGTTGACATATAGTGAAAATAGAGTGGGGGCAAGGACGCACCCCTGGCGAACTCCTCTATTTACTGTTATTTGAGCGGTCTTTTGGCCCTGATTGCCCCACCGTACCTGCGCAAAGTTGTCAGCGTGAAGCTTCATTATTAGTGACAGTAAATACGGAGGCATTCCCATATCAAACAATACCCTCCATAGGTGCCCCCGCGGCACTAGGTCAAAGGCAGTCCGTAAATCGATGAATGCGAGATACAGACTGCCTTTGCCCAGTACGGCCACCTTCCAATATAACATCAGCAGTCGGAACGACTGCTCAATGGTCCCCACACGCGTTCTAAAGCCTGCTTGGAGGTCAGACAGAATCCCCTTTTCTTCAGCCCACTGGAGCACCCTCCCCAGAACTACCTTCCCAGCTACTTTCTGTGATGAATCAATTAGGCTTATGGGCCGATAGTTTGCTGGGTCGTCCCGCCCCCCTTTTTTAAAGATTGGGACCACCTCAGCACCCATCCAGAATTCTGGGAGAGTAGCACCGCTATAGGTTGCATTAAGCAATGAGACAATAAGAGTCCCCCATTCCGACAAGTTAAGGCGAAGCAGGTCCCCCGGTAGGCCATTCGGCCCTGCTGCTTTATTGGGCTCAAGAGATTTGATAGCATTCTCCACTTCCTTGACAGTAAATGCTATACCCTCCCTCAGCCCTGGGGGGTCCAGTGATGGCAGTTCAAAGAGGCCCAACCCATCTTCCGCAGTATCAGTATAAAGGCGAGAGAAATTTTCAAACCATGACCCCTCAGAAATATTACATGTATTGAGCGAGTCAGTGGGCCTATTTTTAGTTCTCACTAGATCCCAAACCCCCTAGCATCCCTCCTTACACTTGCCGTGTTCAGGTCACTCCAAAACCGATTCTCCCACTCCTTCTTAGCTTCTCTAATAGCAACCCTATACTTTTTTCTGGCAATACCGATCAACCCAATTTCCCTTGTTTTGACTGCGTTAATTAATTCTCTTTTTGCCCTCCGACATGTGTTAGAATACCATCCTGGGTTACCTTTGGGACAGCCCCGTTTACCTGCTTTACCGCCTCGTGTGCCTACCATTAAGAGGTCGCCCAAAATTTTGGTAGTATGGCAAAAAAGAGAAGATACCTCCTGGGTGTTCATACAAATGGACTTCAGCCTAATTACAGTTTTAGACATAATTGACCTTATTTCTAGGACCTTCCCCTCATCTATAGCAACTTTGTCCCATTTCAGGCGTCTCCCACAGTTCGAGGGACAGACTTCGCCTGTCAACTTCGCAACATGAGGCGCCTGAAGAGCTTTGTCCACTTTCCACAAAGGGGTCAGGGACAGAGTGAGTGGGTTATGGTCGCTGTCCGGAGATGGTAAAACCTCCATATCCAACAGGTGGGCCCAAAGCTGGAAGTACAGCAGAATATAATCAATTCTGGACGAATGACCAACCCTGTTAAACGTGTGAGCACCACAGGGGTCCGAGGCTGTTCTCCCGTTTGTCGCTCTTAACCCATGCTCCAGAGTAAGGGCATTTAATTGAATCGCCCGTTTAGACCACCTCTTGATTGGTGCCACCGTTAAAGGTGGAATTCCTCTCCTGGTGTCCTCATCTAAAGTGTCCAGAAAGTCATCTGCTGCCAGGGGCTCATAGGAGCAATTAAAATCACTGGCAAGCAGGATGTAGGCATTGGTGCTACATGTTCTAAGTTCATCCTCAAGGGCCACTAGAGTTGGAGATGCCAAACTCCCATTGGGGCCTCTAACGTAAAAGTTAAATATCTCTACGGCCCGGCCACTATGTGGCCCTCTCACTGTAAGCCTCTGTAAATCAGGAGACTTGGTTTCTATGTGGCTAATCTGATAGCCTAGTGAGATGCTAGCCCAAATAGGCAGGCCACCAGATGGGCGACCCCTCCCTGAAGATGTTATTGTTTATCGTGTTCACCTGACCACGAGTCACAGACCACATGATCTCCCCCACAGACTGTACAGCGGGCTTGATTGATCAAAGACATGGAGCCCCTTAACTACTGCAAAAAAGCAAACCAAAAAAACCAACACAGACACAAGTGCTCACCCCTCCAAGCCGCTCAATGTGAATGAATTTGTCAAGATGTTCTCTGGCTGCTTTTGTGAAAATCAGTCAGCCTTGTTGAGGGCCTCATACTTGGGTGGTCCCAGAGGGCCTATTATGCGTGACTAATGCATTTTAGTGCAATGATGCGGACTGCAGTACTAAACTACGTTAGTCTGACTCCTGATGTGTTGTACTTGACAGTACTTGGCAGGGCTGGATGTTGGAGTTGAATCTTATTCTAGTTGGTCAGGTTTGTGGAAACACATACCTAGTCGTTTGCCTATTGAACTAATGCATTGATATGCTTCTTTTAAGACAATTTGAGGTACATGCATCAAAGCACAAACAGTGCGATTCGCAAAAATAGGCCATTTGTGCCCGCAAAAATGGCTTCTGCGATGCATCAAATTGTAAGGCTCTCGCAATTTAAGAAATCGCAATTTATTGCGATTTCTTAAATTGCGATTGCATTTAAGGAATCGCAGATTGAGATTCCTTAAATGCAATGCATGATGAAATCGCAAATAGCATAGCAATTTCACTAATAAGGGTCGCAAATTACCATCAATTTGAACTTGATGGTAATTTGCGAAAACTTTGAAAAATGCACTAAAGTGCATTTTTCAAAGTTGTAGGTTACACACACTAATGCCCTTGGGGCATGCGTGTGTGCAACATGTGTGCACAGATCAATTTCAGGGGTGCAACAGGGTGTCCTTTTGACACCCTTGCACCCTTGAAATTGCATGAGCAATTTGCGAGTACCTATTGGGTACTCGCAAATTGCGCATGCAATGTCCCATTCTTTCCTATGGGCCTATGGGGAGGCATTCCTTAATTGCGACTCACAATTTGTGAGTCGCAATTAAGGAATGTTTGGGAATCGCTAATTTTATAGCGATTAATACATGCATAGGCTTTTGCAATTCCTTAATTGCGATTCCTTAATAATCAAAATTAAGGAATCACAAAAGCCTACATTGATGCATGTGCCCCTTTGTTTTTAAGGAGGGTGGGGAAGATGAGCCACATATTCAATTTAATTAACGAAGTAACATGAAAGCTTATGCTCTTGCTCTGCTGTATCCCCTTGAAGAGGAAGGCAGCGCGCCCAAAAGCAGATGTCTTTGAGACAAGCAGAGTTCTCACAGCTATATTAACAAGCATTTGCAATGCAATAGGTCTCGCAATTATGAGAATGTGCGCTATTAGCATTGTATTTGACAATGCTTTTATTTATGTGTTGTTTTTAAAACAGATAAATAAAAGGCATTGTAATTTTCAATGCCAATAGTTTAAACTCTCACAAATGCGAGACCTATTGCATTGCAAATGCGTGCAATAATAATTTAAAAAAAGCATTATGAGAGATCATGTCCAACAGCAGGCAGGATACAGCTATTTGAGAAAATAGTGCTTGAAGGCTGTAATTAAAGCCTACCCAGCAACAACACACATAACAGGGGGTGTCTCCATGCAGTGTTACAAAATGATACAAGGAGGTACTAAGGAGGGACTACTAAGCCTTTTGACCAATCACACAGCCACAGTTTACAGAGGACAATGACACAAGCCAATTGAAAATGTGGGCAGAGCTTCGAGACCCTACCTCAGTACAGCATGCCTTGCAGAGCAGCGCATGCGCTGCTCAGGCTCAACCTGAAAAGCGGCGTGGTCTGCAAAGCACATGGCAAGGTCCGAGCTATGGGCTGAACTAGTTGCAGCGACTATTAAGAAATACCCAGGAAGCTTCTGGAACTTATTACATTATTTCCCAAAGAATTGAGTCACCCTGCAGGTGCTATTTATTACAGAGGAAGGTTGGTGTTGATTTAGAACGTCTCATTATGGTGAAGACACAATTACGATAGTTACATCAACAGAAAAATTCAATACCAACACAGTTCAAAATTGTATTTCTACAAATATTACACCTTCAACACCTTCCTACTTGATAAATGAGATGGCTGTGCTCACCACAATAAACAAGCATTGACATAGCCAATAGGTCTCCCCTTTGGGACCTGCTGCATAACTAAATACTTATAAGGTTCCAAAGGTGAGACCTATTGGCTATGCCAATGCTTGTCCTTTACACTTACCAGGCTGTCTAACCTCACATTGTGCCCGTTCACACCGTAGAGATATTAATGGCAGCCATATGGTCGGCAGCTCCGCCCTCGCTATTGGTTGATAGTCAACCGCTGTAAAATCCTGGCCAACACTTTGCATGCTTCACTGGAGCTATGAAATGTATCCACTCAACTTTTCTCAAACAGGCCTGTGTAGTTAGGGTGGGGGTGAGGTATGCACGCTTTTGATTGTGTGGGGCTAGGATTTGGACCTCTGCCCCAGGGGAGTGATCACTGCCAAATTAGAAGCATTTCTGGTTGGCACTCCCATTTTCATGTTATTTAGTTTAAAGTCTCTAGCCTAATTATTTTCTCTCTGCGTTGTTTTTCTGTTGAATATTACAGTAAACCATGTTGCAGCCCTTAAAGTGGTGGGGGCAGGTAAAACATTCTCTGTTTAGAAGCATGAAATATAAAAGGTGTAAGTGAATTTTCTTTTATAACACAGCCGTCTGTACAACTTAGGTCGCAACATAGCATCTGAAATCGCACACAGGTTCATGCGGCATGCCATTAGACATTTACAAATTGGTTTCCTTTCCTCAAGGTTTAGTACAACCACTACGTTTTTTAGGGATTGCGTGATGGTTTCTGTGTAAATTAAAGGCCTATTTTTAATTCTATGAATCTTCTGTTTTTACTGAGAATTCAGATATGTCCTGTGCAATTCAATTCAATGGGCCAGTGTGCCATGCCAAAAGCCTCAACTTTTTTTCCACCACTTTAGACTGCAGCACTTATAGAAATATTAGAACCCTTGCACAGCTACCGTAAAACCCCATTACAATGTTTTACTGTCGCAACTCCTGCGTCTCATGGGCATCAATTTGAAACAAGTTTGAATAGATTGTTGTTCAGGAAGTGGCTGAAGTACTCGTAATTCAGTTCTACCATAAGCCTGAACTCAGGATATTTCAGTGCCTGGGGCCCTGCACGCCTTGCACCCCACCTGCGTGTTTCAAACACGTGAAGGCCCACCCGTTGAGTGCATGGATCATAGATTTTTGGTAGGCTTGTAGTGATGACCAGTTTCTGTCGGTACCTGTCTTTTTGCTCCAAAAGGCCATGTGTCCAGGGCATAGAACCGGTAACATAATAGTGTGTGTTATCGGCCCTCGTGCAAGGAAGGAATTGTGCCCCCATAGCTGCTGTTTGAATTATAAAATACAAGATCAATCATGGTTCAGTGGGCCCCTAAGGCCTTTGGGCCCCACTGCCACTGCTCCTAATGCACCTATTGAATCTGCACCCCTGCATAGAACTTTGAATCGCCTCTTTCTGTCTACCAGGAGTCAGTAGAATCATATCAGTACAACTTTTATGCACTGATGCTTTGGACTGGCTGATTTTGTAACCACTGCGACCTGTCAGTGAGTTTTTGGGGGGGCCGAGTGCAAAAGATTTTCAGTAGTAGTTTACAGTCACCACCAGGGGTATTATCATATCAGTCCCACCAGTACCAGTAGCTTTTTTGTAGTCACACATGCAAGGCCCGCCTCCCTTTTCCTGGTTCGTCCAGGAGGTTCTCATTTGGTCGTTTAGGTGTTACAATATTTCGTGCAAGCAAGATGAAAGAAAGCTGGCCCTTGAGTTGCCTATTAGGTGGCAATAGACCTGTTTCTGCTTTGTTCTCCGGAGGAGGGCGGCGCCCGCATTCCCGGATCTCAGCCTGCTCCCGCTAATTGCTCCCCGCCAGAAGAGCCTTCCCGCACGCATAGCTGCTGTGCATTGATCTGCGTCCTGTCAGGAGTTCAAGGCCGCGCTGAGCCAGAGCAGGCTGGAGCCAACCCTGGCGTGTTTAATTCCGGGCGTGAAAGGACATGTCGGGTTAATCAGCTGGAACTGACACTTTCGCTGCTGCAGCACCTCGCGACTCACGGTCTGGAGCCTTCATTGCAACACCGCGTCCACATTACCGAGGCACCCAAGCCAACCGACCACGCACGCAACCTGGGCTTCATCCTGGACCCCTCCCTCTCGATGACCAGACAAGTCAACGCCGTCTCCTCATCGTGCTTCAACACCCTGCGTATGCTTCGCAAGATCTTCCGCTGGATCCCGACCGAGACCAGGAAGACTGTCACCCAGGCACTCGTCACCAGCCGACTGGACTACGGAAACGCCCTCTACGCCGGAACCACAGCCAAGCTACAGAAAAGACTCCAGCGCATCCAGAACGCCCCCGCCCGACTCATCCTGGATGTCCCCCGACGCAGCCACATCTCCAGCCACCTGAGGAACCTGCACTGGCTCCCCGTCGACAAGAGGATCACGTTCCGGCTCCTCACCCACGCACACAAGTCTCTCCACGACCTGGGCCCAAAGTACCTCAACGACTGCCTGACCTTCTACACGCCCACCCGCCAGCTACGGTCCACCAGCCTCGCCCTCGCAGCCGTACCACGCATCCGAAGAGCCACCGCCGGAGGAAGAACCTTCTCTTACCTGGCTGCCAAGACTTGGAACTCCCTCCCCATCCACCTTCGGCTGACCCAGGACCATCTCGCCTTCAGGAAACAACTCAAGACCTGGCTGTTCGAGCAGTAGCATACCCCTCCCCCCAAGCGCCTTGAGACCCTCCCGGGTGAGTAGTGCACTATACAAATGGCATGATTGATTGATTGATTGACCGAGCCACGTCTGTCAGACCCCGGCTATTAGACACGCATCTCACTCCCACCGTCCAGTGCACAGCACCACCCCCTCAGTCACAATCATTCCTGCTTTAGGGGTCTCATATACGAAACAAGAACGACAAGCGCAGGAGGTCGTAGGTCCGCACAGAGGGAGACAGGCAGATGGAGAGGGGAGGGAGCAAGCTGAGGAGGGAGGGAGAAAAGCATGAGGTGTGTGCGGTGGCTGCGAAATAGAAAGTCCACATCTACAGCGTTTACCTTACGGGAGCGAGCAGCGGCGGGCACGATAATTACAAACAGATGGCGCCGCAGCTCGCTCCCGCAAGGTAAACGCCATACATGCATGAGTACAAATAGGAAACAGTGCAAAACATGCACGAGTTTCAACACAAGCTTGGAGCGATTTCAAGAGGTCACTCCAAAACAGCGCTTGCGTGCTGCGTACGCAAGACCGAAAAAAGGAAGGCGAATAGTGAGCTAGGGTCTAATGAGCACACAGGGGCACTTTTTAAATGGAAAGGAGAATACAAATCTCTTTAACATCTGCATAACAACGCAAGTTATTCAAAAAAGCTGCACAGATGGATGATACAACTAATTTATTAAAAAGGAGACCCATAAAATCCAGCAAACTACATGCTTCTTGTCCTGATACTTGTAGAGACAAAATACTATGCAAAATACATCTTACGAATAGACCTGGAATTTTAGTGAATTGACGTCCATGGTGCAGCCCTATTAGTGAAGCTAACAAGGTGAAGGCAGCGCCAGAAGAACGGGGGAAGGTGGCGGCAGATGGAAAGAAGAACAGAGGGAAAGGGCCAGAAGGAAAGACAGACAGAGTGAAGGCATCATAAGGAAAGTACAGAACAGACGTGCTGTAATGAAAGCCACAATATTTACAACAAGGGGTGGTGATGGACAGAGTCTCTGAATTAAGCAGAATACTCTCACCCAGTCAAGAGATCAGGGCTAGATCCAACACCGTTTTTTAGCTCATTGCACCATCCCAGTTTCAGAACCTGGCTGTATGCAAATTAGTCTGTCCCTGGTCCAGTGCATCATGGGAACAGGGCAGACCAGACTACAAAAGCCAATTCTTACACTGGGAAGGAAACAAGCTTCCGGGGACCGGTTTCTGGCATTACAGCCGTCTTCGGCCCAGCTTGCTTGAATCCTGATGGTGCAATGAGCAAGGGACTCACATCTGAGTATACCCTTCCACGCTTAGGGTGGACAAAAATATTTACAACAAGGGGTGGTGATGGACAGAGTCTCTGAATTAAGCAGAATACTCTCACCCAGTCAAGAGATCAGGGCTAGATCCAACACCGTTTTTCCCATGATGCACTGGGCCAGGGACAGACTAATTTGCATATAGCCAGGTTCTGAGCTGGGATGGGGCAGTGAGATAAATAACGGTGATGGATCAAGCCCTGATCTTTGGACTGGGTAAGAGTCGGCTGCTTAATTCAGACACTCTGTTCATCACCACCCCCTTTTCTGAATCGTTTTTGGCCACTATAGGTGTGGCAGGGTATACTCAGACATGAGTCCCTTTCTCACTGCTCCATCAGGATTCAAGCAAGCCGGGCCGAAGAGGCTGAAATGCCAGAAACCGGTCCCCGGTAGCTTGTCTCCTTTCTGGTGAAGAATTGGCTTGGTAGTTTGGTCTGCCCTGTTCCCATGATGCACTGGGCCAGGGACAGACTAATTTGCATATAGCAGGTTCTGAGCTGGGATGGGGCAGTGAGATAAATAACGGTGATGGATCAAGCCCTGATCTTTGGACTGGGTAAGAGTCGGCTGCTTAATTCAGACACTCTGTTCATCACCACCCCCTTTTCTGAATCGTTTTTGGCCACTATAGGTGTGGCAGGGTATACTCAGACATGAGTCCCTTTCTCACTGCTCCATCAGGATTCAAGCAAGCCGGGCCGAAGAGGCTGAAATGCCAGAAACCGGTCCCCGGTAGCTTGTCTCCTTTCTGGTGAAGAATTGGCTTGGTAGTTTGGTCTGCCCTGTTCCCATGATGCACTGGGCCAGGGACAGACTAATTTGCATATAGCCAGGTTCTGAGCTGGGACGGGGCAGTGAGATAAATAACGGTGATGGATCAAGCCCTGATCTTTGGACTGGGTAAGAGTCGGCTGCTTAATTCAGACACTCTGTTCATCACCACCCCCTTTTCTGAATCGTTTTTGGCCACTATAGGTGTGGCAGGGTATACTCAGACATGAGTCCCTTTCTCACTGCTCCATCAGGATTCAAGCAAGCCGGGCCGAAGAGGCTGAAATGCCAGAAACCGGTCCCCGGTAGCTTGTCTCCTTTCTGGTGAAGAATTGGCTTGGTAGTTTGGTCTGCCCTGTTCCCATGATGCACTGGGCCAGGGACAGACTAATTTGCATATAGCCAGGTTCTGAGCTGGGATGGGGCAGTGAGATAAATAACGGTGATGGATCAAGCCCTGATCTTTGGACTGGGTAAGAGTCGGCTGCTTAATTCAGACACTCTGTTCATCACCACCCCCTTTTCTGAATCGTAATGAAAGCCACAGCAGGGGGTATAGAACAGTGGTTTCCAAACTGTGGGGCTGGCCCCCCAGTGGACCTTGAGAGATGTGAGAGGGGCACAAGGATTTGGCTAAGAGACGCATTTAGTAAGTTCCTGGGATCCACAGACAAACAAACAAACAAACATCTTGCTGAAAAGTATTGGTGTGATTTTAGATGAAAAAACAGAGTGGCGTTGAGGTGCTCTGTAATGGGCCATCAGTAACAATTTTATTGGCTGGGTGTAAGTGCCAAATTGGGGCCTGCAAATAACCCCGCGGTCTCACTCACTAATTTCTGATAAAGGATCACACTTTGATTGCTAACAGCATATTAGCAATCATGGATTGGATCATTTATAAGGGGTAACTCAACATTTCTGCAATGTTTGAATTGTTAAATATGTTAAGAAGCACGTTTATTGTTTTGCATCTAACCTTGTAAGGACAGGCTCTATAATTCCACCATGCAAAGTATTCTAGATTTTAAAAAATCAGGTTTAAAGTGTCACATATACCACAGATCCACCTGTCTGGTCGGCATAATAATGCACAAAGTAAAAGGCAAAAATGAACAACATTTTTTTTAAATATATGTTTACACTTCAATTTTTGTAAATATTTGTCCCTAACACATTTCGACTCCTTTGCTTACAACAGATCTATTTTTGATATGGGATTCATTATAGGAAAAGAAGAAAGAACATTGCGTTTGTATAATTCTTTAAATAAGCCCTCTACTCTGAGATCTCACTTGAAATAGCTAGCTGGCTTGCTACATTTTACGCTCCAATGAGAACAATTGAAAAGCGATACTGCAAATGTTTGTTAGACGGCATATTCATATAACACACCAAAAAATCTACATTTAGGTCGCTTCCAGAACTTAACATGTTATAGAATAATTGTAAGAAAACAGGTTGTTCCTTTCCGGGGGGGATGTGACCGATGCAATTACTTTTAACCAGGCCTTAGAAAAGAAATAATTGTTAGTAAGAGTGCCGTCTTATTCTATCTACTAGATAGGCTGGTTATACCATCTATGTATACCATCTAAGTAGGTCAAAACCAATCTCCTTGAGGAGAGGGGAGTAGATTGCACCGAAAAGACAGATGTAACCTGATGAATTCCGAGGTACTTGTTTAATGTCGAGCAAATAAAACTTACCTGTTAACTTAGAATCACCTGCCACTATTCCGGGGTGACAAAGACGACGAGGAGAAAGCACAGGGAATGAGAGGGCTTTGGCAACAGTGTGAAAATGGGAGACCGGGAAGGGAAGTAGGAGATTGCAAATAGGCAGAGGGTACAATAAATCCAAGGCAGGCATGAGGCCGGGTTCACAGAACAGACAATGAATTACAAAGGGGTGACGGGTGCCAATGGAATAAAACAGGCTTACCTGATAGGTTGTGAGGTCATGGGTGCACCAAACTCTGGCCTTGCTCGCCGTGATTAAGGGGTAGGGAATGCCCATTAAATAATTAATCAATGACAATGAATTTAGTCTCATTCACGGTACTGGTTCAAATAGGATCTGATCTGTCACCCGACCGTATTAGTACACCAGACTGGTGTTGGTGTAAAGATTCTTCTCTAAGGCGGCCTGAGTTGACTGGACTCTAACTGCACCCTGCAGCAGCTTCTGCTGCACCATCCTTCCTGAGAACCACCCGGTGTGTACTGGCATCACTCTCACGTCTCCTGAGTTCCACTGAGTCCAGCCTCACCAAAGTCGTTGGATAGCGCTAGCACCCACGCACTTTACACTTATGACCCGAAATAGGGTTATCAAGACATGACAGAGATATGTGCCACACCAGAGGCGCAACTAGAGCCAAATTTTGGGTCATAAGTGTAAAGTGCATGGGTGCCAATGTAAACATAAAGGAAGACAGGACTCAGCTGACCAACTTTACATTATCCTGTTGCATGATTCAGCGCGCACGGAGACATCAGGAAACGCTGACTGGGGAGGGGAATTAACTATGCACCTACTTGGACATTTTGAAAGAGATAACTTGGCTGGGTATTTCTTATCAACACTGATTGCTGTGTCATACCCTTTATTATCGCCTGGAGTGAGCCTTGGCACCTTTGGAGAGCCGGCTTTGCTGATGCACACACGTCTTTACAAAACTAGGGTTGCAAGCTCAGATGTTAAAGCCAGTCAGTCTAGAGAGGTCGTCCCTCGTTTGCGCGCAGTGGACAGCTCGATGGTTCGCGCCGACGGGAGAGTGCTTGGGGGAGAGGAGGTGTTTGTAGGCACTGACATGGTGGCAGCAGACTCGAGACCAGCCCCCTCAGATGTTTGCACTACCGAACGCTGCTTTCATAATGAAGGAAGATTTTCAGAATGAACAACCTGTCAAAGGCAGCCGCTTGTTTAGATTTGCATCGCGCTCTCTAAATTCTCTGGCTGCCCCACATGTTTTACGCTTGGAATTTGGTTTAATCTCCTCTTTTATTTTGCTTTGTCAGCGGTCCTGAGATGGGGGAACGCTCTCCTCTGGGGAGATGAGGGCTCCCTCAGGGCTGCCCTGAGAGTGGAAATCTTTGACAAGCTAGGGGATTATTCAGCATTTTTTAGATCATTTGCATATGCAAATGATTTATTTGTGCTCAGTTTAAATAGTAATTCTCCTATGCCAAAGTCTGCATTGAAGCTATTCATAAAGAACTATGTAAGTTCTATTAGCATGGCAAGAGATTTGATTTAAGTAAATCTATGTCCCAAAACGAGTTGGTCTGTGGTAGTGCCTTGGGGAAAATACCTCAACCTTATTTAATCTGGAATCACCCACATGGGACTAGAAGACTGATGCTTCTTTTGACAATTAATCTGTTGCCCTTAAGAGATGTCACTGGCATATGGGATAAAATCCCGAAAGAGAAGAGAATTTGTGAATTATGTTATACTAAAATCCAGGATCTTAATCATGTTTTATTTGTGTGTCCAGAATTACATAGGGCAAGGCGCTTGTTTTTAAGACCATCATATATTAAATTTAATATTCATTCAGCTCAGGATGCCAGAAAATGTGTTTTATCGCCACCAAATGAAATGGTCTGTTATAGGATATTCCAATTTTTAAAAACTTTTTTGGCTCTTTATTAGGGTTTATTTAAAATTTCGCTATTAGTTGCCATTACTGTACAAAAAGTATATTCACCCTTCTGCTGCACTTTTTAATCTATTGTTGTATTTTAGGGAAATAATGTTTGTATTGTATTTAAAATTGTCTTTTTTATTGTATTGCATTTTGTTGACCTCTGTAGGGGTTCCTTAACAAATAAAACTTTTTGTCTTGTCTTGTCTTGCATCGCGCTCTCACTTTACAATAGCTGCCACCCCACACAGCACACCGCACTCACGGGGTGTGGCGGCAGTTATTGTTAAAGTGAAAGCACGATGCAAAAATAAACATGCGGCAGCCATTGCCAAAATAGTGCTCACCGACAGTGTAGCGCCGCAAGTAAAAGATCCAGTCCTGATGGGCAGTCACAAAAGGAGACAGGGTGGTAACAAGGAGGGACTAAGAATCCTCATTATCAATTAGAAGCCAGCATTTACCATAGACAATGACGACAGCCAATGAAAAAGATGGGCGGGGCTTTCACACCACTTCTAAAAAATACCTCAGTGTAGCATGCCTCGCAAAGTGAGCAGCGCATGCGCTGCAACACTAGGTGAGACCAAATAAAGGGTACATGGTCTCTGCCCAGCAGACCATAAGAAGTCATGGGGCTGTATGTAACGGGCATCTATTTACCAAAAGGTTTATTGACACAACATCCTTTACACTAAAGTTCTCGGTTGCACACTCAAATGAATATGAGAGAAAGCTGTGAATTTTAACGAATCAAAGAATCAATTATGTTCATGAAGCAGGTGGTACAAAGACTGTCACATGCCAAGTTTGCCTTATATAGCTGACTCTGACCCAGAGCAACCATACCACCCAATAGGAACTTCCCAATTTGTCTACGCTTCCATCAATCTCGATCTTACAATACATTTACTCTGAAGTAGTTACCCCAGTAAAGAGCAAGGTGGGTTTGCGCGGGCGGTGAAGTACTTACAAGGTAATCGTCCCCTCCCTCTGGTCTGTAGTACCACTCCACAAACGTGTCGGCAGTGACCTCCTCCCTCTTCATGCATGAGATGCAGAGAAGCTTCATGGAGTTGCCCTGCACCGCTTCCGTCGCTGAGGGCACCTCCACGCACACCGGAGAGCAGAGATCCACTGGAAAAAACAAAAGCAGAGAATTAGCACTACACTTAGCGGAGAGAAACAGTGTTCTGTAATGAAACTGGTGCACCTCAAGTTGTGAACTTCAGCTGTTCCTTTATGTTCAGCTGTGCTGTCTGCATTTAATGTATCTTTGTCTATGGATCCTGCTCTACCCTTCTAAAAATGAAGTAGCTATCAGTCACTATTTTGGTTTTCCTCCCTTCTCTCATTTCATTTTCTATAACTCTGTGTTTTACTGCTATATCTCTTGTTGTGTAGAAGTGATTTTACGCTATTCTGTGATATACACGATCCTCTCCTCCACTTTCCTGAACACTATGTTGATCTTTTCCCTGTATCTTTTTTCTCTCCTCCATCTTCATTTTGTGATTTATCAGCTATTTATTTTTTGCCGTTCATACTTCTTTTCTGGTCATTTCAGTCTCTTTCCTATATATTTCATCCCTGTGCCTGCAACTCCTAATATGTCCCTGTACTAATTTATCTAATTTATCTCCTAAGAACTACGTATTTCTCCCACTCCTTCAATTCATCAATGTGTGCATGTAAAATAATATTTGCTGTATACCATCTCATACTTTTCATTTTGTGCCAAGTCTTGCCTTTCTTCTACACCACCAAAAACCCCAGGAGGTTATCCATCCCGCTCATACCAGTCAAAGCATGACATTGGACTTTATATTCCATCTTGGCCCTGTGTTTCTCCCACACCAACCCATGGTTCTTCGTCTCCAACACATCAATGTCTCTCTCTGTCTGCGTTCCAAACCATGTCAGTCTATTTCAACTATTTCATGTAAGTTTCACCTCTTCATGGCGAGCTTCATTGCTTGCATTGTTGCTGTTACTGTTTGTCTGTCGCCCGGTCCATACTCATGCTCACCAGTGCCCCGAGCCATTCCAATCTAAGTCTGTTAGGTAGTTCATATTCATGACTCTCTATAATTCCGTTGTCATGTGTTTTTATCTTTGTTTTATTCCGGCGCCTGTTGATCCTTTTCCTCTTCTTTACCAATGTATTCTATCGCTGCACCGGTTCTACTGGATGCCATTCTAGCTGGCTATGATTTACACATCAAATGCAGCTAGCAGGGTGATATGCCACAATAATCCATATTTTTGCATAAACATGTGATGACTTTTGATCCTTTGAAGAAATGTCATAACTATTGTAACCATCCTTCCAGAGTAGCTTGAACATCTTCATAGTATATCACCCTTCGAGCAACAATTTGCTCATGTCGCACAGTCTTGTCTATCTTGCTCTTTCCACCACCAAGCTGGACCTAGACAAGTCTCATCAATCACCTTTTTGAAACCTCTCTGTCAATCACACAATGTTAGCACCACCCAGAAGGCTCTTATGTCAAAATAACGTTGTTGAAAAAAACACCTGACATAAATATTGAGCACTAAATATCATTTAGAACACTATTGTCAGATTGGGTGCAGATTTTTTATTGTTAACTCCAATGAGACGACATTTCTCAGTTCCAGATATTTAGGACATGATATTTGTGTGAGACAATATGTTCATTATGAAATATTAGAACCTTGGAACGTTGAGTGCTCCATTGAAACAATGGAGTGCTCTGGGCTTCTAATAACAATAGAGTATCAACAGTCCAATGTTTAACAAAGGCCTTACGGAGCCAGCTCGGGCTAGGTGAGGTTTTTGTGCTTACAAATTTGAACATTCTTCCCTCTAGGGGCGGAATCTTCTAATAGCCTTAGCGCACTCTGTAGCCTTCGGCTCGGGCCTTTAACGCTGGAGTGGGCCTTTAAGCGGGGTCGAGCAATAGAGCTCAACCCCGCTAAGTCGAGCTCTATAGCTATAATGGTACCACAACCGCAGACGGTCATGAAATAATGCCCTCATAAGGCACTGGTGTGACCGAATCGTCAGAGATTTAAGGCCAGAGCTACCCTAGTCTTTGTTGTTGATGGAAGGTGTACTGCGAAGTCGTCTGGCAGAACATCCCATCCTGACATCCTGTGTAGTTCCCTATGACACTCACTCTTTCCTTTTCACTTCCTCACAGAAAAAACTATTCAACCAACGTTAACATATTACAGAGACACCACAGATGCTGGCCCGTGATGTTAATTCACATAATTGGCTCACCGTACACAAAAACAAATTTTCGAGCAAACTCACACAAAGTCACAGCCCCAATGAAAGGAAAGCATATTAAAATGCATACCACCATTCCCTAAATAGCATAACACATGACAGCACCTGCCACTGGGTACAGATGTCAAGCTGTCAAAGCCTACACCCTTGGGTTACTGGTCTGCCACCAGATTTTGTGTTGTTTGTACATGAAACCACCAAGCAAAGAGTGGAGAACTTTTGCAACAAAACAGCCACATTCCCAATGCCCACAATTCATGGAAACTCCAACACCTACCAAACTCATTGTAAACATTTACAGTGGATTACTCCCCCAAGGCTGCATCCCACCGTGAGGAAGAAAATGATTGCTGATGTGTCAGACTTCTTTTAGTAAGGCCGGTTTCACACTCTTTATGGTAGAAGGCAGGGGGAAAACTGGCAGGCAATTTCAAAATGGCCCCAAAATTCCTTGCAGCCAAAGGATAGACTGATTATCTTACTTCCAAAAATTGCAAAATCTTGTTTAAAAAAATGAATTAATAGAAATCCTTCTACCACGTCCACACAATTGACCACCTGTTTAACCTTTAATTAGCTTGACAATCGACAGTAAAAAGAAAAAGCTGTTACATGCCTACAGAATTCTTGTCTGATAAACCTGGCTTTTTCAGCTGATTTTTCCCTTGACTTTTTGGCCGCCTATTTTTGACCTGTTATTGTGGGTTTTATGACTCTGGGCACTTTACCACTGCTGATCGGTGCATATGTGCATATGCTCTCACTTTAAACTGTGTTTATGGAATGGTTTTTCCATGATTGGCTTATTTGATTAACTGCTAAGTCCCTAGTACCATGCACTGTGTGTGCCCAGGGCCTGTAAGTCAAATGCTGCTAGTCGGCCTGCAGCACTGATTGCGCCAACCATGCAAGTAGCCTTTTAAAAGGAACTCAGACCTGCCACTACAGTGTCTGTGCTCAGTTTCTACTGCCAAGGCAAGTCCACCCACATGTTATGCCCTAACATTCCCTTTTATTACATGTGAATCATCCCTAAGGTATGCCCAGGGTAACCCTGTGGGCAGGGTTTAGTGTATGTGAAAGGTAGGATATGTACTGGTATGTGTGACATGTCCTGATAGTGAAATACAGTGTATTTCACTAAGGAAAGGTTATATTTCCCATAGGATAGAATGTAAGTTTATTTATAACATCTTATAAGTATAACTTCGCATTGGGACAAGGTAGAAAGATGAAGTTTAGTATGCTTGAACTCAGTATATAAAAATGAATCTTTCAGTAAATATGATTTTATGTTGTGTGTTGGAAAATACCACTTTTAGAAATTGGGTATTATCTTGCTTAGCCATCCTGTGTGCCTCTGCTAATTTGTGGATTGAATGTCTGAGTTTGGAGTGGCTGGGGATGTGCATTCTCTTCAGACAGCCACTGGGGGATTGAGATGTGTCCTGCCTTTCATGGATGAGTCAGGGGTGGGCTGAATAGACATGGGCTGCATCTAGAGTGGTGGGAGGAGACTTCTCTGTACCTGAATAGACCTGGTCTGCCTTGGACAATGAAGTCTCTACCTCCTGCCAGGACGCTGGACCAGAGAGGACAGAACTGGTTTGGACTGAGCACAGAGCCTCTCTGCCACAAGAGTTCAAATAGAAATTGAGTATACATTTTGGGGCACAGACCCCAGGACTTTAGATCACTTCTGGACTCAAGAGGAATCTCTGCCAATGAGAAGAGCTGGGAAAACTGAAGGAGAAGTACTGCCCCTCTGCTGTGTGCTGTGTGGGGTTGGCCTGAAGTGGTTGTTTCTGCCCAGGAGAGGACCAAGACGTTGCTGTTTGCTGTGTATCCTGCTTGAAGAAGATCTCTACAGTCTTGGTGTAGAGCTTGCCTCGTGTTAAGAAGTCTCAGAGTCACAAATACTTAATTTTCTCTGTCCTTCTGCACCTAGAACTGCTGTTTCAGCTGCGACAGAGGGAAATAGCAACACCAATGCAGGCGAGCAATACCGCGGCCTGCAATGAAATTATGGACACCCCTCATGATGTGTGCAACGCACCACCCCGACTTACACCGCAGCCCTGACACTTGCAGATACCGCACTGAAGAGACTCTACTCTCACAGAGGCCACTGCCTGCACCAGAGCTTAGTGCACTGCTCGTGATGCTCATGACGCACAACCCCGACTCGCACAGTAGCCCGACCACTCCGAGGCAGGTGCTTCATCTTCGCAGGGTCGATACTTGACGTGGGTGACCTCCCGAATCGTTTGACCCCGCATCGTCGTAAGGAACCGACGCCTCAACACCATCACAACGTCACCTCCCCGGCAAAAGTAAGGAACCAACGCCTCACCTTCCCTGCATCGCAGTAAAGAACTGACGCCTCACCTCCCCTGCTGTTGTAAGGAATAGACGCCGCCTGGCGCCAGCGAAGCATCACCTCCCAATGCTGTGTACTGTCTTTGTTTTCATTGTTTACCAAAGTGATGTTCTTTGGGCCAAAACATGATAGTGACCTGACCTAGAAGCTAGAACAGATACATGTGGACCTAATGTCTGTCTATGGCTGCCACGACTTCGTGTGCTGCACGGGCAGTTATTCATACATCTTCCACTAAAGGTCCCTGTTCTATTTGTAAAAATGTTCCCTTTCAGTACAACCCAGTGTTTAATGTGATAAATAAATCCAACAATACACAAATTGGTGCCTATAAAGTGCAAAAACTTCAAAAAATGTGTGCATAGGTAAGGGGTGCCTCACCGAAGTAACATCATGGGAGTCCACTGGTTGGTTCTCACCAGTGGGCTCAGGTTCTTATCATCAGCACACCGTACCTTAAAGAAAACAAAAAAATGAATAATAATAATAGTAATGTGCAAGTGTGGTAAATATGCAGTAAACCAGTTGTGTAGATACTGGTTATAAGACTAAAGTGTCAACCTAGGTGCTAAAAAAACCTGACCCCATAAGGTGGACCCCAACTTTTAAGGACCACTTTATTATTATTAAAAACGAGCTACATCCAACACTAGCTGTTCACCTTTATTCTATGCTGTGGGTTTGCTCACATTAAAAAGACACTCTGTTGCCTCTTATCTTCATAGAGGGCCAACATATTTCATTGCCTGAATATTTTAAGGCAATTTCTTCAGGGCACGGGTCAGTACCACCACTCTGCTTTCCTTTTCACATGTGAATGTTTTCCTAGGGAACAAGTTAAAAATACAGACAACACACAGTTATCGACACATAAGCACAACCCATTAGGGACAGATTTCTTCTCTGAACCTTTGGCCCCACGCCCCTGTCCCGCATAATTACCACTTGGATCCCCTGTTTGAGAATACCAGTGACCTCCTTTTTCTTTGTCACTGTAGCGGTTATACCCGCTGCTACTGTTGTTAGCCTATGGGGAAAGACACATGTATTTTAATCTGTGGTTAAATGGCTCTTTTGACTCTGGCCTCCACAATTTACTGCACTCATGCGAAGGTTTGGGCCTCCTCCAGCAGGTCCCTAAGGCCACTCATAAGGCTGGGCATCTCCTTGATCTTATCTTCTCCAAACCCCACCTCCTGCATATTGGCAACATTTTGCCAATGGATTGGATGGATCACTCCCTGATAAAAAAAATTGTTGAGCTTAAGACCCCCATTGACTCAGGTCTCACGCCCTTTGACGGAATATACCAGCAGAGACTGGAAGACTCTGACATGCTCGAGGAGCTCGGGCCCTGTGTTCTTGATTGGGGATTGTTTCTCTTCTGACTTGCAAGTTGGGGAGAATTACGCCTCACTATGTCTAAAGATTACTTCGACACTGGACGCCTGTGCCCCTTTGAAAAACCACAGGTGTAAGGGCAGGAATTCTGCCCCTTGGTTTAATATCTCATTAACAGATCTTAATTGATGTGTAAACAGGCCGAGAGGAGATGGAGGCGAGGTTATAAGGAGACAGACAGGATGCTGTGGAAAATAAAAATTGTGGAGTATAAGAACGAAATTAGAAGGTCTAAAGCCAACTATTTCTCCTACGTAATTTGCAATGCCTCTAATAGCTCTAGAAGCATTTTTTAATATTTTGAATAGTCTTACCAGCCCGGACTGCTCTAAGAATGTAATAGCCCCCTCCCTAGAACTCTGTGAGAACCTAGCTAGGTTCTTTCGGGAAAAGATCAAGCTGATTATTGATGATCTTGAGGGTAGCCAGCAAGCAGCTGGTTATTTAGTCCTGACGACCGAGGGCACTGCAGTGCAGGTGATGGGAGACTCAGAGGGTGTGAACAACTTTGGGAGTTTTCGCCTTTAACGGTGGAGGACTTCAGCAGACTGGCACAGGGTATCTCCTCTGGTTCACCCCTGGACCCGGTACCCCATAAGATCTGGAAGGAGTTTGAGGAGGAACTGTTCCCTTCTTTGCGTCTGATCTGTAATCAGTCGCTAATCAGTGGTGTAGTTCCCCCACAGTGGAACCAAGCTTTGGTGTTCCCTTTATTGAAGAAGCCTTCTCTTGATCCTGAATGTTAAAAAAATTATAGGCCTATTTCCTTGCTGCCATTCCCTGCTAAAGTCATGGAATGGGCTGTTAGTATTACCTTGTCTTCACATCTAGAACAACACAATCTACTGGAGGAGGTTCAGTTCGGATTTCGGACGGCTCATGGGACCGAGACGGTACTGTTGACCGTCATGGACGAGCTTCAGAGGCGGGCAGACAGGGGTCAGGCAGCAGCGCTGATCTTGCTTGACCTGTCTGCTGCCTTTGATACGGTCAACCATGAGACTCAGCTGAGAAGGCTGAGCGAGGCCGGGGTGAAAGGCTGTGCCTTGCGTTGGTTTCGATCCTTTTTGCAGGATAGACAGCAGGCGGTGTCCCTTCCCCCTTTCCAATCTGCCTTCTCCGACGTGTTTCATGGGGTACCTCAGGGATCGGCAATTAGCCCTATTCTATTCAATGTGTATCTAAAACCTTTGATTGCTGTCATCAAGGCATATAATATTGACATCATAAATTATGCCGATGACATGCAGCTGATCCTCTCCTTTGAGGGAGAGGATTCGATATCAGTGGAGGCGTTTCACAACTGTTTGCAGGACACGGCCCGCTGGCTGCGGGATAACTCTTTACAATTTAATGTAGGAAAGACAGAGGTGATCTTTTGTGCTGCTAACAAGATCTTACATCTTCCCTGCAACTTCTGGCCTCTGGGATCTTCACCTGCAGTTCGGCCGGCAACAACTGTCCGTAATCTGGGCATTTTATTTGAAAATAAGCTTTCCTTGGAAGCTCAGGTTACTAAAACAACTGCCTCGGGTATTGCGATCATTAGATCCCTTCGAAAAATCTTCCCTTTACTACCTTCTCAGGTACGTGCCCAAGTAGCAAGATGTACGATTTTCAGTAGGCTTGACTACTGTAACGCTCTCTTGCTCGATTCTCCAAATTTTTTGCTGGACAGACTGCAAAGGATCCAGTCAGCAGCTGCCAAACTAGTCTTAGGGTGGTCTAGAAGTTCCTCTGCATCTGCAGAGTTTGCAGAACTTCATTGGCTCCCCCTGAGACAGAGAGTGCAGTTTAAATCCCTCTGCCTTGTTTTTAAAGCCCTTCATGGGACAGGGCCCATGCGTATGCGAAAAAAATTTGATTGGTACACCCCCACAAGAATGCTTCGCTCCTCATCAGCGAGACTGGTGAAGGTTCCTAGATTTAGGAAGGTTAGGTCAGGGGGTAGATCCTTTGAGGTAGCAGCGGCCAAATTGTGGAATAGTCTTCCCTGGGAAATTAGGCAAATTAGGGAACTCCATCCCTTCAGAAAAAGTGTAAAGACCTTGTTGTTCCCCAAGATCTAGACGCCAGACCCTGCTCTTAACTCACTCCCCTTCTGAGCTACTAAGCGCCAGGATGCCTGCTAGGCGACAGTGCACTCTATAAGTTGAATAAATAATAAATAAATAAATAAATATTACCCCCATGTACCAAATTCAGCATACTTTCTCTGCTGGTAGCTGTTTTTATGCCGCATAGTGCCTGACGTGCCTAATATAAAAGTTAGAATGCGTACTATGGCATATCCGATGTCTTTTGCCTATGTAAATAAAAGAAAGACCCTCCGCTTTTCTACAGGGCCTGCGTGTATCTGGGCTGTCATGGCTTCAAGAGGTGCCCTGTACACCTACATTTGCCTCTTACTGCAATGTACAAATAGAGTTCGGCGTTTACAAGTGTTTAGCCCTCTGCTAATAGAAACACTCCCCCCACTACTGGACTAGCTTGAAGATCACAGTCGCGGTCGGCGCTGGACCCCCACCATGCCCCATTCTGGTGCCGGTCTATGACACGTCCACACTCTCGGACTGAGTAGGCGCGATATTTAAAACGGCACCAGCGCAGGAATCATTTCATTCGACCCGCCCTGTACTGCCTAGGCGGAAGTCCCGCCCAAGTATCCGTTGGCGGCCGATAGTGATTTCCTTGTAAACACAGGCACCACCTTTGAATTGCGATACCGCTACGGATGCCCCAGTTGTATCATGATTGTAAGTTCATTTGGAGGTTATGTATCCAATTATATGTAAAAACATGAGGAAGTGTTTAATAAAATCTCAAATGTCTGTGTTCAGATGACAGTTTCACACCCTATTTTTTGTTTGAATTTCAACAATAATTATGTTGAACCGCGCTCTGATAGTTCAGCCCCGCAAATATATATATTAAAATGCAGAGGCTAATACTGCAAATCATGTCGATTCCAAATGATACCACCACATGCGACACATATAAACAGTCCGGTATACTAACCCCATCTGTTGAGTTTACAATGTGTATAGAGCTAATATTCACTTAGAGTGTCCTATTGATGTATTCTTTGGAAATATGGCAGGGTTCCTGCTGGCCCGACTGTGATAGATGCTACGGGCCTGTGCAATTCCACTCAATGGTATTGTTGAGTCCCCGACTGTCTGTCCCCTTTAGGTAAATCCAATGGGCTTCTTTGTTGGCCAATCTTAGCTCCATGTTATGTTTATCACCAGTCACCTTTTCCAATATTACCCATTTGAAACTCTTGTGGTGGTGATTCTGTTCAGCAAAATGCTGTACCAATTTGGTCGTGAGTTTCCTTGCTTTCAGAGTACTCAGGTGTTCCTGCATTCTTACTTTCACATTGAATGTAGTGAGGCCAATGTAATGGAGTTGACACGGGCATGTGAGTCTATATACAACATTGGTTGTATTGCAGTTACTGAGTCTGTTAAGGTACCAGATTTTTCCATTAGTCAATGTTACGTGTTCCATGGATTCTGTTAATTTGCACACTGAACATCCACCACATGGATAGTGCCCAGTAGGTAGTCCTGTTTCTCTGGTGTTGGTGATGGGACGGGTGTGTACCAGTTTATCACGTAGATTGAAGGAACGCTTGAAAGTGAACCTTGACGGTGGCATCTTCATACTTGCGGTGTTCAAAATATGCCAATGTTTCCTAATTATCCCCCGAATTGTGGTTGATAATGGGTCATAGGTAGTGACCACAGGTGTACATTGGCTGTTGTCACGCTAGTTCCTTTAGAGGAGAGCAGATCTTGGGGTGTTAAATGCTCTTTTCCTGGCCTGTCTAATCACCCTGTAAGGGTACGCCCTCTGTTCTAATCTGGACGCTAATTCATCGGATTGTTCCACAAATCTTTCCACCTGTGAACAATTCCTGCGGTAACGCAGGAATTGACCTACCGGCAAGTTGTCCCGAAGGGCACGGGGATGAAATGATTTGTAGTGAAGCAAGGAGTTTTTGTCCGTGGGTTTCTGATGGACATTGGTCATGATCTTTTTGTCTTTTATATAGATGTCCAGGTCCAAGTAGGCCGCCGTGTTCTTGCTGTAGGTCCACGTAAATTTAAGACATGGATCCAGATTGTTCAGCCTGTTAAGGAACTTCAAGAGGTCATCCTCAGAGCCTCTCCAGATGCATAGAATATCATCTATAAACCTCTTCCAGAGGCCAATATTGGCATGGAAGGGGTTCATAGCGTCATGGACAAAGTTGATCTCAAACTGTCCCACATAGATGCAGGCTAGACTTGGGGCAAAAGTTGCCCCATCGAAGTGCCCGACACCTGTAAGTACAGTTGGTCCTTGTAGGAGAAGAAATTTCTAGTAAGTGCTAACTCTGTGCACTGCAGAACAAATGTTTGGGGGACATCATGGAACCATTCGTACTCCCCCAGGGCCCGCTCTGCTGCCACCAGTGTGGCTTCCTGGAGGATGGTAGTGTACAATGATTCAACGTCGATCGTGACCAGGAATTGCTGATTCGGATAAAAATCCAAAGTATCCAAGAAGTTCACGATATCAGTGGTGTCTTGAATATATGAGGGTCGTGAAACAACACATTCCCTCCCAAAAAAAATCAGAAAATTGTGACAACGGCTCAAGTAATGATTGAATACCCGAAACTATCGGGCGCCCCGGTGGGGGCCGTTGTGCCTTATGGATTTTAGGCACAACAAAGAAAGCTGGTACCCGTGGCTTGATGTTTATAAGGAAATCAGCTTCTTTACTTGTGAGCCACTTCTTCTCTTTGGCTTCGGCCACCATCTTCATGATAAGATCTTGGAACTCAGGAGTTGGGTCACGTGCTAGAGGGTAGTAATTCTGGTGGACCCCCAACAACTTTGTTATTTCTGCTTCATAGTCCCTGGTGTTCATAACCACCACCGCTCCTCCCTTATCGGCGGGTTTGGTGGTTATGGACCCATTATTTTGGAGACTTGTTATTGCTTCCCAGTCTGTTTTGTTTATGTTGGTGTGTGCACGGACAGTTTGTGTTTGTTCCAATTGCTGGATATCTGCCAGGAATTTTTGCTCGAACACTAGTAATTCTGGTCCCACCATATTGTTGGTGGGTCAGAACTGAGAGGGGCGGTGGAAATAAGTGGAAAAAATAGATGGGGGTTCTGACTCTTTTCCTTCAAAGAACTTTCTAAGTTTGATCTTACGCATATGTCTGTTCAGTTCGTTCCGACATTTAAAGCTGTCATGTCTGCGCATGGGGACAAACCCCAAACCTTTGTTTAACACCTCAAGTTCATCCACTGTTAACTGGTGATCTGATAGATTGACCACTATGTTGTTGGAAGTCACATCGGGGTTCCGTCTCGCCTGCGTGTGATTCTGCGGGAGAAGGCCTGCCATATTGGATTCAAATTGAGGTGGGCCCTGCCCAGATACACGCACGCCCTATAGAAAAGCGGAGGATCTTTCTTTTATTTACATAGGCAAAAGACATTCTAACTTTTATATTTGGCACGTCAGGCACTATGTGGCATAAAAAAAGCTACCAGCCGAGAAAGTATGCTGAATTTGGTACATGGGGGTAATACGTGTGTCTTTCCTTGTAGGCTAACAACAGTAGCAGCGGGTATAACCGCTACAGTGACATAGAAAAAGGAGGTCACCGGTATGCTCAAAGAGGGCATCCAAGTGGTAATTATGCGGGACAGGGGCGTGTGGCCAAAGGTTCAGAGAAGAAATCTGTCCCTAATGGGTTGTGCTTATGTGTCGATATCTGTGTGTTGTCTGTATTTTTAACTTGTTCCCTAGGAAAACATTCACATGTGAAAAGGAAAGCAGACTGGTGGTACTGACCCGTGCCATGAAGAAATTGCCTTAAAATATAAAGGCAATGAAACATGTTGGCACTCTATGAAGATAAGAGGCAACAGAGTGTCTTTTTAATGTGAGCAACCCCACAGCATAGAATAAAGGTCAACAGCTAGTGTTGGCTGTAGCTCGTTTTTAGTAATAATAAAGTGGTCCTTAAAAGTTGGGGTCCACCTTATGGGGACAGGTTTTTTTAGCACCTAGAACAACACTGTGAACAGAAGGCAGTCCCTACCTTGAGTGACCCGACTCTTCCCTCGAGGTCCCGAGCCTCGCGGGCCGATCCGACGGCGTCCCTGGCAACCCGGACTCCATTTCTTTCTCCCTCATTGCAGGACCCACTCCGGAAGGACGAGAAACCGGAAGGACTCCCGAGTGACCCCGGAAGTCCCTCCCCCTACTCGATGACGGAGGAAGGAAAAGGAGGAAACGAAGACGGCGGTGTGTGCAGAGAGTTCGACTCGTGGCAGAAGACGGACGGCGGCACCCCTGTGAAGCAGAACGTAGAAGGAGAAGACGAAGAGGTCTGGACGGAGGACTGGTGGAGTCCTGTGGAGGACGTCGGAGAGCGGCCATAACTCGCGGGAGAGTTACGGCAGGGGCATGTGAGTAACGAACCCCTCTTGTGTAACTAGACTGTGAATAGCCCTAGTATAAATTGTAACCGCCTCCCTGGGTCTCACTACTCACTGTATATAATATAAAGCAACCCTTCGCGATCACCGGCACTTGTACGATACGCCTTGCACTGACTCTGTCTTCCGGCACCCTCCTCTCCTTCCCGACTGTATCCTTACCCTGCACATACCCCCTCACTGTCCGCTTTCTCTTCTGCACTCCTGGTGACGGTATTAGGTGCCCACACTGTTCAGAACGGTCAGACTGACGGCCCTTTGTCTCTCTCTCTCCTTGCCCACCTCCGAGGAACCACCACCCGAGGAAGGAGCCGGACCGCCCTGGTGGACGACGCCCCACGCTACGTCCAGCCGTGTTACCGCCCACATCCAGGAGCCATCTTTGGGACCTTCAACCAAGCTTCAACCAAGCACCTTCCCAGTCGGAGCTACCACTATCCATACTTTGTCCCTCCTTGACTTTGTGCACGAACAAATAAAAAGACATAGCCCACTACATACGGCCTCCACGCCTGTTATTCCGGCCCGCATACGCCCCACGACGACCAGTGGCGGCTGGTGGATTTAGAAAGAGGTGGGGCGAAAAATGTTGTACCCCCAATGTAACAAGCGAGCGAGCGAAGCGAGCGAGCCCGAACTGGAAAAGGAGGGTGCGGGGGGGTTCTCCCCCCGCAAGAAAAGTTTGAAAAAAGGGATTCAAATGGAGAGTTTTGCACCACATATTTACTGCAAATTGTTGAAAAAAGGGGGAATCCACATATAGCATTTTGAAGTACAAGTGTGAAGCAAACATTAGAATCAAACCAAGAATGTGCCCAATCCTCATACTGGTCTGCTTGCAAAATGACCCCCAAGCCAAGCACATACAACCAACAGAAATAGGCCTTCTAAGTGTTTCCTACCTGTAACACATCTCTGAACCACCTATGTTTTCATTGTATATAATAATGAAAATGCTTCAGATTGTTCTTATTTATCTTATGCAACGTACAACCATTGACAAAGACTATAGTCCTGGCTTGTTGTAGGTTTAATGTCACTCGTATTATATAGCTGGAGGCAATGACAGGAGGCGCACAATACCAGTGGGCCAGCACACTATGCTAAGTACAGATTTTTAGCTTAACAGTTTTAAGCCACTCTCATAATTACATCGGCTGCCCCTAGGAGAGACCCCACCCCCAGTTTTTTCATCCCACTTTGACCCCTGCACACATACTTTGCTTACACTTTTGATGAGAGCCCTGGGAAACTGGGACGCAGAGGTTACTCACACGTAAATCAGGGAAAGAAAAATAAACACCAAGCTCCCTAGAAGACACAGACTAACATTTGACCTCTGTCTCTGATTGCACAGCAAATGTGACAAGATAAGAACAAGATTTAAAAGCTTGTTTACAGAAAGCGAGTTTGTGGAAAAACATAGTATACAAGATTTTGGCAATGGAAGGGACAATCCAGACAGCCTAAAACAAAGCCAGCAAACAGAAAATGTGAGTTACAAACCACACAGCTAATGGTGAGCAACTGGCGGAATGCATTCCTGGGTCAAATTTCTGAATGTCCCCAATGTCTTTAGCAAACCAGACATCTATGCGGTTTGGTAGGCTGAGACATAAAAAAGTAGTTTCATGAATATAAGCAGTGGAAAGATAGGTTTCATCCAGTCTAAGGGATTGTAAAGAAGCTATTTTCCAGGGGAATGACAAACATGAGAGGAAGAAAAGACATCAACTAATAAGCAAGCAAACAAGCGAATAGACAGGCAACTAATGATTAGCAATGAGCTGGCACAAAGTCCACTGGAAGTTTTTGATATGGTTCACAGAATGTCTTTTACGCACAGACAGCTAAAAGGTATCTGTAGGCAAGATCTAAAAATAACAGATGAATGCCAATGCCTAGGTCCTTGCATTGGGGGAATGGGACTATTGGGCTACTAAGCGTTTGGCGGGCTGAAGGGAGAGGGTGCAAATGCATGCGTGTGAGCGAGTGCATAGCTGGAAAGATGAAAGCATCTGTGCATGGATGAAAAGATGAATGTGTGAAAAGATGGATGCTTGCCGTTATCTCCCCATTTTGAGGGCAGAGAAAACAAAGGCTTCCCCAGCTCCATGAAACAGAGAAATCTGGGGAGAGGTTGCATTGTCATGGCTATGCTGGGATCAGGGAAAGACAAATTTCAAGTCCCAGAACATTATGCCATTTTGTTTTGAGTTTAAGTCTGATGCATTGAGAAAAGTATGGTCACAACACAATGGGGCCACTGACCGTGTACAAACACACTGGTGAATGTATTAATGCACCAGTGTCTGTAATGATGCGTCAATGGATGCCTTAGAGTGGGAGCATACATAGATGGCTAAATAGTTATGGACAAGTGCCTGGGTGTGACTGGATTGATAAAGGAAGGTGCAGATGTGGCGGAAGTCAAGAGCTGGATGCCTAAGTCTATTCATAGCCTTCTCTAAGTAACTGCTTCTAGAAGCCACAATTTCACAGCTGTAATGTGCGTTACAGAAGAATTTCTCCTGAAAAGTAGCAGTAGAAAAACAAAAACACAAAAGCACAAACAAATTCCAGGTGCTGGACAACTTTTTATGTTAAACGTACAGGCTTGTAAATGCTGAACTCTCAGTGGGAGAATGGGTTATTTTTGCCTCTCACACTCCTCCGGCATGTTCAGTGGGAGAAGCAGGATTCCTACTAGTGGACAATGAATTTTGTGGCCTCTCACATTTTGATCTTAACGCAGGTGGTGACAAATTGAATAGGCTCTTGAAGACACATGGCCTCATACCCAGTATTGATTTAGTTGCAAAAGAAATCCCGAGTCACGTAACGTTCATGGGTAGAGGGAGGACGCCCTTAATTGATTTTATCACACTATCTAAGGCTTGGGCTAGAAAGGTGTGTAAGTTTAAATTGTAAAGTGTGTTCTGAATGACCATAACCCACTTGTTTTAGGCCTTAACCTGCGGCCGCCCTTGGTGTCTATGAATGGGATGGTTTGCCACATCGTATATATGAGAAATAGGGGTGTGCGCCGTAAATGGAGGGACGACGAACCAAAGGTCTTCTTAGCCTAGCTTGTGGAGAATCAGAGGGAGCACTTTGAGCTTTGTCTAAGTGCTGCACCCGATCTGGGGTTGGTGCTACGGGCCTTTGCCAAAATGTGTAAGAAGCCAACTGAGCAATTAAAATTAACACTATTTAAGCAACACCATGCCAGAGGCACAATAAATGGTTTGATAAGTCATGCTCACCAGCTCATAGTAGCCTCACACAAGCTCTAAAAAGCTTGCTGAGGGTTTTGCTAGAAATTAGAAACTGTAGGACGCTCTATAAAGAAGCCATTAGTTTAAGGAAAGGGAGGCTTAGGAGCAGCTTATTGTTGCCTGTGCAAGGAATGATGCGTCTCAATTTTGGAAGGAAGTCAATGCACCTTTCTTTTCAAGTAGCTCTGCAATTAGCATAGATGGGACCATTCCTGAACATGTATTGGTCAAACACTTTACGAATTTCTATGATTCGAATAAACTGGAACCCATTGAGATTATCGCCATTGAGGATTCAATTGGCCTAGGAGGTGCAGAAGAGCAAACAATCTCCCTTGGGAACATAACCTCGGCTCTGAATAGATGCCCAAGCAACAAAGCACTGGTGCCAGATGGGTGCCTGATGACCCTTTTAAGCACAGTTTGGCACTTTGGGCCCTAATACTGGTGAATGTGCTTCGGAGTGCGAGCTGTGATGATCCCCCTAAACCATGGTCTAGGGCAACAACTGTCCCAATTTTTAAAACGGGAGGACAAGCGTGAGGCAGTCCCAGAAATTCTGACCATTACTTATGTGTTCTGAAGTGGATATTGGGGTCACCAGCAGAGACACAGGAATTGTTAGAATGGTTTTGAAGAGTAGACGGCAGGGGTCATGTGCGTGTCGAAGAGAGCAAGTCCCGGTGCAGACACATGACGGCACACGGCACATCACTTGTTTCCCTTTGTAACATCATAAAGTGAAGTGAAAAAATGGGCCTGGGCCTTACCGGCTGGTGGTGAACTGCTCGAGTTCACATAACACCAATTATGTCTCATTGATATGCATTGATATAGCTCAAGTCCGCTGTCTGTTCTCTGCAGTTCCCTTTACTCAGTCAGTTAAGTGTGCACTCCTCAAGTGATAAATGGCACAGATCTGTTCCCTATTATTACTGCTCAGTGCTTGTCATGCAGAAGCGCAAGGGAGATCCGTCAGAGACGATCCACTCCAGGATTTACCAGATGCTCCACGATTCTTACATTTTTAAGATCCTTGCATGAGTAGCTCGTCTACTCCTGAGTTATCCTTTGCATTTTAGGACTTCTAGTCCTGATTTCCAAATGGAATCAACAGGACTAGGCTTCCCAGAATGCAAAGAAGATGGTCGCATCTCTTACCACTTTGCAAACTTAACATATATATGACAAGGGTTGTACGTATCGAAGTTTAACATATAGAATTACTATATTAGTTCTTTGAAAGCTATCATGTTCTCTTCAGGCTGAGCTTTTACGAGAAACCTTCTGGCTCCCCTCCAAGAAAATGTTTTGAAAAACCATGCATAAGGGTGCCTTAAATGGATCTCAAGATATCAATATTGGTCACACCTTAATTTGCTTAAGGGGCACTTAAAGGTCCTATAGCCCTTTCTCTGCCCACCTCTCCTCTTTTCTCTCATCGCCCTCTCACAGGCTATGCCCTTTGTCTTTCTCTCCCTTCTCCCTCTTCCCACCTCCAATGCTGAGAGATACAGAGACATCCATCAGCCAAGAGGCTGTGTGTGGGAAAGTGGCTATGTAAATGAGAGCAAAGTTTTGTCTGACAATGCAGATGTCACACGATTGGAGGAGCCACCTTAAGTACATGACGTAGTTACATAGAGGGCATTACACTGCTTCCTTCTACTGTGCACATAAAAGGAAATTAAAGAGTGAAATAAAGAAGTGCAAAGAGAGAATGCAGGATTAATTTGTGCAATAAAAGAGTCCAAGTGAGAGAAAGGTGATTATACAGAGAGGATAGGGTCGAGAAATTAAAAGAAAGCAGCCATGTAAACGTAGCTGGCAGTGAAGGTGTGAAAATATTAGCAAACTCTAAAACAAAGGTGACAAGGTGTGAAGGTGACCTTTTTATAGATTTAAGCCTTTCATAAGTGAGGCGGAAAAGCATCTCCCTTGGTGACAAATGAAAAAGTCAAGTACTTAGCTTTAAATCTGACTAATTACCTTGTTTAAAAGCTGAACCTAGAACATGTATGATATACAAAGCCTTGCAGCTAACAAGCACACAGAAAACTGGTAGATCAACGTTAAAAAAGGGTCTGCTTGGTATGGTGGAGAACATAGATGTCAGACTGTACATTTATAATACTGCTTCCCATCAAAAGGCAGGACTTGGAACAGTAGTGAAGGTGATGAAAACACTGAATGTGCTGTATGACCGACTATACACCTGCTTCACTGCATAAAAACTGTTTATTAACAGTCTGTAATGCACGGTCCTCAGGTTTCTGTAGTTAAGTGGTTGCTCACTTCAAGTACACACAGTCCCAGCTTTGAGCTCAAGTATCAACATATTTTTTATTAACAATAAAAGAGATTTTCTTAGCTATGGCAGTAATAGAAAGCCTTGATTGCATTAAAGGTATACAACGCAAATATTATGCAGTCCCCAGCCATGCTACCTTATTCACAGCAGCCACTAACAACGAAAAGGGACTTCATACTCTATAACTCTCATGAGTCTACACAGATTGAGTTATCCAATCAAAATGTTCTATAATCCATACAAACAGGAGCAGAACAACTTAATTTTCATTCATCCTTACTGACTCTCCAGTGTGCATCAGTAAACCATGCACCTGTAAGCCAATCACTTGGTCACGTGCAGACTGCTTGGGAAGTGCTGTGTCATGAAAACCGAGACTGTAAAAAACAGGAAACACAGACAATTGATAATACAATCATTATAGTTTTGGAGGAAGAAATGCAACAGACCCGGTGCTGACACATGATGGCACACCACTTGTTTCCCTATGTAAAATAAATTATAAAGTGAAGTGAAAAAATGGGCCTGGGCCTTACCGGATGGTGGTGAACTGCTCGAGTTCACATAACACTGTCTGCAGACTCTGCACACCGTCACGATGTGCACAGCACACATCCCTCTCCTAACAGCTAACTTTTGTGCCCATTGACTAGCTGCGATTCAGAAAAGGGGGTGGTGATGAACAGAGTGTCTGAATTAAGCAGACCACTCTTACCCAGTCCAAAGTTCAGGGCTTGATCCATCACCGTTATTTAGCTCACTGCCCCATCCCAGCTCAGAACCTGGCTATATGCAAATTAGTCTGTCCCTGGCCCAGTGCATCATGGGAACAGGGCAGACCAAACTACCAAGCCGATTCTTCACCAGAAAGGAGACAAGCTACCGGGGACCGGTTTCTGGCATTTCAGCCTCGTCGGCCCGGCTTGCTTGAATCCTGATGGAGCAGTGAGCAAGGGACTCATGTCTGAGTATACCCTGCCACACCTATAGTGGCCAAAAACGATTCAGAAAAGGGGGTGGTGATGAACAGAGTGTCTGAATTAAGCAGACCACTCTTACCCAGTCCAAAGATCAGGGCTTGATCCATCACCGTTATTTAGCTCACTGCCCCATCCCAGCTCAGAACCTGGCTATATGCAAATTAGTCTGTCCCTGGCCCAGTGCATCATGGGAACAGGGCAGACCAAACTACCAAGCCAATTCTTCACCAGAAAGGAGACAAGCTACCGGGGACCGGTTTCTGGCATTTCAGCCTCGTCGGCCCGGCTTGCTTGAATCCTGATGGAGCAGTGAGCAAGGGACTCATGTCTGAGTATACCCTGCCACACCTATAGTGGCCAAAAACGATTCAGAAAAGGGGGTGGTGATGAACAGAGTGTCTGAATTAAGCAGACCACTCTTACCCAGTCCAAAGATCAGGGCTTGATCCATCACCGTTATTTAGCTCACTGCCCCATCCCAGCTCAGAACCTGGCTATATGCAAATTAGTCTGTCCCTGGCCCAGTGCATCATGGGAACAGGGCAGACCAAACTACCAAGCCAATTCTTCACCAGAAAGGAGACAAGCTACCGGGGACCGGTTTCTGGCATTTCAGCCTCGTCGGCCCGGCTTGCTTGAATCCTGATGGAGCAGTGAGCAAGGGACTCATGTCTGAGTATACCCTGCCACACCTATAGTGGCCATAAACGATTCAGAAAAGGGGGTGGTGATGAACAGAGTGTCTGAATTAAGCAGACCACTCTTACCCAGTCCAAAGATCAGGGCTTGATCCATCACCGTTATTTAGCTCACTGCCCCATCCCAGCTCAGAACCTGGCTATATGCAAATTAGTCTGTCCCTGGCCCAGTGCATCATGGGAACAGGGCAGACCAAACTACCAAGCCAATTCTTCACCAGAAAGGAGACAAGCTACCGGTAACCGGTTTCTGGCATTTCAGCCTCGTCGGCCCGGCTTGCTTGAATCCTGATGGAGCAGTGAGCAAGGGACTCATGTCTGAGTATACCCTGCCACACCTATAGTGGCCAAAAACGATTCAGAAAAGGGGGTGGTGATGAACAGAGTGTCTGAATTAAGCAGACCACTCTTACCCAGTCCAAAGATCAGGGCTTGATCCATCACCGTTATTTAGCTCACTGCTCCATCCCAGCTCAGAACCTGGCTATATGCAAATTAGTCTGTCCGTGGCCCAGTGAATCATGGGAACAGGGCAGACCAAACTACCAAGCCAATTCTTCACCAGAAAGGAGACAAGCTACCGGGGACCGGTTTCTGGCATTTCAGCCTCGTCGGCCCGGCTTGCTTGAATCCTTATGGAGCAGTGAGCAAAAGGGACTCATGTCTGAGTATACCCTGCCACACCTATAGTGGCCAAAAACGATTCAGAAAAGGGGGTGGTGATGAACAGAGTGTCTGAATTAAGCAGACCACTCTTACCCAGTCCAAAGATCAGGGCTTGATCCATCACCATTATTTAGCTCACTGCCCCATCCCAGCTCAGAACCTGGCTATATGCAAATTAGTCTGTCCCTGGCCCAGTGCATCATGGGAACAGGGCAGACCAAACTACCAAGCCAATTCTTCACCAGAAAGGAGACAAGCTACCGGGGACCGGTTTCTGGCATTTCAGCCTCGTCGGCCCGGCTTGCTTGAATCCTGATGGAGCAGTGAGCAAGGGACTCATGTCTGAGTATACCCTGCCACACCTATAGTGGCCAAAAACGATTCAGAAAAGGGGGTGGTGATGAACAGAGTGTCTGAATTAAGCAGACCACTCTTACCCAGTCCAAAGATCAGGGCTTGATCCATCACCGTTATTTAGCTCACTGCCCCATCCCAGTTCAGAACCTGGCTATATGCAAATTAGTCTGTCCCTGGCCCAGCGCATCATGGGAACAGGGCAGACCAAACTACCAAGCCGATTCTTCACCAGAAAGGAGACAAGCTACCGGGGACCGGTTTCTGGCATTTCAGCCTCGTCGGCCCGGCTTGCTTGAATCCTGATGGAGCAGTGAGCAAGGGACTCATGTCTGAGTATACCCTGCCACACCTATAGTGGCCAAAAACGATTCAGAAAAGGGGGTGGTGATGAACAGGGTGTCTGAATTAAGCAGACCACTCTTACCCAGTCCAAAGATCAGGGCTTGATCCATCACCGTTATTTAGCTCACTGCCCCATCCCAGCTCAGAACCTGGCTATATGCAAATTAGTCTGTCCCTGGCCCAGTGCATCATGGGAACAGGGCAGACCAAACTACCAAGCCAATTCTTCACCAGAAAGGAGACAAGCTACCGGGGACCGGTTTCTGGCATTTCAGCCTCGTCGGCCCGGCTTGCTTGAATCCTGATGGAGCAGTGAGCAAGGGACTCATGTCTGAGTATACCCTGCCACACCTATAGTGGCCAAAAACGATTCAGAAAAGGGGGTGGTGATGAACAGAGTGTCTGAATTAAGCAGACCACTCTTACCCAGTCCAAAGATCAGGGCTTGATCCATCACCGTTATTTAGCTCACTGCCCCATCCCAGCTAAGAACCTGGCTATATGCAAATTAGTCTGTCCCTGGCCCAGTGCATCATGGGAACAGGGCAGACCAAACTACCAAGCCAATTCTTCACCAGAAAGGAGACAAGCTACCGGGGACCGGTTTCTGTCATTTCAGCCTCGTCGGCCCGGCTTGCTTGAATCCTGATGGAGCAGTGAGCAAGGGACTCACGTCTGAGTATACCCTGCCACACCTATAGTGGCCAAAAACGATTCAGAAAAGGGGGTGGTGATGAACAGAGTGTCTGAATTAAGCAGACCACTCTTACCCAGTCCATAGATCAGGGCTTGATCCATCACCGTTATTTAGCTCACTGCCCCATCCCAGCTCAGAACCTGGCTATATGCAAATTAGTCTGTCCCTGGCCCAGTGCATCATGGGAACAGGGCAGACCAAACTACCAAGCCAATTCTTCACCAGAAAGGAGACAAGCTACCGGGGACCGGTTTCTGGCATTTCAGCCTCGTCGGCCCGGCTTGCTTGAATCCTGATGGAGCAGTGAGCAAGGGACTCATGTCTGAGTATACCCTGCCACACCTATAGTGGCCAAAAACGATTCAGAAAAGGGGGTGGTGATGAACAGAGTGTCTGAATTAAGCAGACCACTCTTACCCAGTCCAAAGATCAGGGCTTGATCCATCACTGTTATTTAGCTCACTGCCCGATCCCAGCTCAGAACCTGGCTATATGCAAATTAGTCTGTCCCTGGCCCAGTGCATCATGGGAACAGGGCAGACCAAACTACCAAGCCAATTCTTCACCAGAAAGGAGACAAGCTACCGGGGACCGGTTTCTGGCATTTCAGCCTCGTCGGCCCGGCTTGCTTGAATCCTGATGGAGCAGTGAGCAAGGGACTCATGTCTGAGTATACCCTGCCACACCTATAGTGGCCAAAAACGATTCAGAAAAGGGGGTGGTGATGAACAGAGTGTCTGAATTAAGCAGACCACTCTTACCCAGTCCATAGATCAGGGCTTGATCCATCACCGTTATTTAGCTCACTGCCCCATCCCAGCTCAGAACCTGGCTATATGCAAATTAGTCTGTCCCTGGCCCAGTGCATCATGGGAACAGGGCAGACCAAACTACCAAGCCAATTCTTCACCAGAAAGGAGACAAGCTACCGGGGACCGGTTTCTGGCATTTCAGCCTCGTCGTTCCGGCTTGCTTGAATCCTGATGGAGCAGTGAGCAAGGGACTCATGTCTGAGTATACCCTGCCACACCTATAGTGGCCAAAAACGATTCAGAAAAGGGGGTGGTGATGAACAGAGTGTCTGAATTAAGCAGACCACTCTTACCCAGTCCAAAGATCAGGGCTTGATCCATCAACGTTATTTAGCTCACTGCCCGATCCCAGTTCAGAACCTGGCTATATGCAAATTAGTCTGTCCCTGGCCCAGCGCATCATGGGAACAGGGCAGACCAAACTACCAAGCCGATTCTTCACCAGAAAGGAGACAAGCTACCGGGGACCGGTTTCTGGCATTTCAGCCTCGTCGGCCCGGCTTGCTTGAATCCTGATGGAGCAGTGAGCAAGGGACTCATGTCTGAGTATACCCTGCCACACCTATAGTGGCCAAAAACGATTCAGAAAAGGGGGTGGTGATGAACAGAGTGTCTGAATTAAGCAGACCACTCTTACCCAGTCCAAAGATCAGGGCTTGATCCATCACCGTTATTTAGCTCACTGCCCCATCCCAGCTCAGAACCTGGCTATATGCAAATTAGTCTGTCCCTGGCCCAGTGCATCATGGGAACAGGGCAGACCAAACTACCAAGCCAATTCTTCACCAGAAAGGAGACAAGCTACCGGGGACCGGTTTCTGGCATTTCAGCCTCGTCGGCCCGGCTTGCTTGAATCCTGATGGAGCAGTGAGCAAGGGACTCATGTCTGAGTATACCCTGCCACACCTATAGTGGCCAAAAACGATTCAGAAAAGGGGGTGGTGATGAACAGAGTGTCTGAATTAAGCAGACCACTCTTACCCAGTCCAAAGATCAGGGCTTGATCCATCACCGTTATTTAGCTCACTGCCCCATCCCAGCTCAGAACCTGGCTATATGCAAATTAGTCTGTCCCTGGCCCAGTGCATCATGGGAACAGGGCAGACCAAACTACCAAGCCAATTCTTCACCAGAAAGGAGACAAGCTACCGAGGACCGGTTTCTGGCATTTCAGCCTCGTCGGCCCGGCTTGCTTGAATCCTGATGGAGCAGTGAGCAAGGGACTCATGTCTGAGTATACCTTGCCACACCTATAGTGGCCAAAAACGATTCAGAAAAGGGGGTGGTGATGAACAGAGTGTCTGAATTAAGCAGACCACTCTTACCCAGTCCAAAGATCAGGGCTTGATCCATCACCGTTATTTAGCTCACTGCCCCATCCCAGCTCAGAACCTGGCTATATGCAAATTAGTCTGTCCCTGGCCCAGTGCATCATGGGAACAGGGCAGACCAAACTACCAAGCCAATTCTTCACCAGAAAGGAGACAAGCTACCGGGGACCGGTTTCTGGCATTTCAGCCTCGTCGGCCCGGCTTGCTTGAATACTGATGGAGCAGTGAGCAAGGGACTCATGTCTGAGTATACCCTGCCACACCTATAGTGGCCAAAAACGATTCAGAAAAGGGGGTGGTGATGAACAGAGTGTCTGAATTAAGCAGACCACTCTTACCCAGTCCAAAGATCAGGGCTTGATCCATCACCGTTATTTAGCTCACTGCCCCATCCCAGCTCAGAACCTGGCTATATGCAAATTAGTCTGTCCCTGGCCCAGTGCATCATGGGAACAGGGCAGACCAAACTACCAAGCCAATTCTTCACCAGAAAGGAGACAAGCTACCGGGGACCGGTTTCTGGCATTTCAGCCTCGTCGGCCCGGCTTGCTTGAATCCTGATGGAGCAGTGAGCAAGGGACTCATGTCTGAGTATACCCTGCCACACCTATAGTGGCCAAAAACGATTCAGAAAAGGGGGTGGTGATGAACAGAGTGTCTGAATTAAGCAGACCACTCTTACCCAGTCCATAGATCAGGGCTTGATCCATCACCGTTATTTAGCTCACTGCCCCATCCCAGCTCAGAACCTGGCTATATGCAAATTAGTCTGTCCCTGGCCCAGTGCATCATGGGAACAGGGCAGACCAAACTACCAAGCCAATTCTTCACCAGAAAGGAGACAAGCTACCGGGGACCGGTTTCTGGCATTTCAGCCTCGTCGGCCCGGCTTGCTTGAATCCTGATGGAGCAGTGAGCAAGGGACTCATGTCTGAGTATACCCTGCCACACCTATAGTGGCCAAAAACGATTCAGAAAAGGGGGTGGTGATGAACAGAGTGTCTGAATTAAGCAGACCACTCTTACCCAGTCCAAAGATCAGGGCTTGATCCATCACCGTTATTTAGCTCACTGCCCCATCCCAGCTCAGAACCTGGCTATATGCAAATTAGTCTGTCCCTGGCCCAGTGCATCATGGGAACAGGGCAGACCAAACTACCAAGCCAATTGACTGGGTAGGAGTGTTCTGCCTAATTCAGATACTCTGTCCATCACCACCCCCTTTTGAATCGTTTTGGCCACCACAAGTGTGGAAGGGTATGCTCAGATGTGAGTCCCTTGCTCACTGCACCATCAGGATTCAAGCAAGCCGGGCCGAAGACGGCTGTAATGCCAGAAACCGGTCCCCGGAAGCTTGTTTCCTTTCCAGTAAAGAATTGGCTTGGTAGTTTGGTCTGCCCTGTTCCCATGATGCACTGGGCCAGGGTCAGACTAATTTGCATGTAGCCAGGTTCTGAACTGGGATGGTGCAGTGAGCTAAAAAACGGTGATGGATCAAGCCCTGATCTTTTGACTGGGTAGGAGTGTTCTGCTTAATTCAGATACTCTGTCCATCACCACCCCCTTTTGAATCGTTTTGGCCACCACAAGTGTGGAAGGGTATGCTCAGATGTGAGTCCCTTGCTCACTGCACCATCAGGATTCAAGCAAGCCGGGCCGAAGACGGCTGTAATGCCAGAAACCGGTCCCCGGAAGCTTGTTTCCTTTCCAGTAAAGAATTGGCTTGGTAGTTTGGTCTGCCCTGTTCCCATGATGCACTGGGCCAGGGTCAGACTAATTTGCATGTAGCCAGGTTCTGAACTGGGATGGTGCAGTGAGCTAAAAAACGGTGATGGATCAAGCCCTGATCTTTTGACTGGGTAGGAGTGTTCTGCTTAATTCAGATACTCTGTCCATCACCACCCCCTTTTGAATCGTTTTGGCCACCACAAGTGTGGAAGAGTATGCTCAGATGTGAGTCCCTTGCTCACTGCACCATCAGGATTCAAGCAAGCCGGGCCGAAGACGGCTGTAATGCCAGAAACCGGTCCCCGGAAGCTTGTTTCCTTTCCAGTAAAGAATTGGCTTGGTAGTTTGGTCTGCCCTGTTGCCATGATGCACTGGGCCAGGGTCAGACTAATTTGCATGTAGCCAGGTTCTGAACTGGGATGGTGCAGTGAGCTAAAAAACGGTGATGGATCAAGCCCTGATCTTTTGACTGGGTAGGAGTGTTCTGCTTAATTCAGATACTCTGTCCATCACCACCCCCTTTTGAATCGTTTTGGCCACCACAAGTGTGGAAGGGTATGCTCAGATGTGAGTCCCTTGCTCACTGCACCATCAGGATTCAAGCAAGCCGGGCCGAAGACGGCTGTAATGCCAGAAACCGGTCCCCGGAAGCTTGTTTCCTTTCCAGTAAAGAATTGGCTTGGTAGTTTGGTCTGCCCTGTTCCCATGATGCACTGGGCCAGGGTCAGACTAATTTGCATGTAGCCAGGTTCTGAACTGGGATGGTGCAGTGAGCTAAAAAACGGTGATGGATCAAGCCCTGATCTTTTGACTGGGTAGGAGTGTTCTGCTTAATTCAGATACTCTGTCCATCACCACCCCCTTTTGAATCATTGACTAGCTGCTGCAGCCTCCCAGCAGTAATTCATACTGCTGCCTGGACCAACTCGACCAAAAATCATGCAGTCAGTCATGCTGCGCAGAAGAATGTCAGAAATGGCGTCCAGTAACGCGGGAAGCAGCCTCACTCACAAGAGGTTGTGTCTGCGCAGACTCGATCCTTGAGTCACTGACTGCCACGCCCTTTCCCGAATCGTCACTGCAGTGTCCCACCCACGCCCTGTAAAGAGTTGGGAAAGGGTGGGGTGACAAGGCTCCTCACTCCGTGATTGACGTGGAGGATTTGTTATCCCGGGCTTGCACTTAAAACGCCCGGGGCAAACTTAACCTCTGCGCCATCAGGGGGAGGAGACTGGGCTTTGAATCCAAGCCTTTTCCGAGCTGATGACATCATAGCCTTCAGGGATGTGAGGTTTCAGCCCGGCAAATGCTTAGATTTCTTTCAGCGCGCCCGGGGAGAAAACAGAAAATCACGTGATGACTGTGCTCCGTGTAAATAAGTTAAATTATACAAAGAGGGCACCTTTTTAAATGGAAATAAATAAACGAGCATTCAGAATTATTATTGCTCTATGTAACGGGGGCGGAGCCCCGACGCCCCTAAAGAGAAACCGCCACTGACGACGACAAACACTTTAGTGCTTATAACCAGTAACTACACGATTGGTTCACTGCATATTCACCACACTTGCACATCCCTATTATTATTATTCATTTTTTAGTTTTCTTTAAGGTATGGGGTGCTGATGATAACCTGAGCCCACTGGTGAGAACCAACTAGTGGACTCCCATGGTGTTACTTCCGTGAGGCCCCCCTTACCTATTCACACATTTTTTGTAGTCTTTGCACTTTATTGGCACCAATTTGTGTATTGCGGGATTTATTTATCACATTAAACACTGGGTTGCACTGAAAGGGAACATTTTTACAAATAGAACAGGGGCCTATAGTGGAAGACAGTGTATGATTAACTGCCCATGCAGCACACGAAGTTGTGGCAGCCATAGACAGACATTAGGTCCATATGTATCAGTTCTAGCTTCTAGTTCAGGTCAGGTCACTATGGTGTTTTGATTCAGTGAGTAGAGTCATATTTTAAATTAAATAATCGGATATTTCTGACTAGTAAGACACACACACATTGGCACCATCCGTATTGGCCGCACGACATGTTCTGCATAGTATGGACAAGTATTGTTTGGCATTTACTAATGATCACATCGTTCTTTGGGCTCCATGTAACTCTGTGGCCGAAGCAGCGCACCTCCCTGTTGGCATCGTACTTTGGGATTTTCAGCTGTAACGACGTCGTAATAGCCCCAGGTTGAGATGTTTGTTGCTACAAGCTTTATTTATGTGAGTAACCTATTTTTGGTGATATCTTGATATATGTATGGTGGATTTTAGTCATTTTAGTCTTGTTTTGTTTTGATAAAGATTTCCTATTTTTCTAAACTGGTGTGGTGTCCATTTATAGTTTTTTCACTGTATAACTGTATGTTTGCACAAATGCTTTACACACTGTCTCTGAGATAAGCCTGCTTGCTCATGCCAAGCCACCAAGGAGCTGAGCAGGGGTTATCTAAGGGTGTAGCTCTCTTACCCTGACTAGAAGCAAGGGTCCCTGCTTGGACAAAGGTGCAAACCATTGCCAACCAGAGACCCCCATTTCTAACATTGACTCTTATCAAAAAGTCGTACACAAGCTTGTTCAAAACCTAGAGGACACAAACACTCAACAGACAAGATTCCCATTCCATATATTTTGTGCTAAGCTGATACAGTTCTTCCAAGCTAAAATTCTGAGCTTCTGTCTTTATATTAGACACCCCTATCTTTTAGCGTGTAGCTTTTCATTATTCTTTCTCTGTCCTCAGATTTAATTTTGAAAGTACAGTTCTGGTCTTTTTGCACTTTCTCATCCTATTGCCTTTAAGTATTTCTCAAAAAGTAAATACTTGTTCTTAAGGTTAAGCTCACTGTTCTTATGATTAATTGGGACCGCCTGATGCAGTTAACTCTTTCCTATAGACTGGTAAAGCACGCTCTTCTCTGAGACTGCTACTGTCTATTCGGGTCGATGTCATCCTTACTTACTTTCTTACTTTACAAACCCTATTTTTATCTGTAAGCCATAAAAGCACGAGATAAAACATACATTAAAAACAGTTAGGATTTACATTATAATGTGCAAAATTGTTTGCAATAATATAGACAATGAATGGCTCCTTGCTATTAGGCAGGCTCCTACAATGTAAACGTTTTATGCAATATATAAGGAAGTACCTGATACCTCCCTTGCTGGAATTAATCATTAACATGATTTCATATCCAGCTATCCTGAAACTAGGTGTATGTAATTTTCTGCACAATAAAATAGGTTAATCAGCTGCCAAAATAAAAAAAAAATATAAAACTCTAAAATGGATCCTCTAATATAAAATAGGTAATAGTCATCCCATTCTTAAATAGTTGCACCAAATGCAGTATTACTGTACACCACTGTACAAATTTACATGAGAGATACTCAGTGTGTACCTTATTCTCCACACACTCATCAGAAAACAGAGAGAGCAAAGATTGACAGCCTGCCTAAATCATATCTCAGAATCCTGAGTTCTTCTTTGTGTTCCCTACCTCCCAGTTTCCAACAAGGCGGGATTATCGAACACGTCCTTTGAGACACAAAGGTTGGGCAGAAGAAAACAGTGTGCTCAATAGTTTCTTTTTGTTCCCTACAGGTCAGGCATTGTAGCTCATTGGCCCATGGTGTACTCTCTCACTTGGCAGTAAAGGCCTGGAGAGGTAAAGATCCATACCAGAACTGCAAGTAGAGACACCTGGCTAAAATGGGTTCCAACCAAAAAGAGTCCACTTTTTTTATTAGACCGTCCTATCATTGTAATCCTCAAACTTCTTCTAAAAAATGATGAGTTTTCTTAAAATAACCCTCACCCACCAAAGTGACCCATGGTGGCATGCTTTATTATCTGGTTCTTCCTGCCCTGCTGCGGGTTGGGGCGTCCTAGGAGCGACTGAGACGTGGGAGCACTTTCTTTAGATCGATGCATAATAGTTCTCTAATTACGGCTCATTGAGCTCTGTCCGGGTAGGAAGGGGCGCTTGTAGTCACACATTCGTCAAAGCAATTCCCTTGCTCAATATTGGCTGCCTTACCCATAGCTCCAGCTTTAAAGAAAGTATGCACAAAGTATGTCTAGAGTAAGGAAATGCATACCAAGTAGGTATCATAAGTGCATGTATCAGTATTTCTTATATATAACTACAAGTTATATAGTGAGACCATCAAGTCATATAGGAGTGGTTAATGGGATCATATCCGTTGGTGCTGATGAAAAGCCTTAGGGGAAGGCTTGAAAAATGTTGACCAGGGGTCAGGCACCCATTACAGTGTGAGTCTCCCACCCCCCTTTTTACTAATACCAGCTAGAGGACCTAATAAATTATTTAATCCAAATAGCCAGGTATTTTTTAACATTACACATCTACTTGACCCTCTCACTCCCTTCCCTCATAGTCATACACCCAACAAAGTGGTTCCACATCTTTGTCCGTGGTAGCATGCCCCGTCCCGCAGTGGGGCGGGAAGAACCTGATGATGAAGCATGCCACCATGGGTCACTTTGGTGGGTGAGGGTTATTTTAAGAAACCCGGTCCCGATAGTAAGGGGTAGGTGACCTGGAGACGTGCTACATGCACAACATACATGAGGAACTCCTCGTGTTAAAACCTACCGTGTACCTTGATGCCTGGTTAGTTCACAACTTATGGTAGTTCCAGTACTACCAGGTATCTGACAAGTGAATCGCATGGTTGTTGTGAGTGTGCAGGCACACACCAGTTGATGTTTTAGTTGTAGATAGTCTAAAACTGTTTTTGGTCCAAACGAATCGCCCGCACACTAGCCGGACAGCGAGAAACATGTTGACCTTTTCACCTATAAGAGCGTAATAACTAGAGACATAATACTCAGCTGAGCGCCTTATATCAACTTTTTTACTTAGGGTAGGAGGCCCCTTGATTAAAGTTATCGTCGCTGGTACTCCCAACCCTATTTTAGATTCACTTTAAACACACATTCATATACACACAATAGACCCCTCACCCCCACATCATCTCACGGCTGTTGGTAAAAGATCTCCGTTAAAGTGCCCCTACTATAGGGAGCCCGTTGGATATTGCACCGCCGACCCAACGAGGAGCAGCCCGATGATGAAGCATGACACCCTACCAGGTGTGTGAGGGCATTATAATCCAATGAAATGGATTCCCAACTTTGAACCACTCTGGTCAGGTTGGTCTATATTCCCCTATTATCTGACTCTCTCTTCTAAGGAACAGCATTAACCTTTTTTCTAGACTTATTTTAAGAAAACTCATCATTTTGTAGAAGAATTTTGAGGATTACAACGAAAGGACAGTCTAATAAAAACAAGTGGACTCTTTTTGGTTATTTACACATGACGGGAGGACGAGTCCCCTTTGTACCTCTTTTTCCCCCCTTTGGTTATATGTAGAATGGGTTCTATTTTGTCCAGGAAGTCCTCCTGCTTAAAGGAGTCCTTAACTGTGAGAAAAGCATTTGTTAGAGATCCATGGCTCGACTGACTATGTATGCGATTATCTCTGTGTTGCCAGAATGCAGTTTTAATAAGTGATTTCGAAATAGCCTCAGCCTGGACTGGGGCATTCCATAGGCCATCAAGAGAATTGTCTGTGATTGTACCCTTTACATGCTTTAGCCATAGATTTCTGCCAGCGCCTAATTGGGACAAAATTTCCTCTAACTCCTGTTGATAAGCAGATAGCTCCAGGTTAGCCCAAATCCTCCTCCAATGAAGTATGGAGCTCAATGCCAATCTGTCTGAGATGTTTCTGGCCCCAAGGTTCAGCCTGAAAGGGAGCAAAGGAGTGCTCACGGGAAAAATGACAAGCTGTCGCATAAATCGATTTTCCACCATTTCCAGCAAAGTTGCACCCAGATACCCCCACAACTCAGCACCATGGGCAGCTGTCTCCCAAGGCTATATGGTTATATATTTAAATTGCTGGAAAGATAGGGCAATACTGTGAACTGTCCAACATCTTTAAAATTCCTCTCTCTACTTGTTTGGGTATAAAATTGTCGCTGTGTAATGTCAGCTTGCCAGCCCAGATGTTCAGTGAGAGTGAGGCCTAAATACACAAATATACAATGCATTCTAATGGGGCCCCTGCTAGCATGAGATGTGTCTTAGTTTAGAACCAAGGATTAAGGACCATGTACTTGGCTTTACTCACATTGATCTCCAATCCCCTCAGCTTGCAGAAGCAATCAAACTGATCCGTTAGCTTCTAGAGTCCCATCAGGGTTTTGGAAATCAATAAGCTATCATCAGCAAACATGAGGGTGGGAACCCTCTTGTTTGCTAATCTAACTATGTCATTTTAACACTGGTCCAGGAATTTACCAAGGCCATTAATGTAGAGTATAAAGAGCATGAGTGCCAGCACATACCCCAGCCTGACTCGTCTAGTTACGGGGAAGGGATCGGTAAGCTCTCCTGCTCTACGGTGTCTAACCTGCACATAGTTGTTATAATGCGGCCTGACTATGGTGTCTAGCAAATAAGATGGCACTCCCATCTCAGAATGGACCTGCCAAAGCATTGATCTTGGTACCAAATCAAAGACAGAGTGCAGGTCTACAAACAGGACGTAAAGTTGTCTCCCTCCCGGTGTAACTGTTTTCCAGTACAATATTTACAGGGAGAACACTTAATCAATTGTACTTGTGGACTCTCTAAGAACATATGACGGTATTCAGTAAGTGTTTAGCATGAATGTATTTGGAACGCCGTCATTCGTATGAGCAGTGCTGGTGGATTTTTAATATACTATCAGTAGTCAATATTATAGCTCTTGTCAGTATTTAAAGACTGTGCAATTTCTCCTGTCAATGTATTTAGAGGACATGATGGGTTCTCTGCCTTTGATAGGCATACATATTTTTTTGTTTTGCATCCAGTGTTTTCAGTGGTCTAGTCACTTTCTGATAGACTACTACATTCATTTGGTTTTGCGGATAAAAAATACATCTTGGCGCTTTGGCAGACCTTAAAATAGACAAGTATTTCAGAGGTTCTCAATGAGACCTGGCTGTAAAACCTGTGGCTTTTTAAGCAATGTATGGGACCTCAGAGCTGGCATACCCAATGCTCGATGAAGTTGAAAGGGCATTACACCAAACAGTGAAGAACAAGGCATTTGGCCCTGATGGCGTACTTGCCGATTTGTTTTTGGCCAATCCTGTACTATGGCGCCCCCTATTTTTTTTTTTATTTCTTTTTATTGAAACTTTTAACAACATTAACAAGAAAAATAACAAGGCAGTACAATAAATAGAATGGCGAAGCGTCCTGCGGGGAGGAAAGCATAAGATCATAATACAATCATTAACATTGCAGGATGGGAGGATTGAGGGATGTAACAAGTCCGGGGACAATCCGAGCAATACAATAGCAGGAATGTCGGGTCAAGTGGAGGGAGGATCCGCCACCAAGTTTGTGAAGGGAGGTGTACATATTTCTCCCCGGTAGGAGTTCCATTGACCCCAAATCTTACCCCACTTGCGAGGCCTGCCACGTGCCTCATACACCGTCTTCTCCCTGAACATGCACCAGTCCATATTCTCCTTCCATGCCAGAACTGTAGGCGGCCTCTGAGAGCCCCACAACTGGGCGATATCCCTCTTAGCGATCATATTGCCAAGGGTCACCCACTGAGTCTGTGCCAAATCATAATCATTTGGTTCCCAAACATTCAACAAACATCGTCTAGCTTCAGGCAACAACGCAACACCCGTGACCTCTTCCATTACTGCATGCACTCGACTCCAAAAACGAACAACCACGGGCACTCCCAGAGTACGTGGAGAAAAGTGCCCGAGAGGCCGCAATCACGCCTGCACTGCCCACCTGAAGCATAACCCATGCTGACCAAGCGTGGACCGGTAACATAGATCCTGTGGAGAATTTTAAGCTGTACGAACCGGAGGCGGGCCGGAATTGCAACCTCTTTCGGCGAGGATATGGCCGACTGCCAGTCCTCGTCATCTAACTCCAAACCAACGCCGGTCCAAGCTTCCCTGAGGCGCTGTAGAAGGTCGGTCCTATTGTTTATCAATTTTTTGTAAATTAGCGAAATCGTACTGTCGGGAACGTGCCCATCCAGCACCCGATCTTCAAGTGGCGACGCCTCCGGAACAGTAGTACCCGGAGGGAAAACCGCAATCAGCGCGTTTCGGATCTGAGCATATCTAAAAAACTCCTTGTCACTCAAGTCATACTCCAATCTCAACTCCTCGAAGGTTTTGACCCTATCCTTAGTCCATACATCATTCACCCTGCTTATACCAATCACGTCCCACCTATCGAAACCTTTCGTCTTCCATAGGTAGCCCAGCCTCTCGGAAGCGTAAAGAGGGGCCGCGCGTGTAAGTCTATTCTTCCATACCATTGCATCATTCGCACGATGCCAAACTTGCACCGCTATCTTGGTAGGGCCAGTGAGCATCCTCCCAGCCGATTTCGTATAAAGCGCCCTGTTGTAGTCACCACCAGGCAGCAACCATCTGTCCATTTCGAATGCGGGGTTTGACGTGGGATCGTACGTGCCGTGGTTAATCGCCCCCAGTTGGGAGGCCCAGTAGTAGCGCTTAATATCTGGGAGAGCGATTCCACCGTCATACCAAGGAAGTGTTAACTTGGGAACGGCTATGCGGAACCGCCCACCCCATATCAGTTGTCTTTGCAAGCTTTCAACCTCTCGAAAGTAGCTGGCCGGGATGGTATCAAAAGTATTCTGTATGGCATATAAAAATTGGGGCAGTGACATCATCTTGAATAGAGCCGCTCGTCCCTGCGGGGAAAACGGACGTCTATGCCATGCCTCAACATCGGACCGTAAGCGCTGAAGCGGGGGTAGCAGGTTACGATCATAGCGAACCACAGGATCTAAGGTGATAAACACCCCCAAGTATTTGAAACCCGCGTGTACCACCTGTATTGGGCACCCACGCGGCAAGAGAGGAGAATCTCCCGAGAGAACGTACACGCAGGACTTGGACCAATTGATTACAAGGCCAGAATTTTTACCAAAGGAAGTCAATACATCGAATAGTACTACTAGCGACTTCCGAGGTGACGTGAGGTATAGCAGAATGTCGTCAGCGTAGAGCGATACTCGGTCCTCGAAGTCAGGGGTCCAGCGTATACCCTTCATTGACGGCTCCCACCTCAGCCAAGCCGCCAAGGGTTCCAAAGCAAGGGCAAAAAGAAGTGGGGACAACGGGCACCCCTGGCGAGTACCCCTTCCGAGAGAGAATGAGCCGGAAACACGACCATTAACAACTACCTGAGCCAAGGGGTCGTGATATAGTAATTTTACCCAACTGATGAAAACGGGGCCAAAACCAAACTTAGCGAGGGCAGCCCAGAGGTATGACCATTCCAGCGTATCAAACGCCATTGTGGCATCCAAAGAGGCCAAAATGGCCGATTCACGCAACGAGGACGCTCTCGCAAGTGCGCCATGTAGACGCCGAAGGTTCAGTGCCGTGTTTCGGTGCGGAATGAATCCGGACTGATCTGGATGGATCAGGTCGCAGATAACAGTTATCAAGCGATTCGCGAGCACTTTTGCGAGGATCTTAGGCTCGGCGTTTAAGAGCGAGATGGGCCTGTACGACGAGCAGCAATCCCGTGGCTTCCCCTCCTTGTGAATCACAACGATAGATGCAAGTCGTTGATCTAAAGGGAGGGTACCCGCATCTAGCGATTCTAAAAACATTGAGCGAAGATGCGGTGCTATTTTATCGGGCGTAGCTTATAAAGTTCGATGGGAAGTCCATTCGGACCCGCGGCCTTTCCCGATCTCACAGAGCGGACTGCGGTCGCGACCTCCTCAACAGAGAGTGTCGCGTCCATCAGCTCCCTATCCAGATCCGATAAGCAGGGCAAAGCAATGTCTCTCAGAAGCAGATGCGAGTCCTGTTCCGGTCTATCCGATACTGGGGAGTAAACAGTTTAGAAATACTCAGAAAAACACTACACAATCTCAACTGGGTCAGTCACTCTCAGTCCATCCGCTTTCTCAATCAAAGGAACCACACGACTAGCCCTCTCCTTCCTGTCCAACCAAGTTATCAACTTTCCGGCCTTATCACCCACATCATACAAACGGCCTTGCTGCTCTCTACTCATCACCTTGGCGGCATCAGTGACCAATGCTCTATACTCAGTTTGTTTGAGGCTGAGAAGGTGCAACCTGTCCTGGGTAACATCAGATTCCAGTTCTCTTTCTATGTCTGATATCTCAGTTTCAAGTCGGACCACTGCCTCGCACTTACGTTTCTTAGCGTTATTAATTAACGATAAGGCGTGGCCACGGATGACCATCTTTTAGGCTTGCCATAGCTAGACAGATGATGACACAGACCCCACGTTATCCACAAAATAATGGTCGAGTGATTTGATCAATTCCGCACGGATCTTAGGGTCACGGAGATACCAAGGGTTGATCGGGGCTACCCGGCCCTCAGTTCCCAGCCCCAGTTCCATTACGAGCCATAAGGGGGAGTGATCTGAAATACCCCTAACCAAATGTCTGATCTCTTTAACAAGCGGGGCCTGTGTTGCGGGCGTCAGGATATAGTCAAGTCTCGAGAGACTACCATGTGCACCAGAGTGAAAGGTGTATTGTAATTGTCCAGGGTGTAGCAGCCTCCAGCAATCTATCAATCCCAGAGTGTCAAGGAAGCCACCCAGCCAGGACTGGGACCTCCCAAGATCCCTAGGTGGGTAGCGATCGATATTCCCGGAGACCACTGAGTCAAAATCGCCGCCCACCACAAAGATGCCCTCTTGGAGCCCCAGTATCACCCTCCCCAAGTCAGCAAAGGTCGTAGTCTGAAGGCCCTGTGGGACATAAACGGAGAGCAGAGTGATGACTTTCCCCTCCCATCATCCAGTAATGGCGGCGTATTACCCCCTGTCATCAAGAATGACGGCGTCGATCTCAAGGGGGAGGGACACTCTGACCAAGATACCCACCCCCCTAGAGCCAGTGGTGAAGCCGGAGTGTGCCAGGAGACGGTAGCCCCTTCGGTTCATGGCATGGCATGTATTGCCTATCAAATGTGTCTCTTGCAACAGCACAACATCAGGGGAGAGACGTCTCAAGAGTTGTAACACCACACCACGTTTTATCCTGTCCCCCAACCCGTTAACATTCCAACATAGCAACTTTAGCCCCCTACCCCCATCCCGAACGTGGTCGCAGCATCCACCCCACATTAGTCGCGACAGCCAAATCCAATAGTCCATCAATATAGTGCCTTGAAATGAACCAAACAGTAACATTCCCCCCCTCCTTCCCCAACCCACCCTCGAAACAAGACCCCCCACCCTGCACCCTTGCGTTAGACTCAAAGGCCCCTCCAACTTGCAGTGTGCCTGTCGCCCTAGCAAATAACTAATCTACGAAAAGAAACCCCAGAGGAGGAAGAGACCCACTCCCTCCGCCACCCCTGGAAAACCACCTCAATTAAAGCAAGTTAAAGGATCTGCAAACCATAGCTGAAAGATCTATATGCAGTCCAGCGAACCAAGTCCCATTACTATTCCTGTTCCATCGGTCCGCCCCCGGCTCCACCGGAGTGTTCAGGGTGTTCCTGCTGCCTGGGCAGTGTGTCGGGCCAGTCACTTGCAGCCTCAGGGTGATCAAAGAAGAAAGTCCGATCTCCATGTTCCACACGTAGCCGAGCTGGAAATAGCATTGCGTATTTCATGTCCCTGTCTCTCAATCGTCTCTTCACTCCCTGAAACCCCATCCTTTGTTTCTGCACCAACTGAGTGAAGTCCGGGTAGAAACTCACCGTCGTATTCTCAAATTTCGTGGGGCCACCC